>NC_135488.1:114603561-114912457 GCF_052094955.1 Ictidomys tridecemlineatus | reverse complement strand
CCCCTTTGAACAAAGCATCTGCTGTTAGGAATTGGTTGGAAAAAAAAATGTAGAATGTTTTTCCTTAGTGGATTTTTTTTTCTTTGTAGACATAAACAGTCAATACTAGGCTAAATGAAAAATGCCAGATTCAGCATTCTGAATGTTGAAGTATGGCTAGGGCATCCTCCCTAACTCCCTACTCTCCTCCCTGTTTTTGGCAGAGAGCTGCAAGTAAACCTTTGGTGGTGAGTTCTGTGAGTCTCAGATCTCTTCACTACACTTTTATGAGCAGGGCTCAAAAGGATGTCTTCAGATGAGGCAGGTGGGGATGGATGGATGGAATTTTTTCTCTAGTTCCAGTTGAAAATAGGAAAATGTTAACAGTGTTTTCAAAATACATCATTAATAATACTTATGGAAATGATTGCAATCAGAAAGGTAACAGCTATTCATTAAGGGAAGGAGCTTTGTACATGATGCCTTAAAAAAGGGCTTGATTGTATTTAAAGTTCTGTTGCCTTTTCCCCCTGTAGTTTGTCAGTTAAATATTATTAACACTGGCAGATGTTGGAAAGCCAGGCAAATAGGAATTGCTATTAAAATTGGCATACCCCTTTTCTGATTAATTTTTCAGTAGATGAATCCAAGCCTTTTTTTTTGTATGCTGTGCAGGAGATTACCCTAGAGCTCAGTTACCAAGCAGATTAAAGAGAGACTGGATTTGGTCATTTTGTTAAATTGCAGGCTTGCTTCATGTTGCCATCTGAGCACAAGACTGGGTTGGAGTCTCAAACATGGAAAAATTAAAACCATTGCAGGTTTATCTCACTTTAAGTAAATGTAGTATACATGCTGTGATGATGACAAGTGTGAACTTGGATTCATGGCAACATCTGAAAGTTGTTTACTTTCTGAGAGGAATCAGCATGGATTGTTTAAAAAAATGTTTTTTTTCCCCAGAGCACTTAATGTTCAGTTCCATTATAAAAACTTGTTCTGTGTATGATTTAATGACAAATGATTCCCACAAAATTTTGTTTTCTGTTTTTTTGTTCATTTTGTTTTTTGATATTGGGGATTGGACCCAGAGGGTGCTTTATCCTTGAACTATGTCCCCAGCCCTTTTAAGTTTTTATTTTGAGACAGGATTTTGCTAAATAGCTTTGGTCCTTGCTAAGTTGCTGAGACTGGCTCTGAACTTGCAATCCTCTTGCCTCAGTCTCCAGAATTGCTGAGATTATGGGAGTGTGCCTCCAGGCCTGGCAATATTTTGGTTTTAAACAAGACATTTACTTTTTATACTGCACACGAGAGAGGATATTGTGACATAAAATTTTGCAGTTAACAGAAATTTAAAAAAAATAAAATTTAGGCCTATGTTTAAATGAGTTATAAAATTAGTGGATTATTTTTAGATGAATTAACCTTTGTATATATTTATTTCCAATGGAGGTTGTGTCTGCAAAAAAGTCATTTTCTAATGGAAATGTGCTTTTTTCCCCCCACTTTGGTACTGGGTATGAAATGTGCTTTTTTGATTTGCATACCTGTAGCTGGAATATTACTAGGTACCTGGTCCCTGCCCTACACTGCAAATGTCACATGGGTAGTCTTTAATCTGAGCCCTGCTCTGTAGAGGAGGAGATTGAGGCTGGGAGAGGTGGTTATTTGCTCAAGTTTATAGAGCTATTAAGTGGAATTTGAACCTGATTCCAAGCTATCTTCAGAAACTAAACTCTTCTCTAGCTTTAATAATCCTGCATTCTCTAAATTGCTCCTTCGTGAGGTCAATTTGGGTTCATGTTCAGACTCCAGCACTTGCAGTTTGTGAACTTGGGTGAGATACCTAACATTTTCTCATTTTCCTCAGCTTTCTAGACTGGATAATCATACTTGTCTACTTCTGAGGATTGTGGTGAACACAGCACCTATCAGACAAATAGTTTAATAAATGCTGTTTTCCAGATCATGTTGTAGTTAATGCACAGACAGACCCTGGAGTGAGGATAGGCTTTACATGGTGGTGGTGGGGGGTGTAAAGAAGGGAACAAATGAATGAGTGCATGAGTGAATGACCACTTCACACTCACCTTTTAGCTAGTGTGCCGTCTTGGCCTCAGGTGAGTGTACAGCTGTTTTCAATTTTCACTTGGCGATCACTTTCTCTGGATGAAGTAATTATTTTGCACAATTTTAGCAAACTTAGCAATGTCTGGTGCTGCAACTGGCGTCTGCCCTGTGCTTTTGGAAATAATGGAGAAAATAAGTAGTTTTGGCATAAATCTGAAGAGTGAGCTGTTTTTTTCCCCCTTGGGCCCCGCCCCCCTAGCCCTGTCTTAGTTTCTCTGAGCCTTTGGGCGCTTTGAAATTTTCTTAAAATATGGAAAAATTGTGTACATACTTGGATGTTCAGGTTTTTAGTTAGGCCGTCTTTATGACACCATCCATTCTCCCTTGCTTATTTGGCATTGATGCAGTTTTAAAAATAAATTTGATGTTGACTCCTTAGTATTAAAATTTAATCTATTTCCTTCCGGGGCCATAATCTCTGCTTTGTTGTCCTTGGTTACCTTGGAAATCTCATTGCTGTCATAATCACTGGGTTCTAACTGCAGGGGGACAGTGAACATCTGGGCCTCGCAGACTCCCAAGGGCCCTGCTGTCCATGGGTCCAGACCCCTCCCCGCTCTTACGTGGGAACCAGGCCTCAGGCTTTTTAGGCAGGACTCCGATTTTGAATTTTAGCTTTTTGTGACTTGTTTGCAAAAAAGCATCTTCTTCAAGTCCCAGATGGATAGATTCTGAATCTGGTGAGAGGACAGGATCTTGCCTAGTACATTCATGTTCTTGGAAGTCAGCCTCTGTGGGTCAAACCGGGCCACGTTTTTATGCTGTCCTGAAATCTGAATTTATGTATTTGGAACATTTTAAATCACTTAAACAGGGAAAGATCTTTTCAGGTGAGCTTCCCCTCCTGCTGCATGCAGATTCTCTCTTAGGATTAATAGTAACAGTACTAATTTGGTCTAGGGAAGAAAGAGGCATCCTGTAAGCCAGTCACTGCCCTGAAGTCTTGTCAGAGTGTCTGAGAATGTCCAGGATGGTGTAGATACACACAGTTGGGAGCCCTCTAGCACACCCAGGCCTCTGAAAAGGGTCTTGTGTGGTTTTTAACAATCAAGTCTTGAAACCAAACTAGTCACCTGGGGGGTTACCACATGCTGTAGTCACCAAGGTGGTTCAGTATGGTCTTCTGTATCTGCCTTCCTACCTTGGGTAAATATTTATCCACTGAGCTGGTGGCAAACTAGGCCTTAAGATAGGATTTTCACATGCACCCAATCTGCAGAGGTCTGCTCAGGCCAAGAATTTGAAATAATCCTTGATTCTTAGGACTCCACATAGGCCAGGCATGGTGGTCCAGAGGCTAAAACAGGAGGATTGGGAGTTCAGGGTCAGCCCCAGCAACTTGGATGTCCTCATCAACTCAGTGAGACCTTGTAAAAAGGGCTGGGGACAAGGATCAGTGGTTGATGCCTCTGGGTTCAATCCCCAGTACATAGCTGGGATTGCTGGGTACAGTGTCTTTTGTCATGGATCACATATATTCTAGACCTGCCCCACCCAAGATGATTATCTGAGATTAACATTCAGCTCCTTGGCCACACTAGTTTCATCTCAGAAGCTCAGTAGTCATACCTGGCTGATGGTGACTTTTGGACAGTGAAGATTTAGAACTTTCTCATTATTGCACAAAGTTTTATTGGTTGTTGCAGTTTGAGACCCTGGCAGTTCCAAGAATGACTTAGCAACCAGCAACATTAGCATCATCTGGGGCTTGTTAGAAGTGCAGAGCCTCAGATCCCACCCTAGACCTGAGTCAGAATCTGCATTTTCTCAGCACCCCAGGTGCATTATATGCACATGAGAGTTTGAGAGTCAGATGGGGATTCCTGGGCTGCACATCAGAGTTGCTTGGGAGGGGTTTGTGAACTGAAGGAGCCTGTCCCCACTCCCCAAAATTCTGATTGGTTTGATATGGGTGAGGCCTGGAGCCCTGGTATTTTAATAGGCTCATTCCAAATATGGTTGCTAATCCCTGATAAACAGATGATTATGTAATGCAATGTCAGATGGTGATCAGTGCTGTAAGGAAAAGTTATGCATAATGAGGAGATAGAAAGAGATTTTGGAGATTGGGAAACTGAAATCAGGAAAGGCCTCTGTGCAGAGGTGACATTTGAACAGTCTGGAATGCAGAGGACGCCAGCCAAGGAAGGTCTGTGAATAGGGGAACATGGGGAGAAGCCGGAGATGTGAGTGGGCTCAGAGCACGGAAGGACGGAAAGAAGGCCAACGTTCCAGAACAGGAGTGGGCAAGGGTGAGGAGGAGAGAGCCCAAGGGGCAGGCAGGGCCAGATCCCACAGCCCCGTCTGCCTTCGAGAGGGAACTTGGATTTTGCAGTGGTGGGATGGGAAACTGTGAAGAGGACTTTGAATGTGGAATAACATGGTCTGATTTATATTTTGAAAACTTCACAGTGGTTATTTCATGGAAAATAGACCAGCAGGGCATAAGAGAAAAGAGGAAGACGAGCTGGGGTTGGGGACCTTTTCATCATCCAGGCCAAAGGGTCTTCAGCGAGGTGGTAACAGTGTCAGTGATGAGGGGTCCATTGAGATTGGTCGTCTGGGAAGAGCAGTGAGAACCTGCTGGCCGGTGACCGTTGCTGTGCTGGTAGTGTGGGATGAACAGCCGGGTTCCTGCCCCAAAGGAGGCCACAGCCAAGCCCAGGCCACCTGAAGAATGGGCCTTCCATTGGCCCCATGGTGCAGCCGGCACTGTCCAGTACAGGTTCTTGTTAGTGTGGAGGCCAGCTGTGTGCTGGGCAGCATGGCTGGTCTTGGAACTGGAGTCCAAGCCCCAGGGTTAACTTCGTCTCACTGCAGACCCTGGGCAGGGAGGACTGAAGCATAGCTGTGTTGGGTGGGGCCAGAGGGCACCTTGCTGCTGGCTGCTTTTCTGGGCAGATGATACGGGTGATACTGTTGACTGTGCCTTGTACCTGGCATGCTGTCCCCACTTCAGCACCTCCAAACACTCCTCTTTCCTTACTAAAAAGAGGTGATGCATTCCATGGTGTGACCCCGTGTAGTAGGGTCTCCAGGTGGATTGACAGCCAGGCCCCTTCCACAGGCTTTTCTGCCTTTATAATTTTATCATGTCAGCAGTGCTGTGGCGTAAGTGGACCGTCCATCAGAACCGCACTGCTCGGGCTGTTGTTCTTTCATAAATATATGCTGGACACCTACCACGTGGCCGCAGGTGCCAGGGACATACAACAGGACAGGACCAGCTTCTTCCCCACAAGGGACTTATCTCTTGTCCACAGCTTGTGCCATGGATCTCTCTGAGGCGCTGGTGAAGGTGGTGCATGTCTTTTCAGAAAGCTGTTTTAATGCACAGAATAAAATACTTAAGACTTAAAAAAGAAACCAATGACATTGAAATCCAGTTAGTATTTTAAAAACTTGAGTCACACTAACATCTGCTTCTTTACTAACATCAGGATTTAGCGGTGGGCCTAATAAGTGCCTTAATTGTGAAGTGCTGTGAATGTAAGGAATACCGAGGCATTTCTGAAGATTACAGTGTGAGGTTACTGTATCTTTTGTTGGAGTTACCAACCTGTGTTACTTTCATTCATGATTGGAGAAGGTGCTGAACATCAGTTAGATGCAAATGAAGTAGAGATGTTTGTCTTTTCCAGTCCAAGTTTATGGGCCCCGAGTTCCAGCCTTGACGTTAAGATTCTTTGATTTAATTGCTTTGGGGAGTGACTGATTCTTCAGCTGTTAAGTCTTCATTTCTACTCTGTGGCCATCATGATTTGGCTCTAGGGCCTCGCTGAGGAAGGACAGTGGCATTATGAAGTAGAGAGGTGTTCTGTGCTCTGGGGGCCGGGAAGGCGGACAAGTTGGCGTCAGAGGGGCACCCTGTTTCGCTTAGGGTCAGGGCCAGCAGCTTCTCTGGGCCCACGTTAGCCCGTGTGTGCGTGTTTCAGAATGCAGCAGACTTGTGGATCGGATCCCAAGGGTCTTGTAGTCAGATGGCCTTGTTAGTCTGGCATGTCATCCGCTGCCCTTGATGCTGTCGAGCAAGCTCCAGGGTGGCGTGGTAGTGGATTCAAGGGCATCTTACACCCAGGGCATTAGGGGAGCAGGAGGCCTGCATTGTTCTCCGTGAGCTTACAGATGAGGTTACCAATATGAAATGCTGCTGCCGCCCTGTGAGTGGGCCTGGTGTATCCTGGTGTATGTCAGTTAGCGAGGGCTTTTCCCCCTCCTCTGTTCTTTCTAATATTTACCGGGTGTTTACTCCACGCTGTGCATACGTTGACTATGACTTATTTAGTTATTAAAAACCCCAGAAGGTCCGGAGAATGGGGTCACTTTTCCAAGTTCACAGAGCTGGGAAGCCAGAGAGCCGAGGTTCCGATCATCCGTTTGGAAGCTCGTCTGCTCTGTCTCTAGCAGCCACCAGCTCTCCAGGGCCCGTGCCTGAGAAGGCCCCAGTGTCCAGGTGGGTTTTAATTTAGAAATTGTGTCCATGGCGTTTCTTGAGTGGCTGCTTCTGGCAAGTCCTGGCCGCTGCTCTCCTCTCTGCCTCGTCTGTGCTCTTCCCTTCGGTCCCTCTTCCCTCTGCTCTGCTCTGAGGGACGCGCTGCCCCGCTAACCCTGCCCCTAAGAGCCATGAGGGGAGGGCCTCTCCCACCTGGCGGGAGGCTGCCCTGCTGACAGTGTGGTTGATGATGGCGTCTTGCCACTTGCTGCTGGATATGGCTTTGTCAATAACAACGGGTTGATGAAGACAGTTCTCTCAAATGACAGGATCGTGGGGGACCTCTTTGCCTAGCTTCTCAGAAGAAATCACATTATTAGACCTTTTTTCTTTTTTTTTTTTTTTAACAATAATGACTACAGTAGCTGACATGACTTTGACATGACTTTGAGCCTTGATTTGTGTTAAGACTGTACTGTGTCTTAAGATTGATTATTCGATTCTCTTAATCCTAGGAGACGTCCAAAGTTTCCCTGCTTCATAAAGAAACAGAGGTTCAGATGAGTGGCTGCAGGTCTTCTGTCCACAGCCAGCAGGTGATAGAGTGGTGTCCTTCAGGTGCTCTTCCTGTTGGTCTTTAATGCCCCCCTGCCAGCCTCCTGCCAGGGTCTCTGCCCCTGCGGAGATTCTCTGACTTAGGATAGGTTGTGATTGCATACCTCCAGGGTCATCAAATACTAACCCCTGGGAGGCACTTAACTTTAGAGGTGTTTATTGAGTGACTGTAACTGCCAGGAAGTGAGTTCAAAGAACAGGGCTAGCCCCTGGGGCTGAGGGTTGGAGCATACTCTCCCACCGGGCAGCCTGCAGTGGTGATCAGACCTGCAGAGTGTTCCCTGGGTGTCAGCAAGTCTGTGTTTGGAGAGGTGGCCCTGAAGAGTGAGTCATGGCTCTGCATGTCCAGGCAGACCCCGGCAGAGAGGAGGCAGCTCCAGACCTTGGAGCGATTTGGAGAGGACAGGAGAATGTTTAAGTCCTTGTACTGTGTTCCCCTGGCAGTCCTCATCTGCCACTGAGCAGCTCCTGGGCCTGAGAGGTGACTCCCAGCCAGCTCCTGTATAACATGGAGGGTGAATCACAGGAGCTCCAGCTCTCTGCTCTGCAGCCCAGTCACCTTTTCTTGATACTCTTTACTTTTTCTGACCATCTCCTTCTCTGCGTTTCTCTTTATCTTGGCTTTTTATATTCATACTTCTAAAGAAGTTAGAGAAGACAGTGAACTTCCCCCACTCCTGTGTCCCCCCTCCCCCCATTTAGCTTTCCCCAATAACGTCCCTGGAGTCTAGGTGGTCATCCCCGGAGTCTAGGTGGTCGTCCCCGGAGTCTAGGTGGTGGTCGGTTGGAGGTGGAGTGCCACCAGCACGGTGCTGGTTTCAGTTTGGGACAAATGGAGCTGTGTTGTCTGTAGTGTTCTTTGCAGTCTCTGGCCTCTTGACTAAGGTGGAAAGCAGGCCCTAGATGGTCTCAGGGATTCGTGGTCAGGAAATGGCGTGGATGGCTCCTCACTGGAGGGTGTGCACCCTGCAGGAAGCAGCGACCTTCAGTGCACCCTGTGGGCCCCCTTGGTTGTTGAAGGAGTGCAAGACACTAGCCAGGGGTTAGGAGAGCTGGGTTCCAGTTCTAACCTGGCCTTCACCTGCTGAGTGACCTTGGGCCTTTTCTACATGGCGATTTGGAGTAGGTACTCTCTGGCCACCCTCTCCACCCTGAACACTCCGTAATTCTTTGTGTCACATGCAATTTGAAAAGGCTCTGGAATAAATGCTTGAAATAAAAATGAGTAAGCAGTGGTTAGTTTAATAGTCGGAGAAGGTCATGTAGGTGCTAAATCCTGTTTTTAAGTTCAAGTATTTGTTTTTTGAAATCTTTCTATGGCTTCCTGAGTACTTTGTTATTGTTTGTTTCTTTTTAAAAAGTTGAGATTTAATTCACAAACCATCAGATTCATACTTGTAAAGAATCCAACTCTCTGATTTTTAGTGTACCCACAGTGGTGTAGCCACCAGCACTGTTAAGTCACAGAACATTTCACGACAACACAGAGACCCCATACCTGTTAGCAATCACTCCCCTTCCCCACAGCTACTCATCTCCCTCCTGTCTGTGGGGACTTGCCTGTTGTGGGCATTTCATTTATGAAGTCATGTGATGTGCAACTTTTTGTGCTTGGCTTCTTTTTATGTAGCCCAGAGCTCTCCAGGATGTAGCATGAATCTGGACTCTCTCTCTCTCTCTCTTTTTTTTTGATACTGGGGATTGAACCCAGGCACTGAACCACTGAGTCACATCCCCATATTTTATTTAGAGACAGGGTCTTGCTAAGTTGCTGAGGCTGGCTTTGAAGTTGTGAAGCTCCTGCCTTAACCTTCCAGCCACTGGGATAACAGGCATGCACCACTGTGCCCAGCGTTCCCTGCCTTTTTATGGCTGGGTAACATTTTATTGGATGGTACAGCACATTTTACTTACCATATGTCAATTGATGGGCCTTTGGATCTTTTCTGCTTTGGGTCTATTTTAAATAATGCTATGAAATTTCTGTGCAAGGCTTTGTGTGGACACTTATTTTCACTTCTCTTGGGTGTATAACTAGGAGTGGAAGTGCTGAATCATACAGTGACTATATTTCACTTTTTGAGGAACCCGCCAGATGGCTTTCCATAACGATCGCACCCCTTCACATGCCCCCCTGTGGCATGTGAAGGTTCCAGTTTCTCCTTATCCTTGTCAACACTTGCTGTTGTCTGTCCTGTGATCATGCCCGTCCCAGTGGTATTTCACTGTGGGTTTGTTGGATTTGCATGTTGAGTGCCGTTCCGTGTGCCTGTTGCTGTCTGTGTCCCCCTTGGAGAGGAATATCTATTCGGATGGGGAGCCCATTTTTATATTGGGTGGCTTGTCTTTTTGTTGTTGAATTGCAATGTACTTCAGGCATTCTGGACGCTAGGCCCTAAACAGACAGTTTGCAAGTATTTTCTCCCGTCCTCTGGATTGTCTTTTCACTCACTTGGTTCCTTCAAAACACACACACACACAATTATTTTTTGATGAAGCTGTTTATCTTTTGGTTGCTTTTGCTTGGCTGTTAAGTCTAAGAATCTCTTCCCTCGTAAGGTCCCAAGACTGAGGCCTGTGTTTTCGGGTTTTGGCTCTCGCATCCAGGTGTGCTCCCTTTTGAGTTACCCTGCGTTAACTGCGTATCCAGTTGTCCTGCACCATGAGTTGGAAAGACTGCTCTTTCCCCTTGAGTGCTGTGTGTCTTCTACCAAAACCAGTTGGTCTTTGGTGTGTGGCTTTATTTCTTGAGTCTTGATTCTGTGATTGACCTTTCTGTCTTTTCTGGGAGAGAACCGGAGTCCCCGCTATCGTAGGTTAGGGTGAGTGTTGAAATGGGAAGTGGGAGGCCTCCAAGTTTGTCTTTCATTTCGGGAATATGTTGGTCCTCCTCCGTCTCCCACATTTCCATCCCATCAACTTCGATTCCTGGAAAAAAAAATGCAGCTCGGATTCTTATGGGGTGGTGTGGAATCTGTAGATCAATCTGGGGAGAGTAGACATCTTAATAAACCGTCTCAACATCCTTTAATCTATGAACTTGGGATGTTTTTTCACTTATTTAAGTCTTTCATTTAAAAAATGTACTTTGTTAAATTCATTCTTAAATACTTTATTCTTTTTGCTATTGTGAACGAGATTATTTTCTTGATTTTATTTCTGGATCGTCCGTTGTTAGGGTCTAGAAATACAGTTAGTTTTGGTAACTGATACATCAGAGACGGCCTTATTCGTTCCTTGACGAGATGGCTGCCTCTCTTGCCTAATTGCTGGTTCAGTTCATGTTCAAGAGCCTAATGATGGGCGCAGAAGAGAGGCTCTCCCTAGCCACTGTACCAACACAGCCGTTTTTCTGTACAGCTGGAATTCCTCAGACTTACTTGATCCGCCTTACTCCTCCTAGTTGGGGAAGTTTTGCCCACTGTCTGTCTGCAGAGGGAGTGAGTGGCGACGTGTCTGGCATTGGTAGGTGGGTTTCACTTGGCTCTAGTGTTGGGGTCACCTGAGGCTTCACAGTTCAGCAGGAGCTTCCCCTGTGTCCCTGCGACCCCAGCTCCTCACCACTGTTGCTCCTGCAGCTGTTTGGTGGCCTGTTTGGTAAGCATCCCCTTGATTTGTTCCCCATGTTCAGCCACTCAGGTTTTGACTGGAGGTAATTGTTGAAATTCCTGGTTTTCTTCTCACCTTGTAAATGGTTTGCTTTTTTTTTTTTTGACAAATAGGAGGAGGTGTGTTGTTCACAGTGGGAGCAGCGGGGTCGTCAGAACCCTAGGTTTTGTATGCTGTGACTGCAGCTCCACAGTTGCAAGCTTTAGACCTGGAAGAGGTCTGCTGGATCCTTTCCCAGCAGGGAGAGCCCTGGATGCAAATGTTGGGAGGCAGGATGGTGCGCTGCCGGTCCATGTCCTTTCTGTCCCACTCCTGGTCCACCTTCTCTTTGGGGACAGGATACTAAGCTGCAGTCTAAGTAGCACCTAAAGACCCCGTTTCTCATCCCCTGTGCCCTTTCCTTCCCTGCATTTCCTCTCAACTCTACATTTCCAGACTCTCTGGGCCCATGTTTTGTTTTTAAAGAAGCTGCCCCTCCAGAGAGGTCTTGGGAGTGGGCTGCAGTTTGGGATTTCAGGCAGAGGCCTCTGCCATCTCTCAGGCCACACATGTAAGCTGCCGTTGTCAATGACATTGAACGCTGGCCTCCTTTCCTACCATCCGGCTTCAGTTTTCCAAAAGAGGGCTTATTCTAGCTTTTCAGGTGATTTATTATCTTCTAAGGCAACATTGGAAGAAGCTTAATTTTTGAAGTGCACAGTTTTCTTCTTTATGGTCAGACTAAAGGAGGTTCCATTGATCTTATGACAAAATGGCTTTAGTCATCACTAATATGACGGCTCTTCAGGGGCCCTGCTTTATTTGCTCTTTTAATTTATGAACCTCCTTGGGTCTGTCAAGCCACTTGTACCCTAAGCCAGTGAGGCCTGCTCTGTCACATCAGGGCTTTATTTGGCCTCTAATGCGATGTGAACTGCTGTAGGGTTCTGCTGGATGTGGCTTTGAGTAAGGAGTGGTCGGGTCAGCAAATGAGTGTTCCGGAAATTTGTTTCTGCTGTTTTTCCAAAGGAAAATGTACTGTGAGCTCACAAAAGCCGTCCATCATAAAGTATGCCTGAGTGCTCGGGGGTCGGCAAAGACCTCCAGCGTGAGGGAAGGAGCCCTGGACAGCTTGTGTGGTTTCTCGGCGGTCGGATGCATGGTGTCCTCAGGCTCCCAGAAGAGACCACAGGGAACAGGAGAGCAGCAAGTGGCGGGCGGAAGAGAGGAACTGGAGCAGCGCTGAGCGGCGGGAACCCTCCTGCAGGAGTCCCTGAGGGTCCCACTCGGCCACAAACAGCCTCTCTAAGTGGGTCTAGCTCCGTGGTAGGTGCTGGCCTAGTGCGAGGAGACCCTGGTTTTGGTCCCCCGCACAATAGTGACCACACCACCAGGACCCTCTCTGCCTTGGTGGGCCGGGAGGCATGTGGCTCACTAAGGAAAGTTCCCACAAACGGAGTTTCTGAATTTTGCTGTGATTTTGGTGACTTGAGTTCACTGGGAAAATGAGTGCACGTGGGCAGCCTCTTCCCGGGGCTTGGCCCACGGGGGCTTCAGGGTGTCTGAGGGTGGAGCTTGGCTCTGGCAGAATGACACGGGAATCTGTTTCTGGGACGGGTGGCCTTCCGTGAGGATGAGCCTTGGCGAGTGGCCATCTGCGCTGAGGGCCAGGACAGGGAGGGCAAGTGCGGCCCCTGGCCGGCCTCACGGTGCCCGGGCACTCCCAGACCCAGAGTGCCCCTGCGCGTGCACTGCCTAGCTTCCATGTGGGTCCCCCGTCCGCCCTAGAGCCTGGGGGCAGGACTCGGAGCCCACCCGCCCAACGCGGAGCCCAGCGCTTGGTTCTCAGAAGATGTTTCTTGGCTGTCGGGTCCAGGCAGCCCGGCTTTGTGATCTCATGACTTTCCTTTAAAAGGTTGCTGAATATTTGGAAATAAATCATTTTGGTTGGCAAAATCAAGGCTGTCATGTCATCCTTTGAAACAATTGGACAGAAAAATCTTGTAAGAATTATTGAAGTGTCTGCTCTATACAGCTTCCTAATTAATATCTAATTTCTTCTTTGAAAAATATATTGAAGTGTCTGTTCAGTTCCCATTTATTGTTTTTTTTTGGTGTTAAATTTGTTGACTCTTTATATGTCCTAGCGATGAATGCTTTATTGGAGGTGCATGTGGTAAAGATTTTCTCCCAGTCTGTAGGCTCTCTCCTCACGATATTGTTTCCTTCGCTGAGAAGAAGCTTTTAAATTTGAATCTATCCCACTTATTGATTCTTGATTTTACTTCTTGCACTTTAGGAGTCTTGTTAAGGAGGTCAGTTCCTAGTCCAATGTGGTGAAGATTTGAGCCTATTTTTTCTTCTATTAGGTGCAGGGTCTCTGTTCTAGTGCCTAAGTCTTTGATCCACTTTGAGTTGAGCTTTGTGCAGGGTGAGAGATAGAGGTTTAATTTCATCTTGCTACATATGGATTTCCAGTTTTGCCAGCACCATTTGTTGAATAGGCTCTCTTTTCTCCAGTGAATGTTTTTGACACCCTTGATAACTGTATTTATGGGGGTGTGTCTCTGTGTCGTCTATTTTGTACCATTGGTCTACAAGTCTGTTTTGGTGCCAATACCATGCTGTTTTGTTACTACAGTTCTCTAGTATAGTTTAAGGTCTGGTGTTGTGATGCCTCCTTTTCTTGCTAAGGATTGCTTTAGCTATTCTGGGTCTTTTATTTTTCCAAATAAATTTCATGATTGGTTTTTCTGTTTCTGTGAAGAATATCGTTGGGATTTTAATAGAAACTGTATTAAATTTGTATAGCGCTTTGAGTAATATGGCCATTTTGACAATATTAATTCTGTCTCTCCAGGAGCATGGGAGATCTTTCCATCTTCTGAGGTTTCTTCAATTTCTTTCTTTGGTGTTCTATAGTTTTTCATTGTAGAGGTCTTTCCCCTCTTTTGTTAGATTGATTCCCAGGTATTTTATTTTTATTTTTTGAGGCTATTGTGATTGGGGTAGTTTTCCTAATTTCTCTTTCAGCGGATTCATCATTGATGTACAGGAATGCGTTTGATTTATGGGTGTTGATTTTATATCCTGCTACTTGGATCTTCTAGATATAGAATCATGTCATCAGCAAATAGAGACAGTTAGTTCTCCTTTACCTATGTGTACCCCTTTAATTTCTTTCTTTTGCCTAATTGCTCTGGCTAGAGTTTCAAGGATGATGTTGAATAGAAGTGGTGAGAGAGGACATCCTTGTCTTCTTTCAGTTTTTAGTGGGAATGCTTTCAATTTTTCTCCATTTAGAATTATGCTAGTATAATTGATTTAACAAATATATGAAAAAGTGTCCAACATCTCTAGCAATTAGAGAAATGCAAATAAAACTACTCTAAGATTTCATCTCACTCCTGTCAGAATGGCAATCATCAAGAATACAGGCAACAATAAATGTTGGCGAGGATGTGGGGAAAAAGGCACACTCATACATTGCTAGTGGGACTGCAAATTGGTGTAGCCAATATGAAAAGCAGTATGGAGATTCCTCAGAAAACTGAGAATGGAACCGCCATTTGACACAGCAATCCCTCTCCTTGGTTTACCCAAAGGACTTAAAAATCAGCATACTGTAGTGACAGAGCTATATCAATGTTTATAGCAGCTCAATTCACAATAGCTAGACAATAGAACCAACCTAGGTGTCCTTTAAGAGATGAACAGATAAAGAAAATGGGGTATATATACTCATATTACTCAGCTTTAAAGAAGAGTGAAATTATGGCATACACTAGTAAATAGTTGGAGTTGGAGAATATCGTGCTAAGCAAAATAAGCCAATCCCACAAAGCCAAAGGCCAAATGTCTTTTCTAATATGCGGATTCACAATCAGGTGGGGGGCACTAGGGAAGAATAGCATTACCTTAGACTAGGTAGAGGGAAGTGATGGGAGGGGAGGGGAGGGGATGTGGGATAGGAAACATAGTAGAATGAAGCAGACATTATTGGTGTATGTCTGTATGTGACTGTGTGACCAATATGAATCTGCAACATGTACACTCAGAAAAATGAGAAGTTATATCCCATCTACGTATGATGTATCAAAGTGCATAAATGCATTCGTAACTAATTAAAACAAATAAAAAATGAAAAAAACCTTCTGATTTTAAATTTAAAGAGAAAAAAGAAAACTGTATTGATCCTGCCTGGCGCTCTGGGGAGCTTCCCTGATATCCCCTGACCCTCAGAGCCACTGTCCTCCCTGGATTCTTCAAATAGGTCCTTTGACTCACTCCGTGACCCAGCGCTGGGGCCCACTGGGGGCGTGTGCTCTGAAGTGTGGCCCATCCTACCCGATGAGGCCACTCGAGGTGTGCCCACGGCTCTGCGCGCCCTCTGTGGGGCGTGGTCTCCTCCGTGGAGTGGGTCTCATCAGAGCGAGTGGAGGGGGGCTCGTCTGTCCCCTCAGGACAGAGGTCAGCAAGCAGCCCACAGCCTGCTGTGTGCAAAGAACATCAGCTTAAACTGGTGTGTAGGGTCTTTAAGGGGAAACCCACAGAAAACGCAGCCGAGCTGGCGTGTGTGCGGCCCACAGAGCCCGAACTGCTTCCCGATGGGCCTTTATGGGAAAAGTCTGTCCCACTCCTGGCTTAGAGCCTTAGGTTCTGGGGGATGGAGAGCCTGTCCCGACCGGGGCAACGTATTTCGATGTCGGGAACCTTCAAGCCACTTGTCTAGTGGTCCATGTGACATGGGCCATTGTTCCACGTCTGCTGGCTGCAGTGGCCAGTGACTGGCCGTGGTGGGAACGCCCCTCCGTGATTTACATGAAGTGGGACCATCCTTTCACGTTCACCTCTTGCGTCCTGGTCTCCCTCCTGAAGTCATAATAAGCCCAGGGCACGGGTGGGTCAGCGCTGGACGGGGAGGCCTGGGAGTCTCCACGCGGAACTGATGGAGGGGGCTGCAGGGCCTCTAGAGTCTGCTCTGCTGGAGCCTGAGCAGAGCTGGACGGGGGAAGACTGGTCTGGCGTGGGAGTGGGAGGCGGGGAGGGAGGGGCAGAGCTCAGGAAGGGCCAGAGGCAGGGAGACCGTGGGAAGAACTGGCTGTGCAGGGGAGGTCCAGGTGTGCCCGGGTCTGAGTTAGGACATGGGGAACTCGGTGTATGGCGGGGTCCTCTCCCTGGTGTTTCCACCTGCTGGGTTGGCTGTCACCTGGTTGGTGGGCTTGTGGCTGGTTTGTTGGGGCCTTCACTTCTTCCTTTATCAAAGCTCAGCACCAGGCCTTGGGTGCCCAGCGGGACAGGCTCTCCGTCCACCTCAACCTAATGCTCCAGGGGCTCCTGAGCTGGAGGCAGGAGAAGCAGTGGTTCTGCCAGGGAGAGGCCCAGCAGGCTTCGGGGACCAGCGCCTGGGGTGGTTTCCTGTGTGCCTCCTCACACATGCCTGCCTCACGCACCCAGTGCCTGGCAGAGGGCCTGGTGGCTTGGGTACTTGGTCTCAGGCAGAGGGCCATGTACAGAAGTGAACTGGAAGCCAACATTATAACAAAAATATTAAAAGTATAATAAAAATATTAAAAGCGCAATTTCATCTTTACCTTTTAGGAACCTTCTATTTAAAAATAAAAGATCAACCATTCAGTCAGCCAGCCACTGAATACCTGTGCGTTTACATAAAGCCTATGGTATTCCTGTACGCTCTGCAGGGACTGTACCACTCTCCCCTGGGCCCTGCAGGGGCTACCTGCTACTTCCCCAGCAAGGGATGCCTGTGTCTTGATCTGAGTGGCTTGAAAGGCACTGGCCAACGTGGGGAATCCACCTCAGAGAGTCTCGCCAGCCACCTGCTGCGGGGCTTCGTGGTAAATGGGGGAGGGGCAGAATCAGCTGATGGGGACGCTGGCCCCTGCCCCAAGCTCTGCCCTGGCTGCTGTACAAGACCACCCTGTGTCACAGCCTCCCTGCCTGTGAAGCCTGGGAGGGGGGACTCGGCAAACAGGTCGCAGGGAGCCTGGGAAAGCAGGGCCTGCTGCCATCTTCTAAAAATGCCAGCAGACTGTGCCCTGGCCCCGCATCGCCAGCTCCCACCAGGGATGAGAAGTGCTGGGAGGTTGGAGAGAGATGGCACGGGGCACCTGGCCCTCAGGAGCCAGCCCTTCTGCCTGGTGGGGTGAGTGGCTTGTTCCTGTTGGGGCTGGGGACAGGTGGACGTCAGCGAGGCCTGAAGGGTGACGGGGTGGCTGCTCAGACAACCTTCCCGTGGCCCAGAGATTGGCTCTCTGCCTGGGCGACCCCAGCCTGCTGGGCCTGGGAAGTTTCCATGCCCAGCCGCAGCCTCCCACCCTCACCCTTTCAGGGTGTTGGTCTCTGCTGCACCTCCAGCCCCTAACCCTGAGGCACATGCTCTGTGAGGGACAGAACTGGGTACGGGTGCCCTGCCCTGCAGCACCAGGCACTTGAGCATTGTCACCTTTCTAGAGTCCTTTACGGCCAGTCTCCTGTAGAATCAGGCACCCTCCACACAGCGGACCTGCTTCCTGTGTTTGTCTTCTCACTTCCCGAAACCAGCCGTGAACTCCTGAGCGCAGTTCATTTTTCTTTTCTTAGAATAAGTCTTCTTTTTATTGGTATTCGACTGTTTTCAACACACTGCTTGGGCAGGACAGGCATGGTGACATTTCACAGCCAAGGAGAAGCCTCCCTGAGGGTCAGTGGCTTCTTAACACAGGTATCTAGCAGGTGGCCCCCAGACTGGACCAGGATCTCACAGCTCCTGTCCAACCAACGGTCTTCCTGTTTCCCAGAACCAGCGGCGTATCTGGGAGGTGCCTGGTGGTCATTTTATTTTAAAGAGTGGGCCTGGCCTCTGGGTGTGCTTGCTCTGCTTCTGACGTCTCTGACCAACTCCTGTTTGGAGCCAGGTGTCAGGCATCCTGTGTGCTGTCTGTAATGCATGACTGCGTCTAGAAGGGCCTGGCCAGCACAGATAATGAGGAAGTGTCACACGCTACGTCAGAGGAGAGTTAATAGTACCCGTTACTATTAATACAGTGGTATCAGCTGTTCCAGGAAGAGACGCTGCATGTTCCTAATAGCAGATAATAGCAGCAGGACTGGCCAGCGCAGTGCAGGTTTCATTGGGTAATTATAATTAAATGCCCTGGGGTGAATCATTTAATATAAGGTTCTAGGAATTCCTGAATTTTTGTGTAAAACATAATTCACGGCCCGTGTTTGATAAGGAGGCTTTGGCTGTATGACCCTGGAGAAGTCATCATCTTGAGTTGTTTATCGTGGGAATGGAACATCCTTTTGAGACACCCATAGCTTCCTTCAGTGTTGGAATATGCCCGTGTCATCTGTCACAGTGAGCATTCTCATTTTAGTGCCTGTTTCTGTTTTTACTTCCTGCCCACTCACTGCTGTCCTAGAGAAGAGCAGGGGATTTGGGGTGATAGCTAAGCGATGCCCAGTCTTTGAGTCTCATCTTATTGCCTCTTTTCCTCATTCCCTTGGTTGCAATGTTGGGTGGTGGGTTTCCCCCTTTTGGAAAGCGTGACACGGTGGCTGCAGCAGGAGAGGACCCCTCCTGGGGCTGATGTGTCTGATGGGGTGAATGGCACCCTTCCTCCTGAGCAGAGTTCCTCTGTGATATACACAGCACTAGTCTCTTTCCGTCTGGCCACTGCATCTTTGAATTTCTCAGATTCTCGGGGACCATAGGCTGTGTGTGTGACCTGTCACACCCGAATGCAGATCATTTCTGTTGATACCTAACATGTGAATTTATGGTGCTTAGTTGACCATGTGATTATGAATGGTTCTCTTCCTAAGCAGCACCACATAGCCAATGTAGCCAAAATCTGAGTTTTGTCATCACAGTAGTGAGATCCATTGGGGGTTCCTATTTCCTGCCAAATTTCTGTGACCTTTCCAGCAGCCCCCAAAGCCCTTCTCAGGGCTGCAGGACTGGAGGTGGGAGATGTGGTGTCTGCGGGTGCTGCTGGCTCCCCTCAGAGGCTGGGGTGTCTTCTCATTGATGTGGGACCCCCATCGAGGGCTGGGCTGGACAGTGGGCAGTTGGGTCAGAGAGGGGACTTGGCAGAGAAGAGGAGCTCTGGGACAGGTGGGAGTGTTGAGAGGAAGGGAGCACTTGGGGAGGGAAGAGACGTCTCCTTTTCAAAATCGCTGCACCCCCATCAAGTCTCGCTGGGGCGGAGGAGCCACACAGATTCAGACAGAAGAGGTAGCTGAGGCATCGTGTGCTGGAGGGACCCCATGCAGCCTCTGTGGCTTCCGCGATGCCCTTTGCCCTTACTCTGGGGATGCTGGTCACTGGGTCGGCAGGAGTGTCAGCCCCACCCCTGTTGCCCCTTCCTCTGAACTCCCCTGGGCCTGGACTCCTTCTGTGCATAAGCAACCTGGACCTGCATAACCTGCCCCTCGCTGAGCTGGGCACAGGGTGGGGTGGGGGCAAAGCAGACAGGAAACGGAACCACGCTCCTTGGTGGGCTGCTGCAGGTGGGTCAGAGAGGCCCCGTGGGCTAGAAGAGGGTGGAGCAGTGCGTCTGGCTTGGTGGTGGCTGGTGTCCTGTAGGGGTCAGAAGCTGAGGTGGCCCTGGAAGGACGAGTGGGCGCTGAGCAGCCTGGCGCAGCCTGGCACACCCTGCACAGGAGGCCACTGGAAGGTCTGTGTGGAGTCAGTGATGAAGTAAATGGCAGCAGGAGGCGGCGGAGAGAGCCTTCTAGGAGGGGCACGGTGCCGGAGCCTAAGCTTAGAGAACGCCAGGGAGTGTGGGGCCTGAGGTCTGTGCCCCATGTCACCTGCAGGTGGAGGTGGGTGTTGGATGGTGGCTAACTTCTGTACTGGGTGGCTGTCAGTGTGGCTGGGATGTAAATGAGTGGGTGGCAGTGCGGAGGGGTCCTGACCCAAAGGTGAGGAGGTGCTGTTGGGCGTCGTTTGATGATTCCTGCAGAAGGGACGACGTGTTGGCTTCTCCAGCCTTTGTTGAGGGTCTGTCCTCCTCTTGGGGCAGCGCATGTGCTGATGCGAGTGAAGTCCTGGATTTCTGGGAGTTCACGGTTTCAGAGTACACAAGTAAACAGATGATTACAGATGCAGAGGAGGTTGCCATGGCAGCAAGAGTCCTAACAGCCCGAGGGAGTGCAGGGACTCAGATGACCACATGTGGGCTGCGTGGGCCAGGCTCGACCCTGGTGAGGGTCCGCCAGGAACTGCGGGCTGAGCCCAGGGTCTGGGAGGGATCTGTTTCTTTTTTATTCTAATTTGTATATAGGACAGCAGAATGCATACAACCCATGTTACACATAGAGCACAGGTTTTCATATCTCTGAAAGTCACACCAGTCGTGTCTTCATACATGTACTCAGGGTAGAGATGTCCATCTCGTTCCACCGTCTTTTTACACCCCTTCCCCCTTCCTTCCCCTCCCTCCCCTTTCCCCTACATAGGGTTTGTCTAATCCTCCCATGTTCCCCCTCCCAACCCCACTATGAGTCAGCCTCCTTATATCAGAGATAATACTCAGCATTTGGTTTTTTTTTTGGGGGGATTGGCTAACTTCATTTAGCATGATACTTTCCAACTCCATCCATTTACCTGCAAATGCCATGATTCTATTCTCTTTTATTGCTGAGTAATGTTCCATTGTGTATGTATGCCACATTTTCTTTACTCATTCTTCTACTGAAGGACATCTAGGTTGGTTTCACAGTTTGGCTACTGTGAATTGTGCTGCTATAAACATTGATGTGGCTGTGTCCCTGTAATATGCTGTTTTTAAGTCCTTTGGATATAGACCAAAGAGAGGGATAGTTGGATCAAATGGTGGTTCCATTCCCAGTTTTCCAAGGAATCTCCATTCTGCTTCCCATATTGGCTACACCAATTTGCAGTCCCACCAGCAATGTATGAGTGTGCCTTTCCCCCACATCCTCACCAACACTTATTGTTGTTTTTATTCTTAGTAGCTGCCATTCTGACTGGAGTGAGATGAAATCTTAGTAGTTTTAATTTGCATTTCTCTAATTGCTAGAGATGTTGAACATTTTTTCATGTAGTTGATGATTGATTGTATATCACCTTCTGAGAGGTGTCTGTTCAGTTCCTTGGCCCATTTATTGATTGGGTTATTTGGTTTTTTTTGGTGTTTAGCTTTTTGGGTCCTTTACATACCCTAGAGATTAGTGCTCTGTGTGATGCGCAGGTGGTAAACATTTGTTCCCAAGCTGTAGGCTCTCTGCTCACCTCACTGATTGTTTCTTTTGCTGAGAAGAAGATCTTGAGCTGAGGAAATCACTTGTAGTGACTGACTCCCCAGGGGACAGGCCTGTAGCTGCCTGGAACACAGTTTTCCCTGGCGGGAGGACAGGGCAGCCTCTGCTCCTGGACACAGGCCCTGCCGCTGGCCGAGATGCTGACGCGGGCTGCATTTCCTGAGCTGCCTGTAGGTATGAACAAAGAGAGGAAGCTCTTCCCTCTCCCAGGAAGATGTTAGGAAAATGCCAGTTCTAACCTGGGGGCCCTGACCGCGGCGTAGGCGCAGCCAAGTGCTCCGAGGCAGCCAGCTGGGGCAGGCTGTGCTGTCCACACCCAGCACGGGCCACAGGTGTGGGAGGCCCCTGGCTTCCTCCACGGCAGGGCACGGCCGCTTCTTACCTTCTGGCAGCACAGATCCCCGCCCCCCTGGCAGGGTGGTGGCCGTGCTGGGCTGGTTTGTGGTTCTGGGCCGTCACTTTCTCCGAGCCACTTCCTTCCCTTTCTTGGGCCAGTCTGGGCAGGAGGAATTGCTTCTTGCAGTGGGATGGGAGGGAGAGGAAGGCAGTGGTGGGCAGTTCTGTCTGCTGGAAGGGTTTGCCAGGATCCGCTCCTTCCTCCCTCCCTGACCAGGACCTTGTCCCCTCCAGGGAGCGGGTGACGTTTCCGTTGGCTCCCCGCTGGGATTCTGGCTCTACCTTCTTTCTCTGACCTCAGTCAAGAGGGACCTGCTCTGGGGCTCCTGTCAGGTCACCTCTCCGTTGGGAGCCCCAGTTTTAGTGAGCGTCTTGTGCGCTGGTGACCGCTTGGGCTTTGAAAAGGCTTGGTTTGTGTTGGGACACAGTACCCGCCACCTGCTTGGTGGATTGCCAGGGGGTGCTTGCTCTGTGTTACACACAGTGGCCTCTTGAGGCCAGCTCTGCCCAGCCTCCGTTCAGATGCCTGGACACCTGCCCTGGCCACACTGCTGGAGGGCTCTGTCCTTGCTTGTTGGCTTACCAAGAGGCAGGCCGCTGTCCACGGTGCCTTTGGGTGTCCCTGTCTCCACACTCGGTCCCCATGCTCATTCTCTGGTTGGAACCCCCCTGCCTCGCCTTCCTCTCCTTCGCCACCTGGAGGGTTTGGTGCCTTTCCCGGCCCTGCCTGAGCCTCCCCCGATGACGCACACCGTTGGGGCAGTGGAATCTGGAGCAGCGTGTGGCTTCTCTCATCCCGTGGATTGCTCTGCTGCTTCGGTCTCTTGACATGGCCCTTCTCTCCATTCTACAGCTCAGTTTGGACTGCTGTCATTTGTCACCTGGATTATTCAACAGCCACTGCCCTGGTGCAAAGGTTTGACTTTGAACTTGGCACTCCTGACCTTCTGGACAGTGACCAGACTCTGATCCCCAGCCCTGCCTGATCCCACCCCTGCCCCTCTCAAGCCCTTCTGTTGGATATCTTCTTTTCCGCTGGTCATCTGCATGGCTCTGTCCCTTCCTTCTGACCTGCCCTTCCCACCGAGCCTCCCGGCCCCTCCTGCCGGCTCTGGCCCTGCCGTTCCCTCACACGTAACACCTCCTCACACGGTGCATCATTTATTTGCCATGTTTTTATTTTCTGTCTCACCTCCATCCTATTGGATCATCAGCTTCATGGGGGCCGGGACTTTTGACCTCATTGAGTGATGCATCTCCAGCACCTTGAATTGTGCCTGGCACCCCACCCATGCTCCCCACGTATCTGTCAGGTGCATAAAGCTGGCCGGCAAACACGGCTTGAAAGGCGGGAGTGAAACTCTCATTCCTGGGAGTGGCATTGTCACTGCTTCTTTGAGACCCCAGGGCCTTGGTCCAAGAGGACAGCAGTTTAAAGGTTGAGTTGGTGTAGCCCCCTCAAGAACCGAGTCTCAATCCCATCCTATGCAGAAAGGGTGGCCTTGGCCCTCTGGAGTAAGGCGTCCTAGGTTGGACACGTGACCAGCTGCAGCGCTGTTCCCCATCCATCACCAGCTGGGTTCCACAGAGTCCTCGTAGCTCCAAACTGCTGCCATTCGGAGGGGCGGACATGGTGGGCCTGAGCTCAGCAGATTCAGGGCACAGCTCTGGAACAGTGGCTCGTCCGACTGTCGTCCAGCAGGGCAGGGAGCTGACCCAGTGGGTGGCTCTGGTGACAGTGATCGACATCCATGTGACAGTTGACCTGGGGCTTGGGGGAGGGAGGTTGCAGTGCGCCTGCTCTGTCCTCCAGCTTTCCCGTTCCTAGTACTGTCTTGTGGAAGTCTGTCCCCAGTCTCCACATACAGACTGTGGGGTCACCTTGATTAGGGCGTTCCTGCTCTGTCTTTTTCTTTGTAGGCCCCGGTAGCTCCGTGGTGTGTATAATTGCTTTTCAGAGGCAGCCTTTTATGAATTCTTCTGATTTCTGCTTCAGTAACGCTGGTCAGGTGTGAATGGTGGCCTGGGACCAGCATGCTCTGCCCATTTCTCGCAGAGGTGCCGTCCTCCCGTAGCTGTGCAGTGAGAAGGGCGTCTCTGGCCCTGAAGCAGCTGGACCTCTGCTCTGACGCTGGCTTTCCCAGCTGATGCCAGTGTAGCTCTGGTCAAGTATGCTCATTTGCTTGCTTTTTCTTTCTTTTTTTTTGATACTGGTTAAACTTTTTTTAATTAAAAGAATTTTTTTTTTTTTTTTTTAGTTGTAGATGGACACAGTGCCTCTATTTTTATGTGGTGCTAAGGATGGAACCCAGTGCCTCACACATGCTAGGCAAGTGCTCAACCACTGAGCCACAGCCCCAGCACCCACAGCCCTATTTTTCATTTTTATTGAGGCAGGATCTCTCTTAAGTTGCTGAGGCTGGACTTTAACTTGGGATCCTCCTGCCTCAGCCTCCTAGGTAGCTGGGATTACAGGCATGTGCCACCATACCTGGCTTCACTTACTTGTTTTTGTTTAACAAACACGTATATCATGCTCACTGTGTGCCAGGCGTGAGGTGCTCCGCAGACGTTAAGTGTGTTTAATGTGGTATGGTGTCCTTGTGGGTAGGTGCAGTCACCCCCGAGTTTAGAGAGGAGGCAGTGGACACAGTGGAAGTCGCAGAGCTGGACTCCACCTCAGGTGGTCTTGAGTGCACACTTTCCCACGCCTGGCCTCCTAAAGCCTTCGGTTCTACAGCATTGGAGCCGGTTCCCAGGCTGCAGAGACGGGCTCTGTGTGAGACCTCCTAAGAGGACCTGGAAGGGGATCAGCTGGGCCTGTCTCATGGTGAGGGTGCTTGCAGCTGCCTGGCCGAGGGGGGCCAAGGCCATGGTGGTAAGTGGCCTTCCAGGCCCCCGGGGGGCAGGAGGAGGAGCAGGGAGCACTGGGGAGGGATGGCGGGCCCTCTGTGGACGCGGATCCAGGGGGCTGAGGGTGGGCGGAGCTGAGGTGCAGGAAGGTGCATTTGCTGGGCCCAGCTGTTGGACTGCCGGGGCAGGTGGAGTCTGGCTGCAGGGGGAGGCCAGCAGCCCACTTCCCGCCCTGCAGATTCGTAATTAGCTTTCCACGTTGACTTTTTGTTCTCCCTTCAGGGGCTCTCCCACACCTTCCTTCCAGTGGATTTCTAGAAATACCCCGTTCTCCATGACTCACTGGTGGAGCACGTCCTGTTTGGGGAAGTGTGGAGAGGACTTTCAGAGTGGACTGGAGCTGCCCGCGGGTGCTGAGCGTGCAGGGGGAGAGGGCTCTGTGTTCCACGGGCCCACTCCCCCCAGCTCCAGAGGCCCTGGACGGTTCCACCTGCAGTTTTACCTCCTTGACCGACACATGCCCTCTGGGATTTTCCTCTTGGGGTGAAGGCAGGGAACCATGGATTCTCAGCACCACATATAAATAAATAAAAATAAAGGTCCATGGACAACTAAAAAATATTAAAAAGCTGATAAAATCTGAATACTCCCCTTAGTCTAGTTTGTATTGTTTAAAACAAACAAACAAAAAAATGGGGCCTGGAGTTTGACCCGAGTGACAGAGATCACCTCTGAGCCACACAGATGGCCAGTGCTCCATGTACCAGGGCAGCCGTGGTGGAGCAGGGGCCTGATGCCCAGGACAGAGTGGCTCTGAGACCTAGGAGAGCAGCGAGATGGCTTTGCCTCCCAGGCAGACCCTGCATGAGGGAGAGTGTGGCCGACCTCTGGACAGCTCTGATTTTGCCCACGGCTTGCTCTTGCTTCAGTCTCACGGTGTCAGCTCCTTCTAGGCGAGGCCGGGTGTTAAAAGTCACACTGCTGTGCTTGTCCCTGGTGTAGCCCAGGGCCCTTGGCAGGCTGGGAGGCTCCTGCATTAGGGCCTTGGGGTGTGCTCGAGGGATCCCAGAAATAACAGGGAGCGGAGGGGGGACTGGAGTCCTGCAAGCACAGGGGAGGGGGAGGTGCTGTGCTGTAGGCCGGTGGGCACCAGGGAAGAGTGGTGTGGACTGGGCTGGGTGGCCAAGTGGCCAGTGTGGCCTCACTGTGATGAGGACATTGAAGAAGCAGCCAGCCAGATGCTGCCATGAGAGTGGTACCCCATGACCTTGGTTGGATGTTGAGGCCGGTGAATGGTGTGGGCAGCAGGATTAGGGTGCTCAGTCTGGTCAGCTGAGGGACTCTGGCAAGGTCTGGAGGCATGTTTGATGGTTGTGGCGGGGGACGAGGGGTGCTCCTGGCATCTGGTGGGTGGAGGCCAGGAAGGTTGCATGGGGGCCCTTGCCAGGAAGAGTGGCCTTGCCCCAAGGGTCATCCATCCTGAGGTTGGGAGGCCAAGGGTGGGAGGTTGGCAGGTATGGAGGGTGGCTGGAGCCCCAGGGGTCTCCCTGCACCCAGTTGCTCACGGACCTTAGTTTGCTGGTGAAGCCGGGACAGCCTTGGTGGGTCCGAGTTTCTTTTTCTGTTGGGTAGGAGGAAGATGAGATGGAAATTTTCATTAACTTAAACTTAAAGGTGACCAGGTGCCATGAAGTGTAGGTCAGGGTTTCAGGTCCAGGGACGTACCAAGTCCACAGAGGCCTTTGGAGTTGGAGGAGGAGCTGGGTTGGAATGCTGGTCCTCTCAGACTCCTGCCGTGTTCGCACCTTTGCCTGCATTACTGATGTGCTCTTTTGGGGGGTACATTTGAATATCTTACCTTGTTATGAAGATGCATTAAACGAAAGCTGCCTTAGTACTGACAGAAGAGCTTGAATTTAATTTACTACACAAAAATTCTTAATTCAGTGTTTATTAAGAAGACTTTTTACAGGGCTGGGGATATAGCTCAGTTGGTAGGGTGCTTGCCTTGCATGCACAAGGTCCTGGGTTCAAACCCCAGCACCACACACACTCAAAAAAGAAGGTCTTTTACTAGAGAGCTAAATGGAATTATAGATGGGTAAAAATTGAAACAAACTTTTGCCCCATTATTGAACACATATTTGTGTTCTGTGTGTGTCTGTGTACTGTGTGTGTGTGTGTGTGTGTGTGTGTGTGTATGCGTATGGGAGACACACAATGTATTTCACCTTTTGTTTTTGTAGTATCCTGTCTTTAGAATTTGGAACTAAGTTCATTTCTATCACAGTTAAAAATTGATGTTTTCCTTTGTCTTTTCCTGTGCAGAGAAACGGTTCATTTTCTCAGAGGGCGTTGGCTGCTCCTGACTGACTTCTTGATTCCTGTTCTCCTAGGCCCAGGAGCTCAGGCTTCATCCTGTTGGAGCTGAGGGGGCTTCGGGGACGCGGGGACAGGGACAGGGCAAGGTCCCAGTATGAGAAGGATCCCCCAGAGATGGCGCAGGGCTGGGGTGGGGAGATGGGCAGGGCTGGGGTGGGGAGAGCAGGGGCGGCTTGGAAAGACCAGCAGAGGAACAAGCCTGACCTTTTGGCCGTGGGGACTGAGGAACGGGTGGGAATCCAGGAAAACCCCCGCCTCGGGCTTGAGTGGGTGGAAGCCTTAGAAAAGGGTAAGAAGACCTTGTTTGTACATGTTTGATGATTAATGTTGCTTTCAGACTTTTGCTTTTTAAAAGTGAGTGAAATGGGGAAGTTTGAAGGGCCCCGACTCTGGAGGCTGGAAGAGCGGTTTCTCCTTTATGAAGCGCGTCGGGGCCTAGAAGGCGCCCGCTGGGCCTCTCAGCTCTGTGTGGGAGGGCTGGACGGGGACCACTGCTGGTCAGCTGGAGGACCTTGCGGTCAGCAGGGGCTCAGGTTTCTTCCTTTGATTGGCAGAACAGTTGTTTTGAGAAAGGTGCACCTGTTCCGAAGGCGTTTCTCTGGGTCTCCTCTGGCTCCGAGGGGTCCTTGGGCAGGCGGTCTGCAGCCAGCTGTGACCCCCTCCACCCACTGAGCGAGTGGTCAGTGCAGGGCGGAGCCGCAGCACTGCTGGGGTGGACGTGGGCTCTGCGCTACCTGGTGCTCATCCTGGCAGGCTACTTGGTGAGCTTGCAGGTGGTCAGTGGACTGATTGTGTGTACAAACGACAGCTTTAGATTATATACCACTTCTTTGTGTTTGTTCCGTTTTTAAAACATTCGCCTCCTTCTGGTCTTCAGTGTTATCCTGGGCAAGGACACCGGTTTCCTCCTTCTTCAGCCTCCGTTTCCTCATCTGTGGGACCAGAGAGCTGCTAGGCTCGGGGCGCCCCGATATCCGACAGCTTCAGTTCCAACACTCTGGGTTTTGTCAGCTTAAGGCAGAACCTTAATCACGAAATAAGCCAGACGACCTTTACTTGTCCCCGGCTCTAATGGGCTGCAGCCCCCTTCACTTTATAAAGCAGCATCCTGATGACAGCTGTGCCACCTCCGTGGCAGCCGTTCGTCCCTCGTGCCACCCAGAGTGTCTTTCCCAAGAGCTTTCCTTCCCTAAGGTCTCCCTCCTGGAGCCTGTAGCAGAAACCCCGGGTGTGTGGAGAGGGGTGTCCCCGCCTGGCTCCCCACCAGTCTGCTCCTCGGGTCTGTGTTAGCCGCAGGGCTTGGTGGCTGTCCCTGCAGGTTCCCCTCTGCTGCGGGTTCGCTGAGGTTTGTCAGGAATGGGTGTTTGATTCCGTCAGAGGCTTTTCCTGCAGCGCGAGAGGAGCACATGGGCTTCCCTCTTTACCTTGTTGGGGTGTGGATTCGTTTCACTTCTGAGGCTGCGACTGCTCCTTGCCGTGGTGGCCTGTGTGGGGGGCAGGCACAGTTTGTGTTGGGTGTTGGGATCTGAGGGTAGGTGTTGGGACCTCAGTGCAGAGCACAGCCAGAGTCGCCACCGCTGCCACTGCGCACTCACCTGCAGGGTCCAGTCTGCCAAGTCGTGATTCTGTTGGAAAGTGTGTGTGTGTGTGTGTGTGTGTGTGTGTGTGAGAGAGAGAGAGAGAGAGAGAGAGAGAGAGAGAGAGAGAGAGCGCACACCAGCCCTTCTGCAGCCTTACCATGTGCCAGACGCGGGTGTGGCGGAGCAATCCCATCACAGCCCAGGGCTGTAGGTACCATTTCCCTTATTTTATAAATGAGGAAATGGAGGCTCTGTTTCTTAGAAGGAAAGAGAAGTGAATTCCATCTCCCCTGACGTTACTGAGCGCTGTTTATGCCCGCCACTCTCCATAGTGATGTCCTCGTTTCCACAGAAGATGCTGATGGAGGTTGAGGGACTTTTCCAAGCCCTCAGAGCCCCGAGAAGCAGGTCTTGTGTTCCTTTCCCTTGGGTGCTGCTGACGGGTGGCTTGTGGAAAGGAATGGAGTCGGGGTGGAAAAGCAGACAATCTCCTAGAACAGCACAGTCCAGGTCTTCACAGGAGGCCTTACAGACTGACTTAAATGTCAGAATAAGTGCAAAGTCACATTCCAAAGCAGAAACATATGAGCTTGTGTGTTTATATTTTAGGACAACAGTTTTCTGAATTCAACAATGACCAGGAAGATATTTCATTGATATTAAGTAATAATGGTGCAGAATCTTGGTCCCTGTTTTCAGGGAGAGGTTTTCTGGTCAGTCATTGTCCTTTTCTGTGTGCCCAGCAATGGTGTGATACTGGGTTCCTCATGAACTTACTGGAGTCCAGTGTTTACATACATACACGAAAATGAAGCTGATTTAGTGCTCATGCCTCTGAGAGTAAAGGTACTGTAGTTTTCCTTTTGCAGACATGTATGTTTTCAGTGTAGCCAACATTCACTAAGCAACTACTCTGTACAAGACACTCTGCTAAATCCAGGAGAGGGAGGCAGAGGAAAGGAGTGGCGTCTTGATCTGGGCCTCAAAGGATGCATCCAGTAGGCTGGAGGACTCAGGGCGCCTGGCAGCAGAGGGGTCCCTGGTTGAATGTGTTAGGGTCCACGTAGTTTGTTTAGGAGAGTGTATTGGATAGGACAAGGACTTTGTCATTGGAGAGGCACTTGTGAATTTCACGCCTGGGTCGACCATGGGTGGCTGTGTGCTCCTGGGCGTGTGTTGGCCCCTTTTAGTTTAGTTTCTTCATATGGACAAAGGAGACGGAGGTGATATGTACTTCAGGTGCTCATTGTATGTGCCTATCTTAGCAGTGAGGCTGCGGGTCTGTGCTCTGTGCTTGAGTGACCTTGATGTGGGCCAGGCAGTGAGCGTAGGTGTTTTTGGATTGCAGTCTTCTGGCGTGTGCTTTGGTGGCTCACAGATAGAGTCTGGCCTGGACTGCAGAAGTACAGGTTCAGTTCCTTGCTGAGACAGTTGCTCTCCTAGCCCCTCACCCAGGGCTGTCACGGTGGTTGTGCTAGGTGACCGTTGAATAAGCGCACCAAAGTTTATGGCGACCTCTGGGGTCTCACCTTGGGGAACAACCCGCCAGTTGAGTCGGCCAGCTCTCTGCAGCAGGGTGTCCAGCCTGATGGAGATGGTTCTCGGTGTGCCTTCAGTCTAGCAGATTGAACATACAATATAGAGACGGTGTGATTCTGTGCTTGAGTCTGTGTTCCTAAGGTATAGGGGAGAACAGTGGTGGCCAGAAAGGTTACTGAGAGTGTGATCCCAAAGATAAGGTGGTAAAGATCCCCTTTACCACCTTTCCTGTTTCTTCTCCTGCTGCAACTTTTCTCCCTTTTCCTTCCTTCTTTATGGAGGAAACTTAACCTCACTGGAGAGTGGGATGTTGGGGAAGATGGTTTTGATGGTATGATGATTGAGGGATGAGGCTGATACATAGGTATAAGATCTTGGGGTGCATTAGCTCCTGCTTCAATATAACAGGCCCATAACAAACCATATCTAACAGACTTTTGTTATTAAGAAAAGAGGTGGGGCTGGGGTTGGGGCTCAGTGGCTGGGCGCTTACCTTGCACGTGTGAGGCCCTTCGGTTCAATCCTCAGCATCATATGAAAATAAATAAATAAAGGTATTGTGTCCAACTACAACTAAAAAAGTATTGATAATAAAAAAAGAGGTGTAAGCAGCTTTGTGTACTTGCTTTATTTTGGGCTACCCTGAACGATGGCTTGAAGTATTATTGAAAGAAAGTGTGTGGATTGACAAAAGCGTATACTTCAGTTTCCAAGAATAGGAATGCTTTGCCCTGGTGAACCTTGAGGTTTTTGCACATTTTTTGTCCACAAATCATAATCACTGTTGGTTTAGGAGCTCAGATGGAAAGTGTGACTAAATCGGAGAAGTTACTCTGAAAAAAACGATGTTTTGTTTAGAAGCATCTGCTTGCTGTATGTCATGCAGATGAGCTTAATTAAAATTCTTCTTAGATCTAGGTTGGTGGGAGATCAAAGATGACTGTTTTGCAGGAGGTGGGGAATGGGGATTGAGGTGGCCGTCCCACTTGGAGAAGCTGAAGCTGGTTTGACTTTACCCAGATTAAGCGGAGGCGGAATCGGAGTGTAGGCAGGCCACTCTGGGGCACACTCACTCGTCCGCTGCTCCTTCATCCTTGGTTGCTTCTGTTCCCAGCAATCTGGTCACTTATTATGCTAGTTGCCAGGATTCTAGATGTGTGCCTCCTAGGGCCCGCCGTCTAGTTGTGAGGGACAGAGACGAGTAATTATTAGGGAATAGTGTGGTCAAATGGTCATCAAATCGAGTCCTTCCGAAGATGACAAGTAGGGTGTGTGTTTGTGTGTGTGTGTGTGTGTGTGTGTGTGTGTGTGTGTGTTTTTATGAAGCAAATACATGACGTTTTCTTTGGGGAATTAGTGGAAAAAATCCTTTTATGTAAACTCATCATTAAAGTAATTGGGATGTATTCCGACCTTTACACGTAGAGTACCTTAAGGAGCCATTCTTATTGGGATTGGGCGGGAATGCTTGCTTGGGAAGAGGCAGCGGATGTTAACGGCAGGGGCAGCGTGGGCTCTACAGATGCGCGGATGAAGTTCCAGGTTGTGCGATGTGGACAGATCAGACCTGGGGCGAGAATACACAGCTGGGGAGAACTTGAGGGGCCCACTTAAGCCCTTCCAGACGCCTCAGTGGCCTTGGTATTTGCCGGGTCAAGGGACAGAATCGCGCACTTGGACTCTGTGGTGGTGCTGGTGTCAGGGATGCCCAGTGACCGTGATCTGAACACCAGGTGCCCCTGGAGCACTTACAGGAAGAGCAGGCTGGGTTGAGCGTGTGTATTCAGTGTGATGCGGGTGTGTGACGTGGAGGCAGACGTTTTCAGGAGTTCGTCCATTAAGTCACCTTGAAGACGGTGGTGGAGACTTGCTTGTTTACAGGGTCACATGACGATGGTGCATTGAGCCAGTGTCTGTGAACCCTAGCCACACACAGCACGATCATGCAGGCCTGTGTCTGGTGTGTGGCCCCAGGCAAGGCCCTTCGTTACCCATCCTGCAGATTGTTGGGAGAACTCAAAGACAAGATGCGGGTGAGCTACACTGGGTGTCCCTTCAAGTGGACGATGTTACTAATGGGGCTTCCAGGAACAGTGGTTGGTTGTGGGTGGAGAGCCCCGAGCTCCTCCCAAGTGAGATCTTCTGGCCTGAGAAAGACTGCTGCAGCTTCGTGGAGGAAGGTGTTTTCTGGACTCACTGACCATGTGCTGTCCATGGGCTCTGGAGACTCCTGGGCTGGGCTGGGCTTCTGGCCGCCGGAGGCTGCCGGGTGATTTACTCTCTTCGTCCTGGGGCCATTCACAGTGCTGGGTGTGGAGTGTTCTGTGAAAACAGGCCATAAAAGGTTTGTCACACATTTATTTTTGGTCATTTCTCAACGTGATGACAGTTCTCCATAACCTCCACTTAGCTTCCACGTCTGTTTGCCTACATGTCACCTCCCTGTCCCGCACAGCAGCGTTCTTGGATTCATCCTTCAATCAGCAACTCCCTCCTGGGTGCCGGTGTTAGCTGGTGAACAAGCCTGCAGAAGTCCCACCGGCCTTGGGACGCTGCTGTCCTTGCTCCCTCCGGTCCTCTCTGACGTTGTGGGCCACACATGGTCCGCTCATTGTCTGTCCACAGGAATGGCACTTCATGCTCCTCAAAGACAGACTTTGTTTTGTCTGCCTCGAGATCCCCAGTGCCTGGGACGTAGCTCGTTTGCGGTGGTCATTTTCTTTTGGTTGTTGTGGGGGCCCAGCTGCAGGAAAATGGGGCCCTATGTTTTATTATGTAATAATCAAAACCTTAAAAATGAGCATGCAGAGGGGGCGTGGGTGGTTCTTTAAGTGTTTAGGGACAGAGGGTGACCTGGGATGAGGAAGAGTGCAGGGTTGGGTGGCATGAGACCTGATTTAGTGGCCGTGGCTTTGTGCCTGGTAAGCCTGCTTGAGGGTAAATCTTGATTATCTGGGAGTAAAAAATTGGATGGGATTCTTTGTAAGGTCTCTTCAAAGCCCTGCTAGATATTTAAAATAGGAGACTTAACCAGCTTGTGACTTGACTAACTTCTCATTAAGCACGTGCTACCTGAGCTCGTGAACCTGTGTGAGGTTTTCATCTTTCAGCCGTACCTAGGGTTTCCTCCTGGGTCCAGAATAAAAGGAGCTGAGAAATGTTGGCATTCCAGCTGTCTTCGTCGGTGCAGCTTGCCTTCCTCGCTTTCCCTCTTGATCCTCTCGGCCCTTGTCTGCGTCCAAATCCGTCAGCCCGTGCTGGCTCCCCGCGCGTGGAGAGGCTTGCCCCTGGGAAGCTAATGGCCTCCCCACGAGGCTGTCTACCCGTGTGTGCAGGAAAATTGTCCAGAAATATTGTTAATTGAGGGGAAGGATCATCTGGCTGACAGCAGTCCCTATTCATGAGCTCTGAGGCACAAGCTGCAGGCTCTGGTGCTGAGAGTGCGGCAGCTGGAGAACTCTGCTCCTCAATCAAGGAGACTGACTTGCTTGTCACCAGAGAGGCCGCCATCTTGGACTGGCTCCAAATGACTAGATGCCTAGGGAGTCTCAAGACTGTCCATGGCCCGGTCCTCGTTTGTGCGAGGTGAATCAGTTTAGTAGATTGCCTGCCTGGCAGGATATTGGCCGTGGGACCTTCTTACTTCGTGTTCTGCTCTCTGCCCACATCCTAGCTTTTGATTTGAGGGCCTCTGTGGATCCGCTGGTGGCTTCCGTTTGAAAACTCGGCGTGGTCTGGTGGAAGGGGCCTGGGTGGGCTCTGGCGTACACATTCCAGGGTTCAGGTCCCACCCTGCTGCTTACTGAGGGCTTGTGTGTCTGTCGAGGTGAGATCCTCTGGTCCTCGGATTCCTCATTCTGAAATTTGGGGAGATGCTAAGTCATTAATGAGATGAGACTGCAGGAAGCCCCAGGCCAGTGCCAGAGGAGAAGTGCAGTGTGTGCCGTGGCTGGGGCTCTTGGGTTTTGCACCTGTGACAGCTCCTGTCCTTGGAGGGTCTGTCTTTACTGGATTTCCTGTCCTTTGGTTTTAAAATCTGGTGCTGACCTTGGTGGATCCAGGAAACTGTCACCCTCTGCCCTTATTCCCTGCCCCTCCCCCAAACCTCTTTGGGATATGTCCTCCCAGCTCTTAGGCATAATTGTGTTCCACTTGTCCAGGGGTCAGACTCTGCCATCTGGAATGTATTCAGGAACCGGATGTTGACAGAAAGGGCCTCTGAGCTCAGCTGCCCTGGAGTCTTGGCCATCTGATAGGCGGAGGGGGCCCAGCTGATGGTAGTGAGGGACGGCAGGTGCATAGAAGGTGAGCACCCCAGCAGGCCAGTGGGCACCCACGCTGACTTCAGCACCACGGGTGCTCCCTTCAGTCCCGAGTGTCGAGGCAGCATTCTCTGTTGAGTGAAACAGGGAAATGTAAAGTTGGTCTCTCTGGGTTTTCTGACCCAAGATGGTTCTTTTAAAAAGCCATCAGTATTTTGGTGACATTTCTCCTTAGTAATTAATGTATTTGGAATGTATATGGGAAAATGCTAGAATGTAGAGGAGATAATCAGGGTGTTGTACTCACAGTCCAGGGTGTGAATGCGTATGCCTGCTGTCCGCTTGTTAGATGGCTGGATGCAAGTTAGCTTTTTGTGCCTCCGTCTCCTCATCCGTACAGCAGGGATCTCGGCACCTCCCAGGGTTGTCAGGATGAGATTGACTGGTGTAGACGGACAGGTTGTCAGGATGAGCAGATGTGCTGGTTTTGCTGGTTTGGAAATCCATTCTGCTTCCTGCTGTTGACTGGGCCAGTCACTTCCACGCCTATCTGCCAGTCAGTTAGACTTTCTTAGCCACTGGACATGCACATGTAGGTTGAATGTTTCAGTTGGGTGAGGCATTCTTTTTGGCCAGGAATATCATGTCTTTGAGCCAGGTGTTGGGCAGTGGGGCATGTGGCCCTCCTGTGCATCTGTCACAGAGAATTCTTCATGCCCGGAATCCAGAAAGGCAATCTGTGTTACATAGTGCTATCTTTGAATTATTTTTATTTCCTTCTCTAAAGCATCTGAGGCCCCTCGAATTTTAGGTCTAGAAGAGATTTAATTGCGGCACCCTCCCGGGCAGAGTGCATGTTTTGTGGCAGGACCCCAGGAGGGGCTGAGAGGTTGTCTCTGGGCCAAGGCCACACGGCCGACTGGGGAGCCCTGGGGTTTCTTGGGGCCTGTGTAGTCAACTCCAGTGGCCTTGTTCCTGTGGTGAGGCTTCAGCCTCAGGACGCCACCTCACGAGGACCCAAGGTGTGCAGTGAACCTAGAGTGAACTTGGTCTTGCACCAGAGCCTGTGGCTCAGCCCTGCCCTTAGCCTCTCTGCCTGCCCCATTCTGCCCTCACCTTCCCAGGGGAGCACCAGTGCTTCCTGTATGGTGACTTTCTGACATGACGGTGGTGTCTGATGGCCTCGTTCCTATAAACTTGAGCCGCACACCTGGGCTTGCCTCGTGCTCAGACGGAGAGTAATCGAGGGGATTCCTGAGGTGAGTCCGCACGAGCTCTCCCGAGCTTATGGCAGGGATCCTGCTGAGGTCATCGGGATGATTCCTGGGAAGGAAATGACACGCCGACTTGTCACGTGGACTGCAAGTCTGTGCCTTCCCAGGGTGGGGCAGCTCAAGTGGTGGGTGGAGGACGGGAGGGCCACAGCGATGGCTGGCCCCGGTGTGGGCTGTGTGGTTCCCGAGCCGGCAGGCCTTACGGGGCTGGCCCGGGGCGTTGGATGCACTGCCACTTTGTCTTGCCGTCGCTCTCAGTTTCCAGGCTTTTGTTTGGGGCTGGTGCAGCTGAGGTCCCATGAGAAGGGTGCAGGAATGTCCGGCTGTCATCTCTGACCCATCAAAAGACCACATGCTAGGGTGGAAGGAGGGTGAGATGTGGGTTTGCATCTCTCCCATCTGTACCATTTTTATTTGGAAGATTTACTTGTTTTCTTAAGCCTCATGACCCAGTTTGTAGAACTCCGAGTCTCTTGTGTGACTTTAGACGTGGGAATGGACAGCATGGGACGTTCTGGCAGGGATGGGGGCCCTGGACTGTAGTCACCTGACAAACTTTGGAGGTATAGAATTTTCCATTCCACTCTGGGTGCAAAGAGGTGGAAGAACCCATCTTCTGGCCCCCAGGGGGAAACAGGGCCATGGTCTTTCATTTAAGCTCCGGCTACACGCAGGTGTTGCATGTGGGTAAACAGTGAGTGCCCAGAGAAGGACAGGTGACGAGCTGTGGGCTCAGGAACTCTAAGTCAACTGAGATGGAGTGGAGGTGCCTTGGCCTCTGGCATGTTGCAGTCTTCCTGTTCAGCTGCTGGAGGAGAAGGGACCATCGAGATGAAATTCAGGACAGCCACCGTGGTTGGTAGGGACAGAGAAGCACCAGACAGGCCCTGACCTCGGGGAACCTACAGCATCAAACTCCAGACAGGGGAGCAGAGGACTGTGGTTTCAAACAGGTGTGACCTGAGCACGGGCCGGGGCCTCTTGGAGGAGGAGATGTTGGGAGGGTCTTGAGGATTTGGAGGGTTTGGATTGGAGACAGGTTGGCAGTGAGAAAACGCGTACGGAGCGTGGAGACCAAGGACGCTTTAGGGACACAGCTGAGAGGCCTAGAGTACGGAGGGGCTGCCCAGAGTTGGAAGTGGGAGTGCTTGTTGTCACCGGAGTTTCCTGCTGTGAGCAGAGTGGCCTGTGGCTCCTCTCAGTCACGCATTTTATGGAGAAGGGGGCCGAGGCTGCTCTGAGCACTGCCACCCACGTCCCCACTCTCTGCACTCTGGCACTTGACTCTGCAGCGTCTGCTTCTGGATCTCTGTCCTCCAGTGGGTGCTGAAACCCTGGGCACTGGGCTGGGTCTGGCTTGCCGCACGGGCCTGGGCAACAGGGTGTGATGGAGGGAGACGCTTGAAGGAGCGCAGCCCGTGCCCTGCGTGCAGGGAACGGGTTTTGCGTGTGGTGATTGCAGACACCGTGTGCATGTTCTTCACGAAGACGCGCAGCCTCGTCTGATTTTCCCTTTTCCTCCAACCTGGCTGGGTGGGGGCTGGGACTTGGTGAGACAGTGGGGGGACTAACCTTGCTGGATTCATGTTTCTGCCGCCCTTCAGTCTCGTGAAGGGCAGGGTTGGGAGGTTGGTCTGGCAGATGGAGATGAATGATGTGGAGGAACGTGGCTGTGGCCGGGAGATACTAAAGCTGCCTGTCATTGAGGGACCTGGCGTTGGGAAGGGCACTCGGGAGTTCACTGGCTGCGGCGGACGGGACCAGGGAAGGGCCTGAGGTGACTGAGACTGCAGGAGTGGGAGGTGTGTGCCAGCCTCACTCAGTTTGCCCTTAAAAAAGTTCTTTTCTGAAACTCATCTGTAGCTCATTGAGTTCCTGTCACCAGTTCTTTGTACTAAATCAGATGTGCTCGGGGCAGAGGGTTAGTTGCCACACGCTTTTCCTCTGGGAAACTCTGGGAGTGGCGTTCCTGCCGCATCCAGCCTGCAGATGGTGACAAGTGTACTCTGGAGGGGAGGGAGCCCGTGGGGCTATTGCAGGGCTGGCCGGTGGCCAAGGCCCCGCTGGTGGACCTGCACCAGGGCTGAGGTGACTGAGCGGATGACAGCTGGAATTAATTGATGGCTCTGGGCAGGCAGCAGAAGTCCTTTTAAAGGCCCTTGGTAGACACTTCGTATGTAGGTGCGTGCGGACAGTGCAGGCCCAACCCAGCCCCGTGCCAGGGGTCTCGACTCCCTCTGCTTTGCTCCAGCCCTTGCGCCCGAGCGTCCACCTGTGTGGGGCACCAGCCCATCCTGAAGACCCCAAGAAACAAAAGTCACGGTGGTTTTCTTTGTTTATAAAGTATTTTTACAATCGGCTCAATTGAGGTGTGCTCTGCTTGCAGTGACGCTTGCGAGTTTTAGTGTGCGTTCGGTGGGTGCATCGTCCTGTCTCATGTGTCACAATGTGGTTGAGGGTGAGGTCAGACTGCCCTCCTGCCCCTCTGCAGCTGGCTGCCTGCTCCCAACCGGCAGTCACCCTCTGCTGCCTTGGCAGGCTCGCCTTCTTTAGGATTTCACATATATCCTCACACACTCTAGGATTTCATAGCACGTGACCTTTTGTGCACGACTTCGTTCCCCCAGCCGGGTGCCCTGTGGAGCCGTCCGCCTGACTTGCACATGTTCTTATTGCTGGACACTATTCTCGCAGACACTAGGTCGGGTATCTAACAGGTCCCTCATGTCTTCTAATCAGTTCCTTAAGTGCTGGGCTTCCCAGGTTTTGGCTGTCAGTGTTGTTTTTGCTGTGAGTGTTGAGTGCAAGTCTTTGTATCGATAGACGTTATATTTGAACTTGGGCAAGTACCTAGGAGTGGGGTGGCTGGGTGGTACCCCGAGTGTGTGAACCCCAGGAGATACTGTCATCTGGTTTCTAAAGGACCAGTTTTCATTTCACTACCAAAGTCACCAGAGCTCCAGCTCCCTCACACCCCGCCCACAGCTGGTGTGGTCGGCCACCCCGCCATCTTGGTGGGTGCCGTGGTGTCTCCCTGGGGATGTGATGTCCAGCATCTTCTCATGTTTTCCTTGGCCTTCAGACACATTCTTTGATGTCCATTCCTACACCATGGAAGTGGCTTTTGAGTCATGAAAATCATCACAGGAGTGGAGATCTAATGTGTCGAGTGGCTCTCACTGGAAAGGGCTGTCCAGAGAGGTTCAACATCGAAGTGACAGTAGTCTGAACTGAGATTTTGAAAGGTCAACTCTGTTATAAAAGAAGTTTAAAGAATCCATAGCCTGCAACTGACCTTAAAAAATTCCTCTGTAAACCAGGCACACTGCATGCCTGAAATCCCAGTGTTTCTGGAGACTGAGGAGGAGGATCAAGCGTTCAAAGCCAGCCCCAGCAACTTAGTGAGACCCTGTCTCAAAATAAAAAAGGGCTGGGGAGGTGGCCCAGTGGTTAAGTGTCATGGAGTTCAATCCCTGGTGCCCCAGAACAATCAAACCCGGCTTTATGGAGGGGGCCTCGTGTTGTCTTGGGGGGTGTTCAGTATAATGTAAGCGAACATGAGCTGAAAGAAGCACATGGTGCTGCGCGTTGGTGGCCTTTCATTCGGCAGGTGGTGTCATCAGGGATCTCAAAGTCCACTTGTGCGGAGGTGAAGGGACTTGCCCGGGATGATGTGGAAAACTCGGGGTAGGACTAATGCAGCTCCCGAGGGAGGCTCTCATGGGTTTCTTCCTCATCTTTCATATTTCCAACAATTGTTAAAAAGTTCTCAAAAAAGACTTGGACTCTGAGGCATGTGCCCCGCAGCAGTGAGATGATGGCCCCTCTGCATTCTGAACCTCGAGGGGCCACGCTGTGGGGGGCGAGGCTTTCAGATTTATTTGCTCGCCTGCTGGCAGCACAGTGGGAGTTGGGGACGCAGGAACTGGAGTTCTCCAGAAGCTCCTGGCCGGGGGTTGCTCCAGCGGTTCAGCTCCAGAGTCCGATCGCCTTTAATGCCTGGTTGGTACAGACCTGAGTTTGTAGAAGGGCCAGTGTGAACCGTAGTCTGCCCAGGCTGACGGAGTCAGAGGTGCCAGGAAAAGCTCCTCTAGGGTCCCCTGCAAAACAGCAAGTTATGCTGGTGGCCCAGTTAATTCATTATCTGAGGGCTGACTCTGTTTCACGCATGGCTCTGGGACGATGAGGACAAGCACGTTAGCCTTCAGTGGGCACCAAATGTTGAATCAGCGTGTAGCTCGTGTGCCCTGCCCGCAGTGAAAGGTCAGCAGTGTGGCAGAGCCGGCTGTACGTGGAGAATCACTGTGGAACGTGTCTCGCCGTGATCATGTGGCCCGCGGCCTGACCATCCCTGTGAGCGTCACTGCTGCTTGGAGATGAGCACTGCGGGGACTTGTCGGGTGATATTAGTGGTAGAAGTTGGGATGAATTTCTTACTATTTCAGAGCTTTTTGCTTGTGTTTCCATAAAGGGATGTCTGTGACCATCTGTTTCTGTTTATTTGTGCAAATCAGAATGGTCCCTGTGAGTCCACTGAAATAAAAGTGCAGGCCGCTGAGGTCCGTGCGGCCAATCCCAGGTGAACGGAAGAAGCAGCCCACGTTCTCACCCATGAGCTGGGAGGAGGTGCTGTTCCCATTTGAACAGTCTCATTTCAGAAATAGGAGACCTTTTAATCCATTTCACACAGAGGACTTGGCTCCAGGAAAACCCTGGCTGAATGAAGCCAGCAGGACTGTCTGCGGCCGTCTGTCCTGGTCCTTCTCAGCCCTCAATCCTGTCCATCCTGAGCTTCTACTGCAGCCCGAGTGCTGGGAGGGGCCAGCATAGCCCCCTGGCCTGACTCATTTGACCTCCCTGCCGGAGCACCTCTGGCTGGCCCTGCTAACAGCCCGTCCCTTTGTTCAGGATGTGACCACTGCACTACCTACTCCAGAGGGTCTTCCCTGAGCAGAGCCTGTCACAGGCCTGTTTGGTGGCAACTGGAGAGCGATAGTGTGGGGCTCCATTCATCCCCCCCCCACATTCCACATTCCTGGAGTATTGCAGGTCAGGGAGACTTGGTCCCTGCCCTGAAAGGAGCCCATTGTCTTGTCCTTGTCCTCCAGGGCTCAGTTGATGAGAAGTCTCAGTTGCCCTGGGAGACTGTCAGTCTCTGAAAGCAGGGACTGCGTCACGTAGAGCACGAGGACTGGCCGCAGGTTTTTAAAAACTGGCCCTTTCCTAGGAGGATCCTGGCTTTGTTTCCTTGGTGTGTTGTTTCTTGACTTCATAGAGGTTTACCCGGCGCAGATGAAGGAAATGGCGCACGTGACAGGCCAGGTGCGTGAGCAGGAGAGTGCAGGGCATCCTGGTTGTCTGTGGCTTGGAGATCTGTGCCTCGGTTCCTGTGTGGCTGTGAGGGTGCTGCCTGTGTCCCCTGCCCGTGTTGGGGTCCTGAGGGACAGCATGTGTCTGAGCGTGGTGCTAGCGGAAGCTTGTCACTCACCTGCTTGTGCTGCGAGCATGTCTGCACGCCGACTTGCGTAAGCTGTGCTCGCACACCTCACCTCTGCCCATCTGATTTGAGAAATGCAAGCCAGGGAATGCAGGGGATTCTTAGGCTCTCCTTCCTGTCATTACCAGCTGTTTATTTTTACAATTGAAACGGGTTCATAGTCCTTGTTCACAGTAGTAAGAGCTAATCATTTACTGATTTTTTTTGTTTGTGTTTGTGAAGACTTTCAGGCTTGGTTTCTTCAAGAAAGAGGATCCGTTACATCACATATATTTGAATATAGTTGTACTATTTCCTCCTTGAAACTATGACTAAAGTGCAAACTTGTAAAGACAGGAGTTGGACAGAATTTTACATCCATAACCTCAGAGGACAGATGACTTGTCTAAGGCCACCACAGGAATAGGTGACAACCAGTGGTGCCCAGCATAAACCACTGTTGTGGTCCCTGTGACAAGTGGAAGCCCCCCTGTCTGGCCGCGTGGCTTGGCTGGCAGCACTTGGTGAGCGGCAGCTCCCTCCGGCTGCGTGGGGAGTTGGTCTAAGCAGTCTAAGCAGGCAGCGTCGCAGTCTGAGAAACAGACTGTCCTCGCCTGGCATCTCCCATCTCGTCTTCATCGTTACCTCTCTTCTCTTCGCCTGCGAAGCCATCGCACAGCAGCGTTAAGCACAGCCTGTTTAGGGCGCTCTGCCCTTTGGGGCCAGCAGACCCCTCTCCTGTGCCTGCTGACTGCCTGAGTCCCACACCCTTGAGTGATGTCCCCGGGGCATGCTCTCTGGGAGTGCAGTGTGCATCCTGTTGGGGACCCTGTGCCTCTCCATGGTGTCTGGAGGCCAGAGTGTCCCCTTAGCCGGGGGGGGGGGGTCCTCTGTGCAGGTGGGAGGCTTGGCCTCTTCCCTCACTTGATCAGCCCCGGAGCCTTCCCTCTTGCTCTCCCAGCTGGGTCTCCAGTTCTCTTTTCATTGGATGGAAAACAGAGAAAGAAAGAACAACCATCAGGCTGAACTGGTCCTTGGCTGTTGCAAACCAGCAGCTCCTGCCGCCCCTTGCAGCACAGCCGGGAGCCGCCCCTGCCCGTTGTGCCCCTCCTGCCCTCACCTTGGCTCCTGCTGGCCTTGTGCCCACAGCCTCATCCTGCCTTGGCCAAGCCACCTCTCGCCAGGCACCCTCAGCCTTGCCTTGTCCATGTGGACTCCCGTCAGCCTCGATTTGTCCCTGGCAGGTGCTGCCTGAGGGCACAGTGACCTCCATCCCGACATCTTGAGGAAAACCACAAGCAGGCCTTCTGCACCTCTTGAGGGTCCCTCGCTCTGTCCCTACCCTGTGGCTTGGCCACCGTCAGAAGTGCAGCCCCAGGGGCCCCTTCTTTCTAGGACAGGGGGTGTGGCCCTTAGTGAGCTGGAGTGCAGAGTGCTCCTGAGGCCCTGGTGGAGCAGCCTGCACGTGTGGGGCTGGAGGCTGGAGGCTGGAGGCTGGAGGCTGATGCTACCTTCCCGCACACCTCTGTGCTCCCTTGCACCCTGGGAGGGGCCAGGCTCACCTCCCTTCTGGAGTGGGCCACTGTCAGGCAGCCTGATTGCTCTGCCCTGGGACACTTTGCGGCTGTCAGGGCTTCCCGTAGTCCCATCTGCAGTATTCATTATTGCCCCCTTCTAGGGATTTGGAAATTGAGGCCCAGGGGATCAAGAAATGGGTGTGAGGAGATGTGGGAGAGGAAGTGGGGCTGTCTGCAGGCCTGCGGTCCCTTGTTCAAGTGGCTCCACAGTGAGCAGGTCTGAGATGAGGAGAGGTGCAGGAGGGGGCCTGGGGGGCTCCCTCACACTGCGGTCCTCCCTCCCCCACTCATCTCCCCATGTCCATCGTGGCACTATTGGAATTGGAGAGAAAGGTTCCTGCTTGGAGCTGAGATTGGGGGTGGAGAGCTGTGGACAGAGCCGGCTGGGGACTTCCATGTGGTGGAGCAGGAGAGGGCACACGACCACCCGGTGCTTTAATAGGCACCGAGTCTCACTGGCATCCTCACCTCCTTGCTTCAGGAATGATCACTGCTACAGACGGCGTGGCTTGGTGTGGGGCCTCGGCCAGTCTGGGTTCCTTCTTGCTCTCCTCCCTCCCCATTCCAGCTCTCCCCACACCCTGCCTTCTGCTCTACCACAGGGGAGTGAGGGCAGGTGTTTTGGGTGATAGATAGGAACTCAGAGGTGGAAAGCTTAGACATGGCACGACCAAAGAGAGTGGAAACTGACATCCCCCAACCCAAAAAGCCTAGGAGTAGACCTTATACCCTGAGGATGTATGCAAATCAGGACCCCTGCCCGCCTCTTACCCACTCCGCTGCCTCCTGGGGTGTGCCTGTGCTTCTGGTGATTGGCAGATGCCAGCAGGCTGGATGCCAGTTACATGCCATTAGGCAACCCATTTCCCGCCAGGGCGACTGCAGTGGCCAGAGTGATGCCCTGAGCACTTTCCTGGTGAAAGGGGCGGACAGCACTCTTGGCACAGGAGTGGAGCTTCGTATGGCATTAGTTCTGGGCGGGTTAGTGGGAAGGGGTTTAAAGGAAGCGTGGGAGGGTGGGGGGTTGGAGAGGGAGTAGCCCCCAGACGCTGGAGAAAGCAGCAGCAGAGTCAAGTGGGCGGTGCTGAGTTCCCTGGCAGTGGAAGCAGAGCTGCTAGGAGACGGGCGTGGGGAGCATTCTGGAAGCTGCCCGCCGCCTTCTTCCACTTGCTGGAGCTCTCCTACCTCTGATCCGTCCAACACCAAACACATGACCTTGGGCAAGGCCTGGAATGCCTTGGCCTCGAGTCGGGGAAGTGGACGGTGACTCTGCAGCCTTCGGAATGTGCGTGAGCTGGTGGACCTGGCTGCTCTCGGAGCCTCTGTTGCTGGGTGGTGCTTGGCGTTGGGCTTGACTGCCCCTGCTGCTGTCATTGTAACGTAGAGGTGTCTTTTCAGGCGCGAGACAGCACATCCGAGGGCACCGTAGGTGTGTTGTTCCGGGGAGCACCTGGAGGCCTTGGGGGTCCGCCTCTCCTCCTCCCTGCAGTTCATACTGGGGCTCACACTCCGCTTCTTTAGCCCTAAATGTTAAAGGACAAGGGACGCCCCTCCTCCCGGCTGGCCCCGAGCACTCTGCCCTGCCACCTGCCCTCTGACCTTTGTGGGCATGAGCCACGGAGGCCCTGGGTTCTTTCAGGCTTTATTCACTCCCATGGCCAGGCCTGGAAGTACAGGGAAGGGTGTGTTCCTAACAGCAACCTTCATGGCCACAGCATGTCCCTGTCCCTCTGAGAGCAGAGCTCACTAAGCACTGTCAGCCAGTGAGTGCCGACTGTATGCTGGACCCTGTACATATGTGGATGATCTTATCCCATGAAGCAGGCATTGTTCCCGATTTTCAGAAGAAGCAGCTGAAGTCAGTGAGGTGAGGTTATTTCAGGGGCTGCCCAGCTAGTGAGCAGGGCCGTCCAGCTGAACCTAAAACCGGGGGTTTGTGACCCAGCCCTCTCGGGGCCACCAGCTCTGCCTTTCTCCATTTTTAATGCATCTGTGGCTTGAGACCTCTGGGTACAGTTGCAAGATGTAGTATGACGAACACATAGAACACAAACACGTCAGTGATGGACAGCAGGAAGGCGTCCATGGAGGATGGCCCCGGGGGAGTGGTGGCCACAGGGGGTAGTGCGTGTGATGATGTACAGCACGTGACCATGTCCCCAGACAGACCCCCATCACCATAGGAAGGAAAGTTCTCCCTCCTTCTTTTTATCTCCATTTGGGGCTCAGAAGAAAACTCAGCTGTCTCCTGTCTCCTCTCCCCTGTTTATGCTGCTGAAGTGAAGTTCATGTGCCTCGAGCCTCGTTTCCTGGGGAAATCAGCCTGGTCTGGGATCCCATTGTCTTCTGGGACTGGGAAGATGCACCAGGCTGACCTCAGTCCCCGCTGAAGGTCGCCTTCCCAGCCTCTGAGCTTTGCCTCCAGCATCATCAGCAGGGGCCCAGGGCGGTGTCCATTGTACCCGCCTGCCTTGATGGCCTGTGTCCCACACCCGGCAGGGACCGCGGGTGCCTTCTGCTGTGGTGTCCCTCTTCTGTTCCTGATCCTCTCCTCCGGCAGCCCATTTCCTGCCTTGCGTCTGAGCTCTTCTGCTAAACTGAGGGGCAGCGCTTAGGAGGCAGAGATCAGGAATGCCAGTGTGAGAGGCGTCTGGGCCCTCCGCGCCCCTGGGCTCCCCCTGGAGGAGTACGCCAGCCAGGCCCAGCCAGGAGCAGCTGGAGCCTTTGTGTCCTGCTGGGTGGCAGGCAGCTGTCTCACCCTGTGTGCTTCCCGTTCCCACTCCCTCCCAGCTCCTAGAAGCTTCTCTCTGTATCTGCAGGATGGAGTTTACGGTAAGGCTGGCTGCTTGCTGCTTTCCACGTGGGGGGCCAAGGAGTCACCTGTGTCTATTTGAACTTGTGGGTTCATGCGCTGGGGCAGGCTTCTTCATCCTAGTAAGCGGCTGTCCCCCAGCTCGAAGGCACCTAGTTTGCATGACATTCACCTAGGGTGGGTATTTGGGGTCTCCCCCAACATTTTAGAACATTACTGAGAATGTCTTTTCAGAACCAACTTGGGGGAAAGGAGGGAGGTGTACTCAGTAGCTGAGCTCCTCCGCCATTTCCCCAACATGAGCAGGTGCCCTTGCACCGGTGTAGCAGGGCCCTGCTGTTGGCCCCCTTCCTCCAGCTCCTTTTTTCAGGGTGGCCCCTGGCTGCCTGGGTGGCCACCATGGCCAGGTCCAGAGCTCTTGGGGCCAGTGCTTCGGCCCAGTGCCTTGGGGTAGTGCACCTTTTTTTCAACCCATAGAACCGTTTTCTCTTTCCTCATTTATTTGTCTTTAGACAGATGAGTGCAGGAATGTCTCCTATGTAAATATTCCTAACAATGCCCCCAGGTGAGCCTCCCGTCACTGTCCTCTTGCCTCTCCTTAGGAGCCACCAACCCTTCTTGTGCTGCCTTCCAGAGGATTTTCTGGGTGGTTTTTATACATGGGAACGTGCAGCGTTGAGCATTTTGTCGTCCCTTATTGTTTAATCTGTTCCGGGAACACGTGTTGGAGCCTGAAGGTAAACAGATCCCCGGCTCCCGGCTTGATGGGGAGGAGAGGAGAAAGGGAAATGTATAGGACACCCATGTACCTTTCCTTCACCCTAGTTTTAAAACAGTTCAAGAATAGCGTGCTCATGTTAGCAGCCATTGGAAAGTAGAGAATCATCATCATCAGCAGCAGCAGCAGCACCCGGCGCCCGGGACAGAGGCAGCCTTCTCCTGCGCCTGTGTCCGCCTGCACGTCAGCTCTCTCACCCGCGCTCTCGGCAGCACTTGTTTTTTCTTGCTTTCGCGTTGTGTGTGTGCACTGTGATGAAGCTTGTTTCCCTACATCTTAGGACAGCTGTTTTTGTTTTACTAAAAAACAGCAAAAATTAACTCTCTGATGGTCCCAGAGGCTAAGAGTCTGACACTGAGGTGTTGACAAGCCACACTCCCGGAGCCTGTGGGAGATGAAGACAGAATTACAAAAAAAGTTTGCAGCTTCGCCTTTGGCAGAGCTGCAGTGGCTGCTTTTTGGCCTCGGTGGCAGGTTATAAAGGCGATGGCCGGCTGCATGCACAGGGCCAGGGCGCTCATGCCAACCCTGTGGCCTGCTCTGAGGGATGCCCTGGTTCCTACCCTCGGTCTGGCCCAGATGGGAGCAGCATCCAAGAGATGAAAAACGAAAGGGGGAGAAAAAGGAGAGAAGTATTTCTTTCCTCTTTTCCTGCCCTCGGGGGTCGCCTACTGTAAGGTGGATGAAGTCCTTCAGAACAGCTGCCTGAAGCTCCCTCGCAGCTTGAGCAGCCAGTGCCTGGACAGAGCCCAGAAGATGGTGGGCAACCAGCGCTTTGGTTCTGCCGTTCCCTACGTTCTCTCTCATGGTTTAGGAATGGGACAGCAGGATTCCTAGGTGCCGTGGACTTGTGCATGACCAATGTGCTGGGCAATGGTTGATCCCAGAGTTCACTCCCATCTTGGCAGCACATCCTGGCTCTTCCTCCAAACTCTAGTGGATTTTAATATTTTTTTCTACAAAGAAAGGCTTTGAGTTGAATTTTTCCCCCTTTGTGGTGCTGGACATTGAACCCAGGGCCTTGTGCACGAAAGGCAAGCTCTCTACCACATTATGTATATGTACCCGTAAAACTTCGTATTTCTTTATTTTGGTTCTGTGGCTCATACCTCATGCATGCTAACACAAGCCCTAGTCACCACGTCTGGCCAGGGCAAGCACCAGTTCCTTGCTTTCAAATTTGTAATTTAGCCGGGGGGCGAGGAAATCTATCTCCCCAAACATAAATAGCACAACCTAGTTTTGCCTATGCTTTTGAAGATTTATAGTAGGATATCACGTGTGATCTTCTGCTTTTAACATTCTGTTAAGTTCATTCATGCTCCTTGCAGGTTGCTCCTTTCCATCGCTGTGTCCCTCTCTTGCATGGTACACGATGGGTTTCCTATTCTACCAGTGATGGGCATTTGGGTGAGTTTGGCTGTTGTGGAGAGCATTCTGCATGTCCTTGTTCTTCCATTGTATCAGGCACTGTAAACTCTGCCCTTTGGGTTCCTCTTAGGCACATGTATGCAGCACATGGTGATTGGCTTGGATCTTGATTCTGAATGACACCTGCTATTCTCAGGCTTCGCTTTATTCCCACAAGGAGGCGTGTCCGTCATGGCTCTGGCTGTACAATGAGCCCACAGGCTGCAGAGCGACTCGTTGGACACTGTCACGAATGCTCCATGCTCTCTGTAGGGCCAGATGTGTGAGGAGACTGAGCTGCTCTCTGATGTGCCCTGACTCTGTCTTGGCACATTGGCCCCGGAGCTCAGATCTGGTCGTGCTTTGTGTCTTTCGTCCACTGTCTTCAGAACTGTGTTTTCCGCTTACATTGGCCTTTCTTGGATGGAGTGAGGGGACAGGCAGGTGACCACGGAGGGGGCCTACTTGCATGGCCAGGCTGGGGTGTGTAGGGAGTCCGCCCTGTCCCACCAGTGCCGGCTCAAACTGGGACTCCAGCGTGCTGGGACCAACTCCCCGGGTTGGCACAGCCACCTTGTGCTGCTGGCTCATGGCCAGAAGGAATAGGGTGGGCTGATGCTCTTGGAGAAACGTTTTGCATGGAGCTTCTGGGCCAGGGTCGGCAACTTTAATATTTTAGGCTTTATGGGTGGGTCTAGAGGCAAAACTGAGGCTATTTTCTGAGTACTGAGTTATTAGAGAATGATTTTTCACAAATTTTCTTAATGAAATTCAAAACATAGCAGTGATCATGGACCATGGTTTTGGCACTGTGGGCTTACTGAAGAGAAGAGTGGGTCTTCTCGAGAGGGACATTTCTCTTCGTTGGGGTTCAGAGTGAGTCCCCCCACCACCCCATCATCACATCCAGCAGGAAATGTGTCTGCCTATAAAATCCCTCAGGTCATGGCCATGTGGACTGGATTTGGCCTGTGGCCTGTGGGTTTCCCACCCCTGAGCCAGGCCTGAAGGCTGCCCCACGGTGCAGCCTGTCATCATGAGGTGGGTACCTCCTTGCCAGGAGGGAGGCATTGTAGGGTTCTGGGGGCCCAAGGGGAGGAGACGGACCCTCCTATGTCGTAGGGTGGTGTTGATTCTGAGCCCATGGAAGAAAGCGAGTGGGCCACCTGGGTGATTTCCCGGCTGAGGGGCGGCCTTCAGGTGCACCAGAGGGACCTGCAGGGACAGAGGAAGGAGGCCCTCCAGGTTCTGGAAGCATTGGGATGTCCTGCGTGGCAGGATTTCTTCAGGGGGTAGCAAGGCCCGAGGGGCTGGCTGGTCGTTAATGTTTCTCATCTTCATTTTTACGGAGCCTCCTCTGTGGCTGTGGGAGCACTGTGAAGAGGGGGCGTGGGCAGTGCTGGGGTGGTCCTGGCCGTGGGCTCATTTCCCACCCGTCTACAGTCTCTGCTCCCTGTCCCCACTCACCATCCCCACTCATCACCATGCCCACCCCAGCAGTTATTTATTTTCTTGGAGATATTCAGACACATCCCCACAGTCTTGTTTATGCAATAAATTTACCCTATAAAACTTGTTTTACAAACCGAAGGTCAGCTCGGATCTGGCCCTGAATTACAGGGTTTGGCCGGCCTCCTTCCGCCTGCCCTGTCTGTCCTCACTGTTACTTGCTTACAGCTTTTACACAAAAAATCTGGTGCGAGTTTCAGCATTTTTCCTTTTTCCAAGTGTGAGTGGATCTGGGGGTGGTAGGTGTGTGCCAGTGGAATTAGGATCGCAGCCAAGTTGGCAAACACCTTTAGTTCATGGAGAAAATTTTGTTATTATCTCTTTAAAATTCCAGTGCTGGTTTTTGTAAATGACGGACACAGGCCTTTTCTACCACCAAGTCGTTAATGATTCCCGCTTTCCCTGGCCAGGCTTAACCTTAATTATCTGTAAGCATGCTCTGTAATGAAGGGTGTGTTCTCGAGCAGGGAGGGAATTGCCTTTCTCTCTTGCGGTTTCAGTTAAATTACTTCTGCCGCCCGCTCACCTTCACCTCCACTCCCTGCTGCACAGACTGAGCAAGAGCGGCATGAGCGCTTGTCCACTCACTCCTGGGCGGGAAACGCCCCTTCCCTTCAGCTAGGTCCCAGAACCGTGTGCAGCCGTGGGTGGGGAGGGCTGTGCCCCCCCCCCCAGGGAGTTGCTGCAGTCCCACTTCCCTTGTTGCAGGGACCACCACCTCCTGCTCATGTGCCTCTGGGGTACCAGAGTCTGGAGACATGGCCTTGGCTTGAGAGGCAGCTGCCCGTCTCTGGTTGGTTCTCCCGGAGTCTGCTGCCCAGCACCAGCACTCAGCACCTACTAGCTTCTGAGCTGCGGTTCCAGCCAGTCCTCTGGTCTTTGGGTAGCCTTTCCCTGAATCCCCTTCCTGCCTGACCTGGCAGCTTCCAGGTATGGTGCTCCACGTCCCCTCCGTCTCAGGAAACATGGGGGCCTGCCGACAAGGAGTCCCGTTCTGGGCCAGGTGTGTGGCAGGCCCTGGGAGGTGAGCAGGGGCAGTTCTGTTAGCATCTGTGTAACTTAATGTGCCAGGGGTATGATTGCTGTCGGTCGCATGTACTTGCTCAGGAGTGGCTGCTCAGTGGGCAGGGCGGGCCTGGGGCAGAGCTCAACCACTGGGGGAAGCAGGTCTGTGTGCAGGCAGAGCCCTGCGCCCCTGGCTCTCGCCAGCGTGATGTTTGTGGAGGGTCTTGTCCTGGCTGGACAGTGAAGGCCACCTGGCTTAGCGCTCAGCACTTACTGGATACTCAGTGAATTTTCTCAGCTGAAACGTGGAGTAAGCACAGGACTAGGGGAAATGTACGGTGAGTGCCTGGCTCACCCTGGAGGGGGACATCAGGTGGCTCTGGAGGAAGGACGCCTCTGAACCAGCTTGCCAGGCTGGAGCAGAAGTCAGGGCTCAAGAGGAAGCAGGAGCAGGGTGTGAGGAGAGAGTAGTGTCCAGTGTGAGAAGCAAGAGAGAGGACAGCAGGTCGAGGGCTGCAGGCCATGCTTGATGATGGACGCTGGGTGTCTAGCCAAAGCCGGCAGAGGCAGTGGGCAGCAGAGCAGGTTTTAAAGCTTGCTAATAAGTTGGGACCCTGTTCTGAGGTTCTCAGGAAGTCTTTCCAGTGGCCAACCTTAGTGATGTGCTTCTAAGCCTGTGGGGTTCTCTCCCTTCCTGCCTTCCCAGCTTGTAGAATGTTGTTCAGGAACGTGGCCAAGTGGTGCTTGTAGAGAGCCCACCAGGTTGCGGGGGGTTTTGACTTGGGCACTGCATATAGCCCGCGCACACCTGCCTGCAGCAGTGCTGTCGACAGCCGGGGCCGGGAGACAGAGGTGTGTGTCACTGCGCCAGGCTAATGCTTTGTTTCTCAATGGACATTTTTAGGTTTAGGATCCTAGCAAAATCAACCAGTAGAGTTCCCACATAGCTCTGCCCCTGCACACGCACAGCGTCCCGCAGACTCCGTGGGACACGTGTGGTTGCCACCCAGAGTCCACGGTCGGCTTCGCTCCTGGCGGAGTATGTCCTGTGTTTGGTCAGACGTACAGTGTCACAATTAGAGCTGCTCTGTGTTGTAACCCTCTGTCAAATGTCTGGGGCCTTGTGATCTCTTTCCCATCTAAAATTGTCACACTGATCATTAGCATCTGCTTTTAGCATCCAGTAAAGTCGCTGCCATTGTTGCATTAGAACCAGGACTTAGGGTGCTGAGGTTGACACTGGTTTGAGGGGGATCCGGGAGGCTCCGTGCTCTGAGGGGTTGCGCTGTATTGGGAGATGGGCCGTGCCGTGTTTTATGGCCAGACCCACAGTGGGTGATCGTCACCACTGTTGTGGGGTTTGTGTTCACCACGCTGGGCTGGGCGCTCCCCACAGTTCTCCAGTCAGTCATCCGGCAACCCTGTGACAGGTGTCACTGTCCTGTCGCACAGACGCCCTCTCCCTCCCATCACACCTAAGGGTCGACACTCTTGGTTCTTCTGTTGTTTAATTGGGCAACAAGGAAACGTTACCTCTAGTTTTCTAGTTGCCAGCTTCGATAAGTCACTGCAGGTACTGTTTGAGCACCTACTACGCGTAGGCTTTATATGAGCCATATGCTGCTAGTTTGGGATAGTTGGTCTGTAAAATTTGGCAAACATTAAATATATAGTGTGTCTGTTTAACCATTCAACCTTGTAAAGCGGGTATTGCTATTGCCGGCTTCTGGAAGGGCGTTGAGGTGTGGGGAGGACTGGGGAGGTGCCTCCTCACAGCGAACACGTTCTTGTTTGGGTCTTTCCAGTCCCAGAGCGGTTTGCCTCCCTTGCTCCACCGCGTCTGTCGGGCAGGTCTGGTCCTGCAGCATGGCTATCCTTGGGGCCTGCTGGTCGGAGTGCTCCATTGGGGGATGGGTTGTGAATGTAGGGACAGGCACATGCTGAGACTGGCCGGTATGCGGAGAGCACAGCCAGGTAGGAGTAGTCTGACCAGAGCCACTCACTTTATGCAGAAGGGGTGTCAGGCAGGGCTGCTCACCCGCTGCAGGTGGATGAGGCGCATGAGGAGGGGTTGGTTCTCAGTTATCGCCAACCAGACGGCTGCTCAGCGCCATTTAAAGGCCAGGCTTCTGCATCATGCTGAAGGTTTGTCCTTCAGAAACAGCCCCAGGGGCCTGGTGGCCCAGCAGGGGCCTCCAGAAGGCATCTCGTAGGGCTGCGCCCTGGTCTAAGCACAGACACATTTTCATTCACATATTCTCTGTATTTTAGGCTTTGGACGTGGACCGGATGGTTCTTTACAAAATGAAGAAATCCGTGAAAGCCATCAACATCTCTGGGTTGGGTGAGTACCCACTCTTCCCGGTTTTCTGTGTGAAGACATCGCCTCTGTCATCCCAACATCATAACCCCACCCTAACCAGCCAACAAGTGGACCCCCTCCCAGCTGGGCTGGAGACCAGAGGCGAGCTGGGACGTCCCCTCCAGAGCACCCGTCACTGCCAGCCAGCTAATGAGCGGATGTACTTTCTTACCTCTGCTGTTTGGTTGGTGCAGTGCATCACACCAGAGGTCCCCATCCATTTCTCTCTTCCCCAGTTCTTGCCTGTCCTATTTGGAAATAAAATCAATAAATACATAATTAATTAGTCAGAGTAGTATTTGATCTAGACTTATAAACGTATTTTTTAAAGAACCCTCTGCAGCTTGGGCCTAAAGATAGCAGGCTGTGTGTACACGGTGGGTCTACTCTACACAAATCCTGTGAGTGATGGAAAGAAGGTGGCAGCCTTGGGAGACTGGAGACAGTGAGGAGCCCCAGAGAGAGGGCTGATGGATTCTGGATAGAAGGCTTGCCTGTGTGAGGGTGTGCGCCCCTGCCAAGGTGCAGCAGTTGGGGGCCTGGGGTGGGAGCACTCAGGGGCTTCCTTGTCTACACCATGTCTCCTCCACCCTGGTGGTGTCTTGACCAGAGTGGTGAGTGGAGCAGTGCAGGTGATGTACTCGGAGTGTGGATCCCACCCCCCCCTCAGCATAGCATGAGCGCAAGCTCCAGAGGCTGCTCTCGACTCGCTCGGTCTACGATGCTCTCCCTCTCGCCCCAGAGGTGCTGCTGCGTGGAGCACTGCCAGGTGAAAAGATCAGATTAACGGGAGTTGTACAAGGGCCCTACGCTGAGAGCTGCGAATCGCTGCCCACCAAAATCCCAGAAGGCCTAGGGGAGGAATGTGTGGTGCGTGGGTTGAAGGTGGTCAAGGGTCCGTTCTCCCCACATGGTCTCAGCTGCTCCTGGGCCAGTGAGAATTCAGGCAGGGGAGATGGACATGCTGATTCCGAGGGGGCTGTGGACGGTAGGGCTCTGCCTCTGACTTCTTCCTGGGTGAGGTGACGGGGAATAAAAACGGAATACTCTGCTGCTTGTGCAGAGGCTGGCCGGGTGGCCACTGCCCATCTGTAGGAGGGACTCGTGCAACGCCCAGGTCTGGCCCGGCGCCTGGCGGTGCAGCATGTGGACAGGCACGTAAAGGGCAGAAATGTCAGGAGATGGCCGTTAGAGTCAGCACCGCTGACTGATTTGCCTTTCTGACCTGTGTTCTGAGCGCGTGCCACAAACAAACTCTGTTCTTTTACCTGTCCCCAGAGCCGTTCCTGCAATGCAACCCAGTGATGTTTAAAATCTGCTTAAAACTCAGCAGTGTTTTCTTGTCCACATAGAAGTGAGTTTCTTCCAGGACACAGGAGAGATCAGGAAGGCCTTCGGGGGCTTTAGAGCTCCCAGAACGTGGAGACAGAGCACAAGTCAACGGGTTTCTCGCCTTCCAGAACCGTCCACAGGGCTTAATATGCATTTGTGGATTGTGAGAGGATGGGGTCTTGATATTTTCCCGACTCATGTGCCCCTGAAGCTGTCCCTGCCTCTTCCCATCACCCTCCCAGAGGCCTCAGGTTGTTGAGCACCGCCTGGGCCAGGCCACCTGTGCAGAGGCCCCTCCCCAGGCCTGGGTGTCCCCAGCATGCCACACCATGCCTTCTTCCCTGTGCCCACGTTCCTCTGCTTGAAATGGCGTTTTGCCACTGGGGAAGCTCATTCAGAGTCACAGAGCTGGTAAATGACAGGGTCGGGATGTTGACACAGCTCTTGGAACACCCAGCCTCTGTCCTTCCCAAGGTCTCGCATCCGGCAGGCTGGCTGTCCACCTGACCTTGGTGGGGGGGGGTCTTCTATTTTTGTCATCTCGCACTCATTTATTGCATCATGCCAACTTTAAGTTATTATAAGGTCACGAGTCTGGATTTTTTTAAAGTGCTGGTCCTGAAACCTTTATTTCAGAACACTGTTGTCTACTTCAGAAAGTCACCTGAGGAAACTCTATCCTTTGCCTATGATGTGGCTGACATCATTCACGGCACTTTTGGAAGCTTTCTCTGAAACTGCTTTTTGTAGCACATTCTTTTGAATATATTTAGCAGAGGAATCTAAGGGTAGATTAAATTGTTTTAGAACTAGACATCAGAAGTCAGTCAGACACATTCAGCGAGGGATTAAGCCGCCGACTGCCCTGGCTGGGGGTGCCCTTCAGCTGGACCGGCTCTGCTCGAGGCCAGTGGCTCCCCAGGAGCTCCCTGTGGTGCTCAGAGCGTTGGTGCTCAGCCTCCCAGGGCGACTGTCTAAGAAGAACACTTGCTCTGTGCGAGAGACCGTGAAAATGTGATACTGCCCTTCACCCTTTCCAGTCTCCTGTTGCTTCATTTCTGTGAGATTGGGGTGTCCTGATTTGTCCTGAGACGGCCCCATCTGACCTCTCACTCCACCCGAGGTGTCTGCTCTCCAGCCTGGGGGAGCCTGTGGTGACTTACGCCTGGCGCTTCTGCACAGCCACACCCTGGGCTCTTCCCTGCCCCAGTCACCTGGGTGGGACCTGCCAGTCCCTCCACACCCGGCTAGCTAAGACTCGATAAAGAGCTAGCCTTCTTGGACTCTCTTTAGTGGCTCAAAGTGGCACAAATTTATCTTTCAGATCTGCAGGTGAGGACTGTGACATGGCTCTCTCTGGACCACATCAAGCCATCGTCAGAGTTCCTCCCTGGCCTCTCTCGGGGAGAGTCTGTTTCTTTGACTTGCCCAGCTTCTAGAGTCCACCTGCAGTCCTCGGCTCTTGGCCTCCTTCCATCCACAAAGCCAGCAGATGGAGTCTTCCCCACACTTCACAGTCTGCTCGGGTGTCCATAGCAAACACTGTGGCCTGTGGCTTGCGCTGTTCCTTTCTCACAGTTCTGGAGGCTGGAAGTCCCTGGTCCCAGTGTCCCTGTGTTCGTGTTCTGGGGGGGTTCTCCTGGCTGCAGACAGCTGCCTGCATGCTGTGTCCTTCAGGGCAGAGAGAGAGGAAGCAAGCTCCCTGTCATTGTTCTCAGAAGGGCACAAACCCCGTGTGAGGCCCCCTGATGACTTCCGGATGACTTCCAGCGGCCCCGTCTCCAGAGAGCACCACAGTACGGGTCTGAGCTTCAGTATGTGAATTTGGGGAGGCACAGTTCAGTCCCACGGTGATCACTGACTCTTCCTGTCTCCTCCTTTGACATTTAAGTACCGAACACATGGGGCCTCCCGCAGATAATCAGGATAATCTCACCATTAAATCCACTTGATTGGCAGCTTTAATTCCATGTGCAGTCTCAGTTCCCCTTTGGTGGCTAGTCAGCATATTCAGTTCCCATTGACCACAATGGGGACACCCTTGTGGGGGATGGGACATTACTCTGAGGTCGCATCACTTTTGACTCTTCTATTTGACCCCCAAATAAAGGGTTCCTAATATGCAGGTAGAGTTACACTAAATACTGCTTTTTGCTGTTCTCTAGTAGTTTTGTGTCCCGGTTGATCTTCGTTCCTTGAGTAACTGCAGGGCCTTGAGGTCAAGGACCACTTCCAGGAGGCAGTGTGGTTTGTGATGAGGGGCTCGTAAGTATTAGGATCCCAGAAGCCTGGATTAAAAGTTAGCAGTGCCTCTCACAAGGTCTGCAGCACTGGGAAAATGGTTTCAACTTTCTGAGCCTCAGTTTCCTCGTACGTAAAGAGGGATTGTTAATACTGGTCGCTAGAACTGATAGGTCTACCTGAGAGAACGTGGAAAAGCAGAGGTCCCTACCTGGACACATGGTGGGGGTGGAAGCTGCACGTAGACTCCCCGTGTCCCCCAGTGGCTGGCACAGGGGCAGGCCAATGCATGGTGGCTGCCCGTTGAACTCTCAGTCTCACGTTTCCTGCCTGTGCTGAAGGTTCTTAGACGGGGTTTGTGGAGTAGGAGAGGTAATCTGGTGATTTTAGATGTGGGCGGAGTGTGTTGGAGCGGACCCTCTGCTAGGCGAGGATTTCTGTACATTTGTGTAGAAGGGAGTTTTGAGATGCCTTGGACCTGGGGTTGGCACACTGACCAGCCACCTGTGTGCTCATGACCTATGAGCTCAGAGTGTGTTTACCATCTTACCAAGTACTTAAACAGTAGCCTCAGCATGGCCTCAGCCTGTAAAGCCTTGGATATTTACTTTCTGGCTTTTTAGGAAAAAGTATGCCAATCTCTGCCTTAAAGAAGTTTCTAGAACTCTGGAGTAGAATCCCCTGGGGGTCTAGTTAAAACACCATGGCTGGACCCCACTCGCAGAGTTTCTGGTTCAGCCTGTTGGGGATGGAGTCTGAGTATTTGCTAATGGAACAGTGGCAGGGACGGAGCTGGTCTTGGAGAATGCTGCCCTGGGAAGCCCCCCTCACGCCTTACACCTTGCGCTGGGTCAAAGAGTATCAGGGTGTCACATGTACGTACTCAGCAGCAGTTTTCTTATGCAATAGCAGGTCACTAGATTTGCTCCCAGTTACAGAGATGACAACTTGTCAGGTGTGTTTTCTGGAACATCTTAGGGACAGGTTTGTAAAAGCAGATTTATAATTTGTTGAGAAAGGTTTCTACGATGATAGTTTTCCTTGCTCAGTGGACTTCTGTCTGACCTCTTAAACAAATCCAGTACATGTTTATTTAAAAACTCTTATTAGTCTATATTTTCCAAGCTCTGTTTCAGCCCACAGTGTTTTTTCCCTGCTGGGAAGTTGAAGGTAACATTTTTCATTTGTGTTTGACACATCAGTGGGTAAAAAATTCATCTTTGTCAGGGAGGAAGCAGTGAAAGATTTTCATTTTCACTTCTCCGGAATGACTCTCTTGACACCTTGGTGCTGTGCTCCTGTGGAGAGGGAAGTCCTCTCTTTTTTTTTTTTTTTTTTTTTTAAAGAGAGAGTGAGAGAGAGAGTGAGAGAATTTTTTTTTTTTTTAGAGAGAGTGAGAGAAGAGAGAGAGAGAGAGGAGAGAGAGAATTTTTAATATTTATTTTTTAGTTCTCGGCAGACACAACATCCTTGTTGGTATGTGGTGCTGAGGATCGAACCCGGGCCGCACGCATGCCAGGCGAGCGCGCTACCACTTGAGCCACATCCCCAGCCCGGGAAGTCCTCTCTTCACTTAGTCGGAATGTCTTGGAGAAATCATCATATCTTGAAATGAAAAGTACAAAGAAGGAAATGTTAATTTTCCTCAAGCTCTTGCCGTCTTCACCAGAGAAGAAAATCAGAGTTCACAACTTGGTGTTTCTTTTATTTGCAATGCTAATTAGAACACAGTAATAAAGTCAGCCTAGAATTAACCCAGAGAACTGTTTCTGTTACATGTATCCTATGACGAGAGGAGGCTAGCTCAAAAGAAATGTAGGAAAAAGTTTTATTGTACATTAAGAAGGTGCCTTATCTGGCATGATTTTCTACCTGTTGCATGAGAAACTAACTGAATCGTAGTAATCTTTAGCACTTGGCAAGGAGTTGGTGACATGGGTATTCTGTTACTTTGCTGTGGCTCAGAGATTTTTGGAAAGCAGTTGGTAGTGTACATCAAGAACAGCAAACATCTCCATATGGAAGGCTGTCCGCACAGAGATGTCCACGTTGCCTCGCTGATGGCAGTGAGAAGCTGACTCAGCTAGGGTCTAGCCCTTAGGGATTAGGGTCATGAAGCAACGTGAGGAAAAATGCTTATGAGAAATCTCCAGGCAATAAAATTCAGAAGATAAAATTTATGTACATGTTTCTGTGATAAAAAGAAGTAGGAGATTACGACAATGAAGAAAGTGTATCCATATTGACATTCATGAGCTTGATGGTAGAATAATAATGATGATGGTAATGAGGAGTACTCGTGCTCAACGAATACACGGATTTGACCCCGTGCAGTGTGTTAGGTTCAGGCGAGGTAAGTGGGGCAGCGGACCCACCGGCCCAGGGCACACGCTAGCAGGCAGCAGCTGGGGTTCTGACCCGGGTGAGTGTCCCAGGCTTACCTTGTGAGCTTTGCATGCTCAGCCTGGCACACGGCCGCAGGGGAAGAGGCTGCACACTGAGAGAAGCCGAGCAGGGGGTGCGGGAGCATCCTGGATGTCATCTTCTGGAACAATGCCCAGTGGTTCTGACTGATCAGTGTGAGCTGGTTCAGGACACGTGCTGAAGGCAAGTCACAGATGGCCTCAGCAGCACCTGGAAGACGATGTCCCCACTGAGTTGTAACAGCAGCATTTTAGGAAGATCCAAAGAGCCCCGTCCTAGAAGGGATGTCTGAAGGGCGTGGGATTGGGGTTTTTGAAGGGTGTGTTTGAAGGCCTTTCTCTGGGGTGGAGAAGGCAGACGCGTTACTTGTCCCTCTGTAGAGAGCCCATTTATGAGGGAGAAGGGAACTGGGTGAGCAGCCTCAGAGGCAAGCTGGTCATTGCAAGGTCCCCTCAGTGGAGAAGGAGGTGAAGACGTGGACCCAGTGGCCTGGGTAGTGTCTCCAGTTTGAGCCTCTGAGCATGTCGCCGTCTCTGCTGGTGAAGAATGGTGACTAGGATTGGGTGGGTGACTTGGGGACTCCCATCAGCAGTGAGCAGCCTGTCGGTCATGGAAGGCTGGCAAAGCTGGAGGCTGTGGCTTACAGTCTGAGTACCAGTGAGTCACACGAGGTGCCATCTTGCTCTGGTAGGAGACTGAGGCTCACCTGGGCATGGGCATCTCCCATGGCACGTTGGGCACACGGACATGTCTTTCAGAAATGGTATGCACAGGGCTACCTGGAGAGACCGTCAGAACCTCCTGTGAAAGCCACGAGGGGAAAGAACCAGCAGTGGGGCCAAACCGCCGTGCTGCCCAGGTGGGACTGTCACCCGGTGGGTTGTTTGCCTCCTGGAAACACTGGCCTGGTCACGCACCAACCAGGTAGCCGTGGCCTGTTTCTTCATCTGTGAAGCCCAGCGGAGGTGTCCTGGGGTGGACGATGAGCTCTCTGTGAGGTGGTGCTGGCTGTGACAGGAGGCCTTAGAGACCAGACTGTCCCAGGGGAAGAAGGCCTCGACACACCCGGGGGTGTGTGTGTGTGTGTGTGTGTCTCGCTGCGTCTGTGCCGCGCTGAGGGCTGTCAGGAATGGGAATCGTCTCCCAGCGGGGTGGGGTGCCAACAAGGGGAGACGGGCGCTGCTCTGGCCTGGCTGAGCCCGTTCCTTGGCCAGCACCAGCTCTTGCCCAGGGAAGGGCTTCCATCGCTGGGTGAGCTCCTAATCACTTGGGGTCTCCTTCAAGCAAAGGTGGTTTGAACACCAGCCCCTGGGGCTTGTAGGCCCCAGGAGAGCCGACTGCTTCGCATTTGGTCTCTGGGTGCCCCCGATGCACAGCCCTGGGTGAGGAGAGCCCGGCCCCTCAGGCCCAGCATCCTCTCGTCCTGCAGAGGCCCAGAGGGAGGAAGCTCAGAGCCCGCCCTTCCCCAGCCGGGGGATTCGCCGCCTTCCTGGTGCAGGGGTGCGTTTGTGCCATGTGCGTTGGTGCACAGTGGGTTGTTTTTTCCTGTTTGTCTTGTGAAGTTGTGGGCAGATTGCAGGCTTTGCTCTTCTGTGTCGCCTCCAAGTCCAGCTTTTAAAATGCAGATTCATAGCCCTTTAAGCCTCTCAGGGCTCCCCTTTACCTGGATGGAGTCCTTCGTCACCTGGCCCTGCCTGAGCCTGCTGGCCACCACCTCTCCCCAGGGTCTGGCCACCGCAGTGCCACACACTGCAGAGCGTCATTCTGGTTGTAGCCTTGTGTCCTTGCACGGGCTCAGTGGGTTCAGTCTCTGTCGGGGCTCCCTCCTTGAGTGCAGGGCTCTGCTGTAGGAACCTTTGTCTTCACTGGGGCTGGCTGGCGATGGGTTCCACATGATCGGACTTTGTCCCTTAGTAGAATGGGTGCTTAGGGAACACAGTGGGAATACACGGGAATGTTGGTGTTTGCCGTGCTCGGAGCCTATAACCTAGAGACAGAAGGCACAGTAGTTCATTCAGCTGGTCTCCTCTTACTTGGCTTCTGAATGTGCCCCTGCAAGAAGCCAGAGTCCTAGAAAGGGAACTGGGGCGGTGTTAACGTATTCCTGCTGACTGTAACTGTCCCTGGCAGGACAGGACCAAAGAGTGTACAGTGGTCATAGGCAAGAGTCAGTCCTCACCCCGACCTCGGTGGCTCCACTGCTAGCTGCCCGTGTTGGCCGTAGCTGGGCGAGGTAGATCCTCTGGCAGCCGGCCAGGACTGGCAGTTTCCTGAGGACTCAAGGTCAAACGGGATGTCCTAGGAAAGTCTTCATGGAGTGGCTTTTCCGTGACATTTTGGAGTGGACAGAGCTTGGGGTGTTAGAGGAGGGAAGAACATGGCAGGTGCTGGGGCCGTGACAGTGTGGGACTGCCAGGGACTGTCCCTGGGAGTTGGGTGCTTCTGCCTCCCCAGACAGGCTTTGGGTCCTTCCTGTGTTCCTGGCTCACGTGAGCTCATCCAGGAGCGGCTTTGGAGGGGAGAGACAGATTGCAATGTTCTCAGGGGACACAGGCAGAGAACTAACATGATCTAGCCATTGCAGGTGACAATGACTTCTTTATGTTAACTTCTTATTATAAAGATACTAAGAGCTTAGTTTAGAAAATTTAGAAAATTCAGGGAAGCATTGGAACAAAGTCTCATCAGCCATGGCCACATCTCACTTGGTGTTTGACCAGGAGAGGCGCGGGCGACCCTGGTCTGGGCCCACTTTGAGCTGCATGGCCCTGGGCTGATGATTGTCTCCCAGAGTCTGTTTCCTCTTCTGTAAGCACCCACCTCCGAGATCGCCCCTGACCCATGCTGGCAGGTAATGGCTGCCATTTTACCACCACTGTGAGCATTTTGGTGAATGGTTTTCAGCCTCTTCTGGATACTTTACAAAATTGGGACTGAATGTCTGATTCTGTATCCTGCCTTTTGTATTTTTTTAAGTTGTAGATGGAAACATTATTACATTTGTTTTATTTAATTATCGAACCCCGTGCTTCATGTGTGCTAGGCAAGCACTCTGCTGCTGAGCCACAACCCAGCCCTGGATCGTGCCTTTTTAAAACTTGGCATTCTGGGCTGAACATATCCCGATTTTAAAAGCTGACATAATATTCCATCTTGTGGCTAGACTGTTCCGTAGCCATCAGCACATTGTTGGAGCTTTTTACATTTTCCATTTTTGCTCTTTATAAATGGTTCTGTACACACATCTCTGACCACCTTGATTACTCCTTTAGGGTGGGTTTCTGGAGGGGGTCTATCCAGTGGCACGACTGTGGTTAAGATTCTTAGTACAGATCTCCTTGTTGTGAGCTGGGAGATTTTTTTTTTCTTTCATGACTGCAGAAATGAAGTCTGGAAATGGCTTTCTCCCAGGGGACACCCAGGAGAAGAGACCTTGTTAGGAAATGGGTGTATCTTGGACTGTAAGAACTTGCTTTCCCACGATCGTGTGCCACAGGCCAGCCCTGAAACCAGTGATGTGCAGGGCCCCTGGCTGGAGGGGAGTGAGCTCCTTTATCTTGAGCTGTGCAGAGCACCCTGTGTTCATGTGGTGCACTGTGAATGTTAATTGTCACGTCATCTGGGGTTTGGCGCTGCTACCATGGAGAGCTTAGTCTCTGAATGCTGCCTTCGAGACCTGCCTGGGATGCTTTCTGCCCTCTGGACCCCAGGTGGCTGGTTGTCTGGCCTGGAGACGGGTTGGAGGGACCCCAGGGAGAACACTGGGGCCAGGGCCAGGTGGCCACCGGGGCTGGGGTGCATGCCCACCCCTTTTGCTTTTCTGCAGGTTATAGCACTTGGTGTTCTGCTGATAGCACATGTGCTTCCCTGGACGGCTGTAACATTAGTCTTAGCCTCGAGCCATGGATAGTGACAACTCGATAGGCAAATGCAGAAACGCCCCTGGTGTGGATAGTCAGGAACCAGAGTTGGGAAATCCATGTTCTGTTCTGGCTTTACTGCAAACCAGCTGTGTGACCTGGGTGCACTTGCCACCTTCTCTGAGCTTTGGCTTGATTGTCTGTAGAGAGGACTCTGGGTAGGTCACCTTTCAGCATCTCTAGACTGAAAATACCCAGCAGGAGGCGTGGATGGCCCCCAAGGAGGTGGGGACAAGAGATCTGTGCTGCCCCGTGATGGTTCGAGAGTCTCTTGCTGGCTGCAGCTAGGGGCTTTGAAAGAGGCAGGTCGACGGCCCTGAACCTCCTGGTGTTCCCCTGAGTTTGGCACTTTCCTGTTTCCGTCTCTGTTGCTTCTCTATTTGGCAACTCCTACCTGTCCTTGGAACCTCAGCCCAAATGTCCCCTTTGTGGCATGTGAGTCCTCAGTGCCCAGTGCATCGCCGGGCACACTGCAGGTGACTGGTGCACACACTGACGTCTCTGCTGGGTGTTCATCTCAGCTCCAAAGAGCATGCTTGTCCCCGGGTCTCACCCGACACAGTGTCACCCTGTGGTTGGACTCAGAGGAACAGGTGAAAAGTTCAAGGTGAATGTGGAGGTCGTGGGGTCTAGTTGGCTGTGGGGGACCCTGCCACGCACGTTTCTGGCAGCTCCATGCTGACGGCTTGCTTCCTCCCTGTGCTCTGGGACACCTTGACTGGTCAGAGGTGTGTGCGAATGTGGCCCGTAGAGGAGGGGGAAGGGCTGCCTTTCATCCTGACAGTTTTTGCTTAAACCATAGACACTAGGCCTGCTCCTTGATATCCATTTCTTAAAATAACAGTCAAGTAAACTAAAAAGCCTACGTAATGCCTACCTAACAGCAAGACCTAATCCCCACTTCTGAACTCAGCACGAGCTCAAGCTTGCTGTCTTCCCAGGCGGTTTCCAGGTGGGAGTCTCTAAGCTCATCCTTTGAATGGACCAGGGGGTTTCTGGCCGTGTGGAGTGGAGGACAGGATTGGAGTGGAACTGAAGACAGGGTCTCATCTCGTGGTGGTTTGTTCTCTGTGGCTCAGATTCTGATTTCCTCGAGTCCTTCCCAAATGAGTGCTTCTTGGCACCGATCATTAATAAGAACCGGAGCTTAAGATGCACTTGAACCAGGGGGAGGTGAGAGCGCAAGCCCTTCTCAGGAGAACAGCTTTCATAGCTCTGTAAATAAAAGCTGATAGACCCAGTTTGGAATCTTTCCAGAAACTTTATTCCCAAGCTGTTTATTTTGGGTTCCTATTTTAAGTTTGTTTTGGGCAAAAGAGAGACACTCAACTACTTTCTGTTCTCTGGTAGGAAAACCTCCAGCTGGTCGGGACCACACCAGCAATGTGGAGTGCTTGGCGGGTCGGTGAACCTACTTGCGGGAGGTTTGCTGTTCCTACAGTGGGCACCAAGCTGGGTGTCCCAGGAAGACAGACACAGGACTTAGAGCATCTGTGAGACACTTTAAATCTGTTTGTGGGGTGAAAAGGGTGGGTCAAAACCCCAGTTGGACCAGCATGATGCATTCCCACTCATCTAAGCTGTGGCTATGGGAGCATCAGAAAGTAGTGGTTGCAGGGCTCCCAGTGCGAGTCTGTGCAACGCTGATGGACAGTGAGGCAGCACCAAGCCCAGTGCTCACTGCCCACCTCGGGGTTTGCCGGGCTTTCCCACATTGTTTTGAAGATTTGTAAGGGAAGTAGTTTTTTAAAAAAGAAGATACTTGACCTACTCCAGGCAGTCCCTTGAGGATCCCAGAAGGAGGGGCCCAGGAAGAGCTCAGTTTCTTGGAACTGGAACGTGAAACCACGCTTGTCTTTCGTCTTCGTGGCAGGTGGGCTGACATCCACGTAGGGAGGGCGAGACCCCCAATAGTCACAGGGACTGGGAGTGGTCTGCTCAGTGCTTGGAGAGGGGACTCTGATCTAGGGCAGGTCGCATAACCTCTGAGTGCCACTTCGTTCATAAGAAAACCAGACTGATCCCAGCCACCTCTTAGCATCACTCATAAACCCAACAGAAGACTCCAAAGCCACCCAGCAGGCCTCTGTGCCGGGTCCCTTCCCTTGGGTGTCCACCTGCAGCAGCCATGAAGACGGGCGCCACAAGGATCCCGTGGGCCTCACCTTTTTCCTGCTGTGCCCTTGGGTTCACGTCACCCAGCAGCAGCACTGTGAAGGAAGTGCCACCCTCCCTGTTGGCATCACCGCGAACCCCACAGAGCCCCAAGCCCGGAAGGAGCCGTGTGGAGGTGCACTCTGCTTCTCCCGCACAGCGCCGCCTGCTGTGGCCCCAGCTCCAGGCTGAAACCATACAGGGACTGCCCGTGTCTGGGCCACCAACTTTGAGATAGTGAAAAATGGCTGTAGTTTGAAAGGACCTGCCCTTCTCAGTTTACCACATGCTCTGGAGTTAGAAATGGAAGAGATTGTTGATCCATCTGTGAAATGAAATTTAAAAAGCTAAAAATTGGGTTCTTTGGTTTTGGCAAGATTAACCATTCATAGCTGTGAATCAACTGTCAGTGTGGCAGATCAGGAAAGAGTGGCCGAGGAGTGAGGCACGCTCGGGTCTCTGCCACTCTCCAGCGTCGCTTCCTGGGAGAAGCCATTTGATCTCTTTGAGACCTGATTTCTTATCAGTGTTGTAGAAGGAATATGTCTTTTGAAGTTTGGAAAAATTGGATGTGAAGTTTGCGCTCTCTATAATGGCATCTGCCTCTGCTCTTCCTGTTGTTCGTGCTGCTGGTCCTGTGCTGACCGTCCTTGCCTTGCTCTTTGATTCTCACCCCAGCCTGGGCGTATCTCACAGGGGGCCTGTCCTTCACGTGGCTGATAGCGTAGACTGCAGAGCGCCCAGGACTTCCCGCGGGCACGGACTTCACTGGCAGACAGAGTTGGAGCCTGCACCTTCTGAGGGCCTCTCCCTGATGCCACGTGCTTTAGGAGCTGTGCTTCTGTCCATGTTTGATTGTTTATATAATCTCAGAAATGCATCGAATGTATCTAGCCTTCCTAGGCCCTTCAGTGAAATGTTTTTTATTAGGATTGAGACTTGTACATCGACATTAATTTTCTCCTGTGTTTGCTAGATCCACCCTAGGATCCTCCCAGAGTTCTCTGCAGTCGAGGGCACAGTGCTTCCCTGGGGGGATCCACTCGTGGGTCACAGGAGTGGCTCAGGGTCTAAGGCTGCTGTCCTCCATAAGCAGCTGGCCCCTCGTTGGCCCCCGTTGTAAGGCCTGGGCATTGGCGTTGGCTGATGGTGGTTCTATTTCCCTGAGGGAGGATTCAGTAGCTGCAGAGGGGCTTCAGGATCTGTCCCTCAGTGAGGGAGCCACCGCACAGTGGCCACGTCCCCCTGCCCGCCGTGCCTGGGAGGTGGTTGTGTAGGATTTCTAATTGAATGATGAAAACCCAGAACTCAGGGGTCGGGTAAATGAAAGTGGTTCTATTACACTTTCATTGGAAAACTCCTACACCCTCCATGAGGAAATCACTCTCCCATGTTGATCTGCCAGCTCTGCTTGTTCCCTACCACTGCTTCTGGAAAGACCCGTGAGTGATCTTGATGTCCATCAGGGATGGAGAACCAGTGGGCTGGTGACTGACCTGGGTCCAGGTTTCCATTCCTTAAGGGGCTGCCTTGAGGCCTGTGATAGGGAGACGTCAGCAGGTGGCTGAGGGTTTGCTTTTCTCACCAAATGTGTGTGGCCTCACATTCAGGCCCAAGAAGAATACAGCTGGACCCTCTCCTCTAATTCTTGCCCTGTGTGGGGACACTGGACAGAGAACTTTCAATGTAACATGTCAGTGGAAGGACAGGAGAGGTGCCAAAGCCAGATACTGGGGCCCAGGGCCAGTCCCATGAGCATCCTGCAGAAGGGGTGGGTGGGTGGGGTGCATAGAAGACCCAAGGCGGCATCTGGCCTCTGCTGCCCTGGCCGGTGCTGAGACCATTGCTGTCCCTGTGGTAAGAAGTGACCACAGTGTGTTTCTCTTCTGAAGAGGCATCCTGAGCTTTAGGCTGGAGAGTGGCCCGCATCTCTTACCTGGTTTCTAGGAGAGGGCTGAGTCTGGGGACCTGGGACTTGTCCTGTGGGCCAAGGAGGAATCTTGGAGGCGTGGAAAGATGGCAGTCTCACCTGACATGCCTCAGACTGTTGGACCTGGACAGGACTTTTCCTTGCTGTCTGCTGAGCTCCCCCTTTGGGACCTGTCGCCAGCACAATGGGTTGCTGTTGATACAGCATTTCTTTCTGTTTTGTAACTTGACCTTTCTCTGAGCTTCATTCTGCTAATGTGTCCGCTTTCTTTCATGACTGAGAGGAAGCTGGCCGGCGGATGGCGTGCGTGTGTGTTAACAGTCTCTGCCTTTGCAGCACACGTGGAGAACGAGGAGCAGTACACCCAGGCTCTGGAGAAGTTTGGTGGCAACTGTGTGTGCAGAGATGACCCGGATTTAGGGAGTGCGTTCCTGAAGTTCTCCGTGTTTACCAAGGAGCTGACGGCGCTTTTCAAAAACCTGGTAAGTGTCCGTCGGTTGTGTCGGTGCCCCATGGGCGTGTAAAATGCCTGCAGTTCCTCTTTGGGATAATCAGGATTTGTTTGGTAAAAATCACTCCTGTGGAACCTGAAAGAATTATATTTTCTAGACACATTGGGTCAATTTGGAATAAAGTTTAAAATTGTAGTTTTTACTCTAGTAAGTCTTTAAACTCACTTTGGCATTTTTAAACGTGCACAGCGGCTGCACAGAATGAGTAAATGCATTTGTCTTCTTAAGGGCCTTTGACTTCAGGTTTTAATAGTTTCTGATAATTCCAACAGGTATTCGAACTGGTAATATTTAATAAATGAGTTTCAGACCCCTCTTGCACAGCACAGTAACCTGTAACCAGAGCACAGAGAAGCCATGAATATTCCGAGGCCTTCTGTGCTCCAATACGTAGAGCTTAAAGAAACAGGACTGGAAACAGCCATCTCCGTTTGGGGCAAGCGGAGATACGGGCTGGTGCTTGGTAACCGGGTGAATGGGCCCTTCTTGAGCTTGGCAGCCCTGTGCCGTCCTCACTGTGGGAACAGAATTCTGCAGCAGTGGCAGCCAAGAGGGCTGCTGTGACCCTGCCTGGAGTTTCCTTCCACGAGTGGAGCAGGCCCTGGGGGTCACCCCAGCACGTCTTTCCTGTTTCTCTTTCCTGGCTTCTCCAAAAGGTTGCAGAAGGGCAGGTCAGAGCTTAGCAGTGCTCTCTGTGTGGGGCGTTCATTTCCCTGTCAGCAAGCTCCCGACAAGTGAAAAGATAGCTCATGGTCTTGAGATGGGGCTGATGGTGGGTGTGCACCTCTGGCACTAGAAGGGCAGGAACCAGGGGACACAGCATGTGAGTTCATGTTGGGAAGGCAAAGAGCAAGATCATTCAGGCTCTCGGTCTCTCTGTCTTCACTTGTAAATATTTACTCTGGAAATGGAGAAAGTAAAAACTTCTCATTGTGCTGAAGTTTCTTACTGGATGCATTTGAAATCTCTGGGGGCTCGGGTCACCCCTGCCCGGGAGGGGGAGGCAGCCCCTGTGCTGAGCAGCCAGCCTTCACTGCAGCCCTGGCTGACATGCACAGAGCGGCCTCACTCTGGAGTCAGGAAAGAGCAGAGGATTCCTGTTACTGACTAGAGACACTGCTTGGTTCCAGGGTGAGACCCCAGAGTGGCTGACACAGGGGCCCCTGGTGAAAGCGCGGCACGCCTAACCTGCCCCTCCCTGGAGAAGCCCCTTCACTCACCAGAGCAGCCTCCTCAGGGAGAGACAAAGCAACAGGCAAAAGAACTTGGAGGAACGCGAGCAGCGCAAAGAGCAGAAGAAAACGTTAAAGAAACCTTATTCGGTTTCTCATAGACACCCAAAGAGATGAAGGGGTGGGTGTTAAAGACGGCGTGGGAGAGGGAGACCATTAACATAAGAGAGCAGACAATCAAAATCCAGCGAGGAGGGTCGGAGCAGAAGAAATCTCGAAGGAAAGACTAGTAGGAAACATGAAAGGCAGGGGTTAATCCTCAAGCTCCAGCATCCAATCAAAGGCTTTCAGGGGCGAGGACAGAGGGGGGCGTGGTGGCTGCAGCCTCGGGAGTCTGCGGGCTGAGGGGCTTCTGAGTGAGGAGGGCAGCTGAGAGAGGAAGAGGAGCACTGGGAACAGGGCAGGCCGGGGGAGCCTGGGGTGGTGTCGGGGCCCAGGAGGGCTCCTGGGTGGGTGCCTGGAGAGCAGCCTGCCCAGCACAGCTGAGGATGCTGGAGATAGGCCAGGGCCGCTGGGACCCACTCCCAGGCAACTAGCTTTTTAAAAGTCTTTACTCAGCCGATCTCTCTACCTGGACTTTCTCAGCTGTAAAGTGGAAGTTACAACAGACCTGATTTTGTGTACAGAATACAGCCAGCCAGTTGCTTCTTCAATTTCACTTATTTAATCCTGGCAACAATCCGATAAAGTGAGCCAGTGTTAGCCCACCTTGTGGATCCTGTGGCCAGGCCCTGGGTGGTATAAAGAACCCCCTTCTCTCGGGAGGCCCAGAGACCCTGGCCAGCTTTGGGCTACCCTGCTGCCTTCCACATGGAGGAACCCAGTGTGAACTAACCCGCATTCAGCTGTCCATGGGGGGAGCTGCCAGATAAAGCAGGGCAGGTGCATTGCTACATGCAGTTCTTCACACATCACAAGTTCAAGTTGCTGACCCTGCTCTCCCCAGTGGCCAAGACACACTGAGACCAGTGTGTGGCAGACGTGGGCATGGAGGGCATTCTGTTCCACTCCCTGGGACTGCTTGCAGGAGAGCCCTACGCCCTCCCCTTGAACACTGGGCACACGCTGATGACTTATGGACAGAGCTGGGATTCAAACCCAGGTCTTCAAAAGCCCAGTTCTGGAGTTTCCACTGTGACCTTTGAAGGAACCCAGGCCTCTTATCAACCCACAGTGAAGAAGAAGACTGAACGGAACAGAAGGCAGTGCATGGGAAACAGCAGATGGAGGGATCCTGGGTTGGCCACACTGCTAGGGCAGGAGGCAGCCCAAGGGCTGAGCTCCTGCATGCCAGGAGGAGGAGGACAGGCCAGCATCCAGGTGAAGTGAGTGAGTGGGCAGGGTGTGTAAGTGACATCCTAGCACCTAGGAGGTGTCAGAGTTGTAAGATGTGTGAACTGGCTAAAGCCCTGTCTGGATGACTAGCTTCAAGGATCTGTGCGTTATCTTTGTTTTGGCTCTTACTTAATGGAGTTAGGACTGTTTACCAGCAAAGATCAAACAGAGAAAATCTCTTATTAGCGCCCAGAGCAGCACCCATCAGGCCTGGTTTTCCAGGCGTGTGAGGGGTAGAAGGTGTGGACTCAGGAACACCAAGCCATCCACAGCCCATGTGGAGGGGACAGAGCCGATCATAAGACAGTTTTCCTTGTTTGGTAGGTTGTGGACTGTTTTTATTCCTGTTTGTGGTCACGTGTCTTATCTCATATTCTCAGAGGCTTTCCTTTGCTTTCCCTAAGCATTTGGAAAACATCTCAGTCCTGTGTGGCTGAGGTTCTCCACTCCACCTCTTGCCCAGAGAGGGTGGTAATCACCACCTTGCTGCTTGAAGTCGAAGGACGTTTCTAAAGCAGTTGGAGCATTTCCAGACACAGGCCCACTTGGGATACAGTGAGACTTTTATCTTAATAGGTGAGATTCTCACCTTCAGGAAGCCTGGGAATTTTCCCTGCAGTCCTGCGGATAAAGGGAGAAGCCAGGCAGCTCCAGAATGGTGCATGGGTGACTTTAAACAGACCCCAGAGCCAGCCCACTCTTGGCTCCTTTCCCCCTCCTGCAGAGATTTCCAACGGCCATTCTTTGTGGTGAGAAGTGGCCTTTTAATGATAGGCTATAACACCAGACCAGTTTCTGAAAGGTTAATGACAGGTAAGTTGGTGTGTGTGACTTCAGAGAATGGGTGATAAAGGGGGCTCCCAGTCTGTGGCGTGCTCCACGGGAAGGTCGGGAAGGTCGGTGCAGGGGCCAGCGGGGCTGGGCTGGGCTGGGTGGAGCTGCAACGTGAGAGCAGGAGTGTCCCAGGGACCAGGATTCTAGTTCATTCACCCTGGACGAGGTGCCTGAGGGTTGCACCCAGTGAAATGCTCCTAAGATGTTGGTATTTTTGTTTTTTGTCTTTTTGTTTTTTTTTTTAACACAATCAACCAGAGTTGGAAGAAGTTGTAGCCACAGAGTGAAGGATACTGGCAAGGTTCTGACTGGTGAGCAACAACCTGTGGCTTTGTAGTGAGAGGCCCTTGCCTGGCCAGTGCTGCATCTCGCCTGGCTGTCCGTCATAGTAGAGTGGTACCTCGTCTTAGCAGGGTCGGACTTTGGTAAAGGACGAGCTGATCCTGCATATTATCAAAGTTTGTCATTGACAGTCTAGTCCTTGTCACCACAAGTCCTTACCTCAGTACTTCCACAAACTTTTTTTCCTTTTAAGTTCTTCACTGAGGACACCTTGTGTTTTAATGATCTTATCAGACAGGGCCACTCATCACATTCCTCACCTTGTTGGGAGGAAAACTCAGTCATTGTTTGGGCATAATTAATGACCTGTGATAAAATCTAGGCCCCTCCAGTGCTTGCAGTATTTGAGTATCAGCCTTTCGATTAGCCCCAGTTGGACTTCACACCTGCTTTTTAATATTGGGATTCCTGTTGCTGGTGGCTGTTTTTATGGCCCTCGAGGCTTGCTGCTTGTTGCACAGCGCTTTGAGCTGGAGAGCAAGATGATGTGACTCTTGAGTCCTAGGCCTTGAGTAGGCAGTGCATAGGGCTAAGGCCTCTGGGGGGCGAGGTGGATCTGGAATGTCCCCTGAAGGCCTGTGTGTTAAAGGCTTCCTCCCCAGTCTGTGGCACTGTTGGGAGGTGGTGGAACCTTCAGGAGATGAGGAAGGAAGGTAGGTCATTGGGGGTGTATCCTTGAAGGTAGGAGGTGGGGCCTAGTGTAAGGAAGTTGGGTCATTGGAGGGGTGTTCTTGAAGGCAGGAAATGAGGCCTAGTGGAAGGAAGATAAGTCATTGGGGGGTGTTCTTGAAGGCAGGAAATGAGGCCTAGTGGAAGGAAGATAAGTCACTGGGGGGTGTTCTTGAAGGTAGGAGGTGGGGCCTAGTGGAAGGAAGTTAGGTCATTGGGGGTGTGTCTGTGAAGGTAGGAGGTGGGGCCTAGTGGAAGGAAGTTATGTCATTGGGGGTGTATCCTTGAAGGCAGGAGGTGGGGCCTAGTGGAAGGAAGATAAGTCATTGGGGGGTGTTCTTGAAGGCAGGAAATGAGGCCTAGTGGAAGGAAGATAAGTCATTGGGGATTGTTCTTGAAGGTAGGAGGTGAGGCCTAGTGGAAGGAGGGTAGATCATTGGGGATGTGTCCTTGAAGGGGATATTGGGAGCCCAGTCTCTTCCCTTCTCTCTGCTTCCCAGCCACAATTGTATGAGCAGCCTTCTCTGCCACCTGCACTCCACCACGATGTTTTGCCTCACCACAGGCCCAAAGCAACAGAGCCAGCTAATTATGGACTAAAGAATCATGAGCCAAAACAAACTTTTTCTCACTTAAATTGATCATCCCAGGTGTTTTATCACAGCAATAGAAAGCTAACACATGAATGGACCAACTGGAGCTACTTGAGATGCTCAGAAACCTTTGCCACTTAGGTTCTAGTGTTTCCACTTACGTTGGACATTCGTTGTCTAGACTCATGAGACTTAACACTCTAAACTATTTCACATAAACCAGTCTCCATCCAAAAACAAAAGCACATTCTTGTTTGATTGAAACAAAACTAACAAGGCCAGTATCGCGGAGGCCTGTGTCCTGGTTGCAGCATAGCCACCTAATTGATATGTTTAATTTGTACTTTGATACTATTTCCTTTTTTGGAGGGGGGGGAGATGCTACCTCATGGTCACTCCCATGAGGACTTCAGAAGTCAGAGAGAGTGGGACAAGCTATAGTGGAGAGGAGAAGGCAGTGAGGCCGAGGCCTCAGAGAGGGGGAACTTGCAGAGGTCAGGCCTCGGTGCTGGCTGGGAGCTGCGCTCCATAACTCCTCTCTGGGCTTTGATTAGGACGCACAGCATTCTCTGCACACTGTGAGACAGCCCGGAGACCCTAGGGATGCAGCCTCAAAAGCAGGAAGGGGTGACTCCTTGCCCAGGCGTTGGTTCCCTGGGTGTTTCAGGTGGAGGTGAAGCAGGATTGTCCTGGTGGCTTTAACAAGCTGTCCTTGAGCCCACCTTCACACAGGTGTGATTGCAAGGTTTAGAAACAAATGTCCTCACAGCTTCTCAAGTGCGTGTTGGCTGGGCTGTTAGAGCTCAGAGCAGAGTTTGTTCTGTTCTTATCGTCCTGTGCTTTATCAGTGTCCAGCTATTTAAAGGACAACTGCCTGCGTCCAGAGGACCTCAAACTCTTACCTGAGCGCTGGGAAGGCTGGAGCAGGAGGTGGGGTCAGTGGAGCGGCCCTGTGGGGTCAGCGGTGGGATACTGCCGTGACTCTCTCCTCACTTTCTGCAAAGGCAGAAGAGAAGCTGGCAGCAGCAGGAGGAGCATCAGGCGGGGCCTGGAAGCAGCAGGTGCTCGCCATTCTAGGAAGGTGTGCCGAGAGGAGCCTTGGGAGAGTGGGGGAGACTCGAGCCTGTTTCTGGCCTAGGGAAGGAGCTGGTAGCTGAAGGCATTGACATACAGGAGGGGGGACTGTGTCCCTTTGTCTCCTCCTGTGGGTGATGTGCCCCTGCCTCTCTGTGGGGAGCCGGCAGCAAATTTATAGAGATGAACTCAGGGTCCTGCCTCCTTAGCGTGCATCCCCTGCCCCTGGATTTTTTTGTGTGCTAGGGCTGGAACCCAGGGCCTAGCACGTGCCAGGCGAGCCTTCCACCACGAGCTGTAACCCTCGCCTTGCATTCCCCTTCCTGAGAATACTCAGCTATTTACTAATCATTGCTTAAAATCAAAACTTGGCAACCCACATCAATACCTGCATAGTCCAGGTTCTAGTCTACAAAGCATTTGGATAGAGTTTGGTTGGCTTCCCTGGGGGCCTTGGCCTTGTAGCCACAGAACATCCCTGGAATCTCCTGGGGCCTCTTACAAGTGCAGACTGCCTGGGGCCTACTGAAGAGAGGGGAGTGGGCATCGGGAAGACTGAGAAGCCTGCTCCAGAGCAGAGGCTCAGAGGGAGGTCACGGATCAGCAGCACTGGGGACCTGTTAGGAAGGCAGTGTCACAGGCCTACGTCAACATGCATAACTGTGGTTCTCTAGCTGCAGTGTGTCCGCATCGCCAGGACTCAGGGAGCCCACATCTGTTGGGTTCCACCCCAGAATTCATTCCACCCTCTGGGAACTTGTGGAGCCCGTGTTTCCACAAGTTCCCTGGTAATGCTGAGCTTGGGGATCAGAGCCACACTTCAAGAAGTGCTGCCCCGGGCCCCGCAGGGCCAAGGGCTTGGCTTCTGCCCTGCGGGGAGTTAAGAGGTAGGCACCGAAGGTACAGCTGAGGCCAGAGAAAATACCTTCTGACCTGGGGCTTTGAAGGGGACGCATTTGAAAAGGTGCATTCATTCTTGGCTGGTGCCTTGCTGCTCGCGGAGACCTGGGGGTTTAGAAGAATCGAGGGTCCCGAGAGTCCTGGGTTCTTCTGTGCCCCCTGTGTCCCTCCTGCTGGCTTCCGGCAGAGGACCGACTGATGTGCAGTTTTGTCATTTGTTCTAGTAGGAGAAGGGGGCAGAAGGTCCCTATTTTCTCTCTGCTCAGAACCTGAAGGATCAAAGCAGCCTGACTGCCAGAGAAGTGCGTTAAAAGCAGAAAGCAGGTCAGCGGTCCCCTCTGTTCTGGTGTGGAAGTTGCCAGTGGGTTCTTGGCAGCCAGCTGGCTTTGATCTTTCAGTTTATGTTAAACATCAGGATTGGCATGGGCTCCCCCTATCAGAGGTGCTCCGCTACCAGGGGGATGGTGCGGGGACATCTGTTCATTGGGTCCTCTGTGAGAGTGTGCACAGGACCGAGTGCGTGTGTGCTTGTTTGTGCGAGCACATGTGGCAGATCAGGGCAGCACTGTCCGTGGCCCAGGGGACGTCTCTTACTCCAAAAGTGGAAGTGGCCCCGGTGGCTTTCCTCCGAGAGTCCCCTCATGCACACGGGACAGCTGCTGTGCGTGCAGAGGACCAGGAGACCAGGGACGGCACCTTGGGAGGCAGCGCCCAGCCCAGCCTGTCCTGGCCTGACCTGTCCAGACGTCAGCCCTCCCCACCATCTCCGCAGTGAGAAGGGGAGAGCTCTGGCTCAGATGTCATCTACTCAGAAGTGTCCCTGTCCTACTGATGATCACGTCATCATGGTACAGTGGTGCTTAGACTGGAAACAGCTCAAAAGTCCATCATCAGGTGTCTGGATGAACACCGGTGGCATCTCCACAGATGGAGTAGTGAAAAGGAATGGCCACCCCCAAAACAGTGGCCTGAATGAGTCTCAGCCTCAGAATTGTTCCGAAAGAAGCCTGCTTGAAACTCGGGAAGACAAACCTTCCGTGGAAGCAGGGCTGGGTGGGTGGTTACATGGGGGCCGGAGCCGGGGGTAGAGGAATTTTGGGGATGTGAGTAGGTTGGGATTTGGGGCAATGGCTTCATGGATGTATCCATGTCATAACATATTTTATGTGTGCAGTGTGTGCAGTTTATTGGACATCACACCCCAACAGAGCTGCTTCCAAGAAAAATTGTTTGCTGACCACCTTGATGTCCGGTAGGACTTTGCTGTGGTGGGAATGGCTGTCTTGCCAGTGTGACAAGCCAGCAGCCCCGTGTGGCTGTGGAGAGCTTGAAAGGTGCAGTGCAACTGAGGAGCTTGTTCCTAACTTGATCCATTCCATGCACACGGGGGAGGCACGCACAGCTGGCCTGTCCTACCACCCAGCACACCTTACAGCCCTGCCAGCCCCGCCCCTCACAGTGGGCCAGCTCCTGGAGGTGATGGGAAGGTCATCTCTTGAAGACTGTTTTAGGCTTACATATGCTCTGCTAAGATGCCCTTCACACAGACATCGGAGTGTGAGGTCTTCGTGTAGTTCTCCATCTGCTGAGGCCTGACAGGAGGGTTTGCCCGAGGTGAACAGGCGGTCACCTGGTCACCTGGGCTTTCCTGTGAACCATGGGATCAGTCACCGTATGCTCCAGGTGGAAAACTCCCCTGATCTCAAACCATTCCTTATTTTTTTTTTTTTTTTGGTACTGGAGATTGAATTTGAGGACACTCAACTATTGAACCACATCCCCAGCCCTGTTTTGTGTCTTTATTTAGAGACAGGGTCTCACTGAGTTGCTTAGCGCCTCACTTTTTTGCTCAGGCTGGCTCTGAACCTGTGATCCTCCTGTCTCAGCCTTCTGAGCTGCTGGTGTGCCACTGCACCTGGCAGTGTTGTCCTTTTTACCTCCTAATTTTTCTCACAAAGCGGGTGTAGTAAAATAAATTGCATGACACAGATAAAAGTTTCAGGTGGGATTCTTTGTCCACATTTTGCGCTGTGTGGAGACAAAATGGTCTTTGTCAGGAGAGCAGAGAGGAGAGCCTGGAAGGTCTGCTCTTTTCTAAATTCTGGCAGCTGGAGCTGGATTCTGCCAGGGGTTTTAGGCTGTTCCTTAAAACTGGAGATCTGTGACTTGAGCCTGAGGTTCAGGCTTCTACCCAGAGCTTTGGGCAAGGTCATTTGGCAAAGCAGCACTGCTCACTGAAGTCACAAGTGGCCGCAGCACGACTCTCTGGGTGGGGCTGCATGCTGGGGCCAGCTTCAGGGTCCAGTGACCAGAGCCAGCAGGGCCAGCAAGCCTGTGCCCTGTGAATAGAGGCAGGACAGACAGAACTGGAGCTAAGGAACACTGAGGCCCCAAAGTGAAATAACCAGCAGGAACAGTGTGAAGAGATGGCTGAGCGGCTGCCCTACCCCGCCTGTCTGTGTGATCGCCTCTGGGATTAGCTTAATGATTTCATTCTTGATCCCTGGCAGTCCTGTGTGCTGCCTGCCCGATGACCCAGTCACTTTATTTGCACTTGTGAGATTGTAGACCTTTGCCTGTGAGTGACTCATCTTGTTAGACACGTCCAAGTGAACTCGGAAAAGCAGAGACAGGAAGGGGGACAGAGAGAGAGAGGATTGTTATTTTAAAAGATTGCATATTTGCTGGTCCATTGTTAATGGCAGCGATTAGGGGTTTTAACTTGTGTTGAGGTTTGTGTGCTGTCCCCAAAGCCATGTTGTCGACTGTGCTTGTCAAAAGTAAATCCAAGCATGAGAGAAAGCTGGTGCTTGCTGGGCGCTGAGGAAGGGTGGGCTGCCCAGGGCAGGAAGTCCTTCCTGTCCATCGTCGAGGTTTTGGTGCTCGTGAACTGAGGCTGGAGCTGTCTGCACACAGGGACCTGCAGTCCTCGTTTGCTCTGGGTTTCATCTCCTGGCCAGAGCTGGAGGGTGCCTTCAGCAGCTGCCCTGCATGTTCAGTGAGGAGGACTCCTGCCTCGCTGCCGGCCAGGCCTGCTTGACATCTGGCCCTGTTCACCTGTTCTCTAGCCGGGTTGAAGCCGAGCCACATCCGGAAAGCTCTCCCTGATGCACAGTGCTCGTGCGCTGTGCGGGTCACACAGGCAGAGGGCAGAAACGCCGAGGGAAAGGGCCAGGTGTCCTGGAGTGTGGCCGACTGCCTAGAGGAGCCATTGGTGGGGTCTGCTTACATCTGTGACAGTTCCTTTAAGCAGACAGGCAGGCGGCTTCCTGGAGGCATGCTCACTCACTGCAGGTGGCACCCATTTCAGCCCAGCCAGCACTCTCCAGTCGACAGCTCACAGCCTCTGAACAGTTACCTCGATAGCCTCAGCTCCAGGCAACCACTGCTCTAGTTTCTGTTTCAGTGATTTAGTTTTGATCAGGAAAGTGACAGTTTCCTATTTTGGCTAATTGGCATGACTCCAAGAAGAAAAATTGACCAAACGAAGCCCAGACTCCCTGTTGACCTGGCGCCCGGGCTGTCCCCTTTACTAATGCAGCTGCCTGGGCCCTGCCCGGGCCCCCATCAGCAGGACAGCATCTCCCCCCTTCTTCTCAAGGTCTGTGTCACATCTCTGCTCAGCAGAGGTTTCTCCTGTGCTCAGGCTAAAAGTCATTTCTCTTCCTGGGAACTCCCTGCTTCCTAGGGCCCGTGGAGTCTCACTTTCAACTCACTCACAGCAGCTCGGCCCGTCAACGGTGAGTTCCTGAGGACTGAGGTTCTAATTAGTCTCCATCCCCGACTCCTCTGCACCGCCCCAGCCTCCTCTCCCCCGCCACGGGGCTGCCTGTGTCTCCTGCAAGGCGTTCATTGCAGTCGTGATTAGCTGCTGAGTGTCCCATTCACATGAGAAGGTGGACCCTGTCCCAGTGTCCAGCCCAGGACGGTCACACCCATTGCTTAAGTAAAAGAAGGATGAAAGCCAGCCAGCTAAGTGTGGGTGCCCGTCAGTCACGTGCTCTTTGGCCCTGTGATGTCTTGCTATAGTGCCAAGCTGTGCCCACCTTTGCCCCTAGTATTGGTCGTCAGAACCTGAGTTCTCATTTGAGGTATGTAGTGAATAGTCTCGAGGTAGATGTCTAATCCTAATTGCAACTGATGTGCTTTTTCCATGTGTAGAGAATCTGGTTTTTCCCACTCACCATGCATTTAAACCCTCACATCCTCTTGGTGAAAAACCTACTGGGATTCTTCCTACAAATGTGGTTTTCAACCTACAAGCACCTCACTCCCTCTTCTTTCCATCTACCGTGCAGCCGCGTGGCTCTGGTGCCACCATGGGCAGCTCTGAGCCTCCCTGCGGGACATCTTTTGCTGCCCCCTTGCATGTCCACACCTTGTCCAAGGTGCCCAGCACTGGTTTCTGGGCTGGCCCAATCACTGAGTGCCATGACTAAGCAAGGCAAAGTGATGGTGTGGACAGATGGGCAGAGTCTCACGGGTCAGAAACTGGCACAGTTTACCCTTCTTCCTAACCCTGGATCAGCCGGCCTGATTGCTTAAAACCGAAGTCATCCTGTCATTATGAGGAGCCACTGGTCTCTGTAGTGTAAACATGCGCTCCGTGGTGTGCCTCCGAGTCGGGAGCTCTGTGTGCATGGACGTGTTGTTTTCTCTACAGGACAGGCGTCCTGCTTCCCTTGCCCTTGTAGCCAGGTATTGCTGTCCACAAAACAGACTCCAGTAAGCATGTGAAGGGTGAGGTGGCGAGTTTGCCTGGGCACTGGCTGTATGGTTTGGTTGACAGGCGTTACTAGAACTCAGGTCATGTCTGAAGCCGCTGTACGTCTGTCTCATATTCGAGATGCTCAGAAGAATGTGAAAGTGTACAGGTTTGTTCCACCCACGCTTTTTGAGCATCCCCCTCTGGACCACGCCTTGTGCCAGGTGCCCTGTGCCGGAAGCTCTGGGCGCTTGGGACACAGCGCAGGTGTGTGCCCTTTAGAATGTGCAGTGAGGCCAGCGTGGTGGACGCAGGGGAGCCTGAAGACATTCAGGAACAGGACAGCCCGGGGAGTCTCAGGAGGGCCCCTCCTGCTGGGGAGGCTGTGACCACTTCACAGAGACAGGGCATTGGGGCCACTTGTGGTGGGTGTGGCTTTAGGCCATGAGGATAAAGCAGGCACGAGATGGAGCACCATCAGCAGGAAGCAGAGTTCAGGAGGCAAGAAAATAGCAAATACAGGTAGAGTGCACAGGGTTTCAAGGGCACAGAAAGTAGTTCGTGTCTGTTAGGGACGTGGCCCCAAGTGAGTCTGGCAGGGCCGTGCAGGAGGGATTGGTGCAGGCTGGTGGCAGGGATGCTGTCCCCTCTGTCCAGAAGGGGCACTGAGGCCGCACTGAGGAGACCTTGGACGCGGCATGGAGGGATGTTGTGGGAGGGCCTGGAGGTCGGAAGACTTGAGGGAGGGAGTAGGGTGAAGCGTGGCCCTGAGCCGTGGAGCAGGGAGGACCCCACCCTGACTCCTGTGGGTGGAGGGAAGTGCCCGCTGTGCAGGGACCGTGTGTCTGCTGCAGGTTCCTCCTGCGCTGGTCCACCATGGAAACCAGGTGTGCCTGCTCCCGGAGGTCGGTCACTGGCAAGGCCTCTGTGCGTCACCATCCCTTCGGGTCATCCGCAGCCCTCACCTTAAACCAAGCCTTTCAGGAAGGAAGCATTTACCTCTTTGAGGAGCTGATCACACTGTGCCCTGAAGGAGTGCCAGCTACAGAGAAATGTGGCTATTTCATTCTGAGGCAGACGTTACCCCCAAAAAATCATCTCTGAAATGACACTTGTTAATTGATGAAAATTATTTGGCAGAGTTCTTTTTTTTTTGGTACTGTGGATTGGACCAAGGGGCTTAACCACTGAGCCATATCCCAGCCCTCTTTACTTTTTATTTTGAGACAGGGTCTTGCTAAGTTGCTGAGGCTGGCTTTGAATGTGTGGTCCTCCTGCCTGAGCCTCCCAAGTTGCTGGGAATACAGGTGTGCGCCACCCTCAGAGTTGGTTGAGGATGCAGCAGGCGCTGTTACGCACCTAACAGTATTTTCAAGTGAATTTTTGTCTCTGAAAATTGTATCTACCCAATGGTGTCTGGAAATCACATCCCATATTGCCATAAACGTGGCACCTCAGTTTTATCTCCCTATTGAAGGTAATTGAACTAAAAATGGTTTCATTTGCTCAGTGGTGAGAGTGAACGCCAAGTCTGTGCCCCGCCCCCCTTCTGCTCTCGGCCTGTTAATTGGAGCTGGTCGCCCAGGGTAGGCTCAGGCCAGGCCCGGCATGGGAGCTGCTGTCCTGCCAACTGCAGGAGGACTGAGCGGGGAGGACTTCACTGGAGAGGGAGTCTTGGGGGCTCAGGATGCGAGTCCCTGCCTGGAGGTTGTCCCTGGCTGGGGCTTTGCAGCTTTGACTTTGCTGGGGTTCAAGCTGCCGGTGTGACAGACTGGCCTGCCTGGTGTGCCCCGGGTGTCAGGAGGGTGGATTCCACTGGATTTGGTGCCGGCCAGCAGTCTCCTGCCTTCCTGCTGCAGGAGGAACAGGGCTGCAAGACTCTGCCCTTGGTCTCCTTCCTCCAGCTGCACCCACCCGCTCTCCCCCATGCTCCCCACACCTCACACACACTGGCACCCATGTGCACCCTCACGCTCTCCATACACACTCCTCGACATACCCATTCCTCCTGCACTCACCGACACACCCCTTGCGCTCGCACTCAGCACTCACTCCTGGACCTTCCTGGCAGATGGAAGCCTGGATCTGCCTCTCCTTTGGTCTGTCTCCAAGTGGGGAGCTCTGTGCATGGAGTGGGGAGCCTGAGAGCTGCAGGGGCATTCCCTTCACTCGGGTTCTTCAGACCAGGTCTGTCGTTGCTGCTTTCAGAGACACTTTCCTCACTGTAACTGCCTTTGCACAGACTTCAGAGCTGAACAGTGCAGGTTCACTATTGAGAAAGCACACGGCCTTTCGCGTCAGGTATGTGTAAAACACGCAGAGCTTCCATTAGACGTATGTTAGGTATGTGTAAAACACGCAGATGCTTTAGACAGGCATCTCATCTGTGAAATGGTTGTGTCAGGAGGGCACAGGACTGCGTAAGGCCCTCCACTCTTGTGCTGCGCTGGCCAGATTTTCAGGGCCGTTTAGTCGTGACCAAAAGCCCTCTCTAACATCTTGCTTACCTGGATCACAAGGCAAACGGAGTAAGAATGTCCTCTTTGTTTTTGTCTTTTAGATTCAGAATATGAACAACATAATCTCCTTCCCTCTGGACAGTTTGCTGAAGGGGGACCTGAAAGGAGTGAAAGGGGTAGGACTCTGTCCGGGTCTCGGGCCTCACACCTCCTGAAGTCCCAGCCTGGGTCATGGCCCCACAGGGCAGCTGCCACCATTCCTCCTGGGACAACAGGGCGCTTTTGCTTTCTCTGTCCTTTGGTTTGCCATTTGACACCGCCTTTGGGCCAGAACATGGTGACGCCTGGCCTTGCTGGTCATCCTCTTGGTGCCACAGTCTTGGGGAGGGGAGAAAGCGAAGGGGAGTGAGGCTCTGTTGTGGAGACTGAGCACGGCCAAGCCCTCGGTTAGCAGGGAGACCTGTGAGAAGCCTGGCTCTTCCAGCCGCCGTGCCACAGATTCACAGATCCCAGGAAGGGACCCAGCCAGAACGGTTGTCCTGAAGGGAAGGTCGCATTCTCAGGGACTGGCTGGCTTCGTGTTCTGCGCCCCAGAGGCTGGTGGCTATTCAGGACATGCCTGCCGTGACGGACCTGCTTCACAGGGGCAGGCAGGGCTGGAGGGGTTTTGGCTGAGTTCTTGGGAGTCGAGTTCTTTGATGGACTCTGTATGTGATTCCTGGGCACATCTGGAAGTCCTGGCTGACCTGTCTTGGGACTCTGCTGAGACTTGTTGGTGTCTCCCTTACAGAATGTGCCAGGAGAGAGCATTGCCCATCCTCCCTCTGGGGCTGGAGAACAGGGCATCTGGGTTAGTCAGAACCACCAGAGGGAGGGTGCCCTGGGCAGGGAGGGGAGGCCCACAGTGGAAGCCGTGGTGGCAGCTGCCAGAGGACTTTGCAAGGCCATTGAAGGGCCAAAAGATAAACATTCGAAGTCGGGTTTTCCTCTCCCACAGAACCCCAGTGGAGGAGGCATCGCCAGGTAGGAACGATTAGACGGAATTTTAAGGGTGCAGAATCTTTTGAGCCAGGCTGTCAGAGAATACGAAGTGTCATCTCCAGACAGTGCAGAGGAACCCCAGGGAACCTGGGTGGCTTTTATATCCTGATTGTCAGGCGCCAGGCAGGGCTAGGTGTGTCGGGGAGATTCATATGCTAATGGGAAAAGTCAGAGTCCCCTTCTTTTAGAGAGAGGTACTGAGTTATTCCAGATCTTCTCTTTCTAGATTCAATTTTAGGATATTCCAAGGGCAGAGAGTCAGGAGGGGTGACAGATGATGGATCAGGCCTGTTAACTGGGTGATGGGTACATGGACACGTCTCTGTACCTTTACGCACATTTGGCATCTTCTATAATAAATATTCTAAAAGGAGAAAGAAAGAAGTGCCAGCTCCAGTCTTATTAAAAGCTTGTGCTCCGGGTTCTTTATTTTTTCATGGGGTTTCGTCCATCATTTATTACAGAAATTAATGTTCTGTTCAGGACTGGTCTAGGGATAAGGAAGTGTGTTTTGCCCAGAAGTTAATGATTTGTCCTGCTTAATTGCTGCTTCTCTGTTTACAGGACTTGAAAAAGCCCTTTGATAAAGCTTGGAAGGACTATGAAACCAAAATGTGAGTGTTTTCATTTTTAAAAATATGTGTAGGTGACTTGAGATTTCAATTTTAAGTGCCCCCAGGGATCATCTGAATAAACCTTGATCCAGGAAGGACACCGGAGCCGCGCTGCACGGTTCCTGATGAGACAGGTGCTTCTGTGGGTGCTGACTGCACTCGGCGGGTGGCCTCTTCCAGAGCCCTGTCTCTTTTTCTGTGGCATTATGGTGGTCATACGTGTCATGTGCAGAACCTACCAAGGGAAGTCAGGACCAGTCTCTCCAGGAGGTGTTTGTCTTCACATACTTCTCATTTTACTGCCGTTTGTGATAGCGTTGCAGTTCTCAGACTTTGTCTTCTTGATGATTCATGAAAACCATCTGCTTTTAGCTTTGGGTCTGTGTTTCTGGAACACCGGGCTCCTTGGTTTTAGAAAGATGCTGCAACACCGTTCTCCTTCTGCTTTACTTGATTGCTTTGTCAGAGAAGAGCATGAAAGACGTCTGTCGGCTCTTCCACACAGACTGTGAGCTCTGCTAATGTCGAGCTCGCCCCTGCTGACGGTGGACAGTTGTGTAATGTTTCCCTCATTCCTAGGGTGGGGAGAATTGAACCAGCGAGAATCGAGCTGGCCATTGTGGGGAAGAGGGGTTTCAGTTATTTTAAATACTGGAAAAAAAAGAAAACATTTTTAAATGCCTCGTGTTTACTTTGCATAATCTCTGTGCCTTGGGATTGGAGACTTTTCTGAATGGAAATAGAAACTTCCATACAAAGCCATCTGGTAAAGTGAGAGGTGTTAGGAAGGAAGTCAATTCAGATGTGAATATAAGTGGGTTTTTTCCAAACCAGCTTTGGATGTCTTTTCAGTAGTGAAGGATCACAAAGATCAAAGTAACAAATACTCAACCTTTGATACTTACTCTGTTTATAGAAATGTTAAATTCCCACACAGAGTTGCTTGGATTCCAAGTATGGCGTTTCACTAATGGTGCATGATGATTTTGGCTCGGGGGAGTGCTGAGCCCCAGGATCTTGAAGCTCTGTTCCACCCAGAGAGGCTCCAATCCATTGTCCCTGGCCCTTTAGCATTCTCCATCTGGGCCCAGTTGGATGAGAGACTAGGGATCAGCATTCCTGCTTTACAGATGGTCTCCCTGTGGGAGGGTCTTGAGCCAGGGCCAGGAGGTGGGTCTGCTGCCTGGCATCCAGCTGCTCCTGTTACCCCCCTCAGCAGCCTGCCTAGAGATGCTTCTGTGCACAGCTGGACCGTGGTGTGTGTGTGGCGGCGGCGGGGGGGGGGGGTGCTGGGGAAGACTGTGGAAAGAGGTGTCTGGGCCTGAGGGGAGGGTCCAGGAAGGGGGCTAACATAACCTTCTGTGTGATGAAGACCCACTTAGGGCAGAAGCACAGCTACTCACACACACCAGAATCCGAGGAGGAGGGAGCAGCGCCCTTTTATCTTGAAAGTATCCTAGGCTACACAAAGGAGGTAATGCTTTACCCTCTAACAAGGTTCCTTATCCCAAGAGGCCTCATGTGTGTAGTGGTTGGTGATTCCACGGTGAAATTAAGAGAGATGGCTCAGGTCTGCACTGTCTTGTTCCCTTGAGGGTGTCGGTGGCCTTGGAGTTGAGTGAGCCTGGTGCAGGGGCCTGGGGCCTTCCAGTCTGACCCCTCCCAGATGCCTGAATTCATTGAGCAGCATCCCTACCAAAGGCCTTCGCTGCTCACGTTCTTCTTTGTCCTTCGGATTGTTGAGGATGCACCTGCCCAGCACTAAGCGTCACGCTAAAGAAACATACTCTTCTTCTTGCCTCTTCTTAAACACTCTGTGCATGCACCCCTGCACCACCTCCTGTGAAGGTGACCTCTGGAGGCCCACGCAGCCCATTTCATCTCTGAGTAGCCGTTAGGAAAGTGCCACCTGTCTTGAGGTGCACGCCTCGAGGCCCTACAGGAAGTGCCGCTTCCCAGGTCTGCCCGACAGCCCCTCAGATGGAGTGATTTCCTTTGGCTTTCTTTAGTTTCCTTTTCTCTAGAATAAATATTCACAGTGACTTCCAGCCCTTCATAGCTGATGTGATTTTGTGGCTCCTTTGACACTGGTTCTTCTCTTAGATGTGCTCCCACTGGTTGGTGCTAAAGTGCGCACTTGACATTTAGCTAATAAGCATTCAGCCTGAGATCCTTAGGACAGGGGATTAGAGCGGGAAGAAATCAGGAGGAAGTTTGTTTTCTTCTGCAGCGTGCACGCCGTGGCAGGCCAGGCAGGAGAACTGGCCGGCTACACAAGCGGGGAGCAGGCCCGTCTAGGGAGAAGCGCAGTAGGGAAGATCGAGGTGCGTGCAAACCTACCTCCTCTGCCCAGGGCAGAGCCAAGCAGGTGCTTGGGAAGTGTGTGCTGAGTCAGTTGTGGGAAGGCTAAGTTTGGCATTTTTATGATGACAGTATTTTTTTTTCTTTGAGCATTAAGATGCCGTTCTGTTCTAAAATGTGTGCTGAACATTCTTCTCACGGGCTGGCTGATGGACAGCTTCAGGACTGTCCAGTGCAGCCTCTGTGCCAACAGGCCTCTTGGTTTACGTGGGCTTTTTTTTTTCTCCCCGATATATAGAACCAAAATAGAGAAGGAGAAAAAGGAGCATGCCAAGCTTCATGGGATGATTCGCACTGAAATAAGTGGAGCAGAAATTGCAGAAGAGATGGAGAAGGAAAGGCGGTTCTTCCAGCTGCAGATGTGCGAGGTAAGGTGCTGGAACGGCAGGTCACCAGGCTTCCTGTGGCCTGCACCCCCACTGCGGCCTCCCCAGGAGTATGGCTCCAACCTGAGGCTTCAGAGACAGGCCCGATGGATCATTGACCTCTGCTTCTGAGTTGACGGCTCATTTCATTGGGGGATTCTTGTCTCGTGGTGGGTAGGTGACTCTAGCAGCAACCTTTTATTAAAAGTAGAGAACTTCTTTCTGGCCTCACATACAGACTTTCTCAAACTTGCCTCCTCTCACTGGAATTAGCTAAAACACTTGAGGTGCTTTTAAATGAGTTGTCTGGGTCCCCACAGAATCAGTGACCCAGGAGATAGGTGAGAAGGCAGAGGGAGGACTTCAAGGCACTTTGTGAGGTCCTCCCGCAGGGGCAGTGTGCTCTCCCCAGCTTCCCCTGCTCCCCCCTGTGCCCTGGGCTCACCGTCCTGCGGCCTCAGCCTCACCTTGGGAAGGGGGAGGCACAGGACAGACCCTGGGAGCATTTCTCCAAGACCAGAGACCCTCCAACCACAAGAGCCGTTGCTCGAAGCCTTTCCGTTTCTGTGCCTTTCTTGTGGGTGTGCGGGAAGAAACCACTGCCACCTCTGCCACCTCTGCCACCTCTGTCACCTCTGTCACCTCTGCCACCTCTGCCGGGCTTCCTGCCTGCTCAGAGCAGCACGTCCCTGTGAACAGGCTGCAGGGAGTCTTTTCTATTCCCTCTCTAACTGTTTATGATCATCCCTTAGAACGAGTTCGGGTAAGGAGGATTTCTGGGTCAAAGGATACACCGACTCTAAGTTTTGAGACACTGCCAAGCATTTGATTAAAGATGTATCATTTTGATATGTTGCCAGATGTCCATTTAACCAGGAGTAAATACCAAAAGGAAGGGGGAAGAGGCCTCGTGGGCAGTTGTTTCAGAGAAAAGGGAATCTGTAGCTCATGGTTTCAGAACAGTTTCCTGTCTATGGGGTGCACCACCCACCTTGGGAGCACGCGGATGTGGGCTTACCGTGTGTGACACCTGGGAGCCTGCGTGTCTTGGTAAGGGTCAACAGACACGCCAGGGCATTCTGTCTCAGATGAGATGTCAGAGTCCTCCTAACAGCGGAGCGATGGGGACTTAGTGGAGTGCTTGTTCTGTAAGCCTTTAGGGAAGAACAAATGTCTTTCTTGATGCTAGTTTTATAGATCCCCAGGGCTTTCTGATATCTTTGTGGTCACTAATGAATTCTCCAAGTTAAAAATGGCTTTAACTAATTTCAAAGAGATGTGTGTTTTAAACAGTCATATTTAGAGGGAGTATCTTGTTCAGTGACACAGTGCCAGGGGTCTTAGCAGCAGAGTTGTAACTGTTAGTGTTGGACGGTGACCTGCCTAAAGAGAGGGGCCTCAACACCAGCCTGTGCACAGGAAGATCCAAGATGGTTAGAAACCCCATCTGTTCCAGTACCTCCTTCCTTGCAGCCAGGGCAAGGCTGTCCCTGCAGGATAAGGTCGGTGTCCTGTTAGCAGGAGCTTTTGGCTCTTGAACATCTAATTATCCGCCTGGCAGAGCGTTCACATGGCCTTACTGAAAGGAGCCTTAGTTACGGTGTGCAGAGGAGTCAAGTGGGCTCTGCTCATTGTCAAGGACCTGGAAGAAGTGGAAGAATTAACCCATCTCCAGAAGCTCCCGTGAAAGCCCCGCTTGGGCTTCTTTCTGTCATCGTCTCTCCTTTGTTTCTCAACAGTATCTGCTGAAGGTCAATGAAATCAAGATTAAGAAAGGAGTGGATTTACTTCAGAATCTGATCAAGTATTTTCATGCCCAATGCAAGTAAGTCCCTTTCTTTTTCATGATGTCATTTGAATGTTTGCCAGGGAGTGGTAGCATGCAGTATTGTAGGTCATTTAGGAATCCCCAGTCAGAGGAACCAAGCACCGGTATGTGCTGTGTGAGTGAACCTGGAGAACCTGGCACATAAAGGGGGACAGACACAGAAGGCCATGTCCTGTGTGGTTTGGTTTCGACAATCCAGGAATAAGCAGATTCATAGAGAAGCAGATTATGGGGCTAGGGATGTGGCTCAAGCGGTAGCACACCCATGCCTGGCATGCGTGCGGCCCGGGTTCGATCCTCAGCACCACATACAAACAAAGATGTTGTGTACGCCGAAAACTGAAAAATAAATATTGAAATTCTCAAAAAAAAAAAAAAAAAAGAAGCATATTATGGCTGCATCAGCCTGAGCAAGGAAGACCTGGGGGATGATTGCTAATGGGTACAGCCTTGCTTTGGAGGGGTAATGAAAAGTTCTGAAGTTGGTGCTGATTGAACAACTTCAAGAATATACTAAACCCACCTTACTCTCCACTTTCGAAGGGTGAACTTAATGGTTTGGTAATTATATCTCAGTAAAAAGTAAAAATATGCATACAATATTTTAAAAAATCCACAGTAGTTCCTAAATGTCTTTTATTTTTGCTCTTTTTGTGTGAGGGGCAAACTGGTTTATCTGACCCATGATTTTGGATGTTTTTAAGAGAAATGAGATGATGTTGATACAGTGTATTAAATTAGGAAAAGTCTTTCCTTTATTATGATATTATAAGGCCAGGGACCTTGATGAAGGAGGGAGGGTGCGAATAAGAAAGAAGGAGAAACTTCATGTTTCACCTCAACTTGGCCCTGCATCAGCGGCCTCATCACCTGCTTCTGCTCCCAGACCCCAGTTGCTGGCAAAAGCAGGCGTCTATTAAAAGCCGTTTAGGCCCCTGGCTGTTCACTCACTTGACCGACAGACTCATCCAGTGTGTGCTGTGTCGTGTCCTCTGTGCTAGGGACAGGAGGACTCCTTGCTCCAGAGTCAGGTCAGGGGTTGAACTGAAAAACCAGATGTTGATGAGTGTTCTGCAGTGTAGGAATGTGAGACCAAATATGATAGAATAACCCAGTTTAGACAGAGACTCAGGGTGGCGTTTCTTTTCTCCTTTTCTGTGTTGTTACTGTTAGATTCTCCAACAGTCAGAGCACTGTGCCTAGCACACAGCAGGTACTCAGATATTTCTTGGATTAGGAGACTGTGTTCTGCAATCTAAAGGAGCCGGCAGGTGGGTGGGGAGGGGCGGTCCAGGGAGCGCTGGGGTCTGAAGGCAGGAAAAGGCCAGGTGCCTTAGGAGTGGGGAAGGAGTGGGGTGGAACCAGGGTGAGTGGAAAGACCTGCACGTGGACGGCCTCGGTGTCTCCTGAGGTTCAGGATTTGACCCCGGGTGTTGGGATGTCCTGGAATGGTTTTAGGCAGAGGATCCATTCACATGGTGCTCCTGTGTGTGCCAGGCCCTGTTTGGGGTTCTGCTGATCCAAGAAGCCCAGAAGCAAAGCTCTTCTGCTGGTGATGGTATGTTCCACTGGTGGAGATGCTCCGGAGGCCCATGCATGGACCCTGGCTGTGGCTGGGTCAAGACATGAGCGGGGACAGGGGGCAGCTTCTGGAAGGAGAAGCCAGAGACAGGACCTTCGTGTGGGCATGCGGCTCCCATCCTGGTGCAGCCAGAGAGGACGGTGACTTGTTGGGCGCAGCGGGGGTGGGAGGTGGGACTACCTTGCGGAATCTTTTGGAGGTAGAATCGCCTGTCTCCATACCTTCCCCAGACAGGCTGTGCCCAGGCTGATGTGCCTTTTCTTTTTTCTTCTTTTTTGGTAATGGGGTTTGAGTCCAGAGGTGCTGAACCATTGAGCCACATCCCAAGTCCTTGCTTCTTCTTGTTTGTTTTTGAGATGGTTTCACTAAGTTGTGGAGGCTGGTCTCGAACTTGTGATTTTCTTGCCTCTGTCTTCTGAGTCACCGGGATCACAAACACCTCACCACACGTGGCCCTACTGTGCCTTTTGTGCACACATCGCTCCTTTCCCTGGAATGTTGTCCCGTGCCCCTGGACCCTCCCTAGCTCCTGCCCTCTCCCGGGACCTGGCTCCTGGACTGTGAGCTCCTCAGCTGCATTCTCGTCTCCCAAAGGCACACGTGGCTTCTCCTGCACCACCGCGGCACCCTCTGCACGTGTCCTTCATGGTGTCCTCTGGTCTAATCTCTCTAAGAGTGAAGGACACCCTCTTAGGAGGGTCCGTGCCACTCACTGGGTGTCCCTCAGGACATGGCACGGGTGCCTGGTACGGGTGTGCAGCAGGGCCTCGTGTAGAGAGGACAGCTCTGCTGGAGCAGCGAAGGTCGGATGGCTGGGAGTGTGTGCACAGGTGCTTGTGCCAGGTTGAAAATCTAGAGACCGTCCCAGAGGGCGAGAAGACCTGGCATCTGTAGGATTTTCAAGATGAGCTCTTTGACAGACTCATTTCCTGTGACATGCAGATCCCCCCTCTAGGTCTCGTTTAACCTGGTATGAGGCGGTTTAGGAAGTGGGTCGCTTCCTTGCTGATATTTTATTTTTAGGAAGAAGCTATTCTGGGATTTCCTTTTTTTTCCCTTTATTTTGCCCAAACTATCAGTTGGGTAGCAACAGACCCTTGTGGAAAGTGAACTAGTTGGCCTTTTATGGGCATAAGCTCAGTGACCTATTAAAATAAGAATCTTCCGTTACTTCCTTCTTGGATCTGTGTGTGTGTGTGTGTGTGTGTGTGTGTGTGTGTGTGTGTGTTCACTGCATGATCCTAAATCAGTTACGCTGCTTTGACTTTTTAAATTCATATTTGCGGATAAAACGTGGAGGCTGAGCCTCTGCTGTGGCTCATGGGGGATCTGGGCCTGTGTGCGTTTCACCTGTGGGAGCCCTCCATGTTCGCTCATTGAAGTTCTCATCAACCCTCTTGGCCCAGAAGCCCAGCTCTGCCGGAGGAACCCTCCCTGCACACCGGCCACTGGCGGTGCATGAGGCCACCCTGTTTCACTGAGGTCCTGGAAGCCATACTGGCTCAACCAAGAGAAGTCCTTGAATGTGCATGAGTTGTTTTTTAAACTTGTTTTGCTTTTCTCTTTTTTTAAGAAATACTTCCATGTTCTTTGTCTTTTATTTCACTTAAGAAAATAATTTGCATCTCTGCCTCATTCCTGGATTTCCTGAAAGTTCCTCTGTCAGCCTGGGCTGCTACAGAGGGCGGGTCCTGTTCTCCAGTGCAGTAGGCAGCCTGGGAAACCCTCACTGAAACCCAGGATGGCCGGGTTCTGGCAGGTGGACTGAATGTGGAGGAACTTACTCTTCCAGCACGCACCTCCCTGCTGGACCCATGACGCCCGCTGTTGTCCCGTGAACTAGGGGCGCTGAGTTGATCGGACTTGGTCCACGGTCCTGGAGAAGCTTGTTCTCGAGTGAGGGGAGGGCAGACCCTCAGGGAATGAGGAACGGAGTGTGATGTTAGACTGTGATCCCTGAAGCCTGGGGGTGGGGCGATTTGTCACGTGCTGTAGGGCCAGAGGAACGCTGGAGATCACGATCGCATCTCAGCAGGAGCATTTTCAAGGCTTGAAAATCTGGCCAGGCAGGCGGGGAAATGTGCGATCAAAAGCAAAACTTGATCTGATAATTGTCCATGGTTTAAGTTCCTTGACTGAAGCTTAGAAAAATGTTAATGGGCTCCACTTACGAATAATCTGCCAGGGACGTGGGCTCAGGAATGTCATGGTGACCAAGCCAGCAAGGTGGCCCTCCTGCTCCTCCCTGGAAGCTCCCCCTCCTGCCTGGCTGCATTTTGAGAGTATACCCGGGTGCCGCAGCATGCCTCCTACGGAGTCTGTGGAAAGATGGGGTTTGAGAACCAGAGGGAGGAGGTTCTCCAGGTGGAGGCAGATGGTGAAGACCGGGGAGGCCGAAGTCCCCACTGTAAATCCAAATCTACATCGTTCTTCCGAGTGGATGTGCATTGCGGTGCTGGAAACAGTCGCCGTGAGGAGAAAGCCTTCCCTGAGCCCTTGGCTCCTCTCAGGGCTCCCACCTCGGGGGGAGTTGCCAGGCTGCGGAGGTGCCAGGGCAGAGCCCCTGCTCCCGCTCCCCAGGGCACCTCTGCCTCTAACCTCCTTAACATTGTTCCTGTTCCCAGCCCTAGCTCTCTCACCCATGTTCTCTCCCTCCCTTCCTTCCTGTTTTATAAGAATTTGAAGTGATTAAAGAAATAGTTACATAAAGAAAATTTGTAAATCAAACGTTAGAATCATCTGAGTTCAAGACAGAAGGGAACAGGACAGTTCCTCACTCCTGCAGCTCTGCGGGGCTTCCAGACTTCCTCTGCAGCCTGAAGGCACATCTGCTCCCTGTCAGCCCTGGTGCTGGGAGGGGGAAGTGCGGGGGTGCGCAAGACCTGGCTTTCCTGCCCTAGCTCTGGGGGAGGCACCTGGGTGGGTCTCTCTGACGAGGGGCTACGCCAGAGGCATGCACTGTCTTCAGAAGGAGATGAGTTGGGTGAACTAGAGGATCGGTAGTATGAGAGCTTGTGTGTATCCAGAGGGAAAGGTGAGAACATCCCAGGCTGCGGCCCCTTCGACTGGCTGCAGTGATTTGCAGCTCCCCGGCATGAGCTCCTGCCCTTCCTCCTGGCCGTTGCTGACCCGAGGCCCAGCAGCACCTTCTGTGCTGTTTTCACAGCCCACGAGACACTTGGTGTAAAAATGGTCCCATGAGGCCACTGCTGAGTTTAAAGGCTGAAACCTCACCTGAGAGGAGCACAGGTGAGACCCACATCACCTCCTGCAGGTAGTCTCCTCGGGTCCGGCGACAGGCAGAAGCTGGCAACTTCTCCTCTTCTGGCCCTCCCTGCCTTCCGTCCTGGAACTCGAGACGTAACGGGGGAATCACATGGTAGATAATCCCACTTTGAACACACAGTTGCCAGTGTGGCACACGTGGTGAAGCGAAGGACAAAATGCCGGGAGAATCTACCAGGAAGAGCCCTTTTCAACATGGACACAGCTGGGTGGAACAGGCGCTGCGGGCAGAGGCCTGAGGCTTGAAGAATTTGGTGGCCATGGGGGACCGAGGAGGCCTGTGGGGCTGCCACTGTGTCTGGAGGCGGCAGGGCCAACCACCTAGGCAGCGCAGGGTCGTGTGGTCCAGAGCCTGTGGGGAGGCGGCCTCCTCATTCCCCAGCAGGGTCCCAGCAGCTGGCCTGGGGCAGGCGGCACTGACCTGCTGCGCGGGCCCTGCCCACGCCACCAGTGACCTCACAGCTTCCAGCTCTGCGCTTACGACCCTCCTTTTGCTATTTGACCTTCAGTGCTCCCACCTCGCTGTCCACTCTGTGGGTGGAGTGGGCGCGGCCTGTGCCTCAGAGCTGCCTGTTGGTTGGTTGGTTGGTTGGTTGGTTGGTTGGTTTTACTGTGTTCCTTCTCTTTTTCACGTGGCCATTGCTGTGGAGGAAATTCTCCCAGTCTCACTCTTGCAGCACCCTGTGGCTTTTTTCCCTTGGCCACAGATCCTTCCATTTAGGTGCTCACAAGACTCTGAATCAAAGCTCTTGCTGCCATTTTCAGTAGAATCCTGTTTCTCATTGTCAACCAAAGATCTCAATTTATGTGGGTCAAGAAAAATCACAAGTGCTCAGGCTAATTGTAGTTCCTTTCCTATTCTTCTAGTTTTAAGTGTCCTTTTATTCTTGATTTGCCTGATTTTAAGTTTCTATTCATATAGACGTTCCCCCCCCCCCCCCGGAGTTGGATAATGATGCCAGTCATTTTTCTTTAAAGAAGTTTCTCTCCCTCTGACAAGGTTATTTTCTCCTTTGTGAAGCACAACCTGTGTTTTTTCTTCCCCTAGTTTTTTCCAGGACGGACTGAAAGCAGTAGAAAGCCTCAGGCCTTCCATTGAAACCCTGTCCACGGATCTGCACACGGTGAGCAGCCCCTGTGCCTGTCCTGTGTGCCATCTGGCCTGAGCTCGCTGTGCCACCCAGCAAGGGGCCGCCCCACCCTGCCTGATGGAGGGTGGCTGGGGAGGGTGTGGCCCGCGAGAGGAGCGGTCACCTCCCTGCTGCAGCCTCACCTCTCTCTGCTCCATTTGGCTTTAAAGATCAAGCAGGCCCAGGATGAAGAGCGAAGACAGCTGATGCAGCTCCGAGACATCCTGAAGTCAGCACTGCAGGTGGAGCAGAAAGAGGTGAGGGGATTTAATTTTGAAAGATTGCTATTTAGGTTTCGGAGGCCTGGGGGCTGAGGGGTGGGAAATCCTGGATGCCAGGGATTCTCCGTGGCAAGCAGCACTGAGCATCTCGTGTGTTCTTTTAGTTTTGCCAAAGCATCTTCTTTGTTTTGTCCTGGGGGGTGGGGCACCACCATGGGCATTGATGTAGGGTGGGACTTCTTGCTCCCAGTGGCCAGCTGGCTGTTTCTTGGGGCCTTTCTCACGTTGCACACTTGCCACTTATGCCCCTGGACCTCTGTGGTTTGCTGGCCCTGACATGTCTGGACTCCTTGGGATGGAACAGAGCAGGTGGCTGCCTGGGTTCTTTCGGGCCCTGAGTCTACTCTGTAAGACACAAGGAGTGAGCTTCTCTTAGGGCTCTGTCCTGAGGGGCACATGTCCATGGTCTGTCCTGTGTCACCTGTTGTGTAGTGACAGCTTTGTATGCTCCCTCTAAATTTGTATTTGGGGGGGGGGCTCATGAAAAGAACATGGAGGTAAATTTTAAAGGCAGTTTTGTGATGTGTTTGCTGCAATGTGGATATTACAATGTGGATTTCTTTTTTCCTCTAGTCACAGAGTCACTGTGCTGCCCAGGCTGGCCCTGAGCACCTGGACTCAAGCAGTCCTCCTGCCTCGGCCTCCTGAGTAGCTGGAGTAGAAAGTGAATTTAACGTAAACCTTCCTCCTTGTCAATAAAGGAATGTGTCTAAATGTCCAGTGGGTTTTGGATAAATAACCATTCATCTGCTTAACAGAGCAGAGCATTCACTGTCGGTGTTTTGCTGTAAGATCTTGTACTATAACTGAATGTTGTTGTTTTTCTCCCAAATGCACTTGCCTTTCGTGACCGAAGTCTAGGAGAGTAAGTAGCTCGGTATTTTAACAAATCGGAGGGGTCTGCATGTTTTGTTCATGAACTTCAAAATCCACGTTTCTTCTCCACACATCTTACTGGCTAGCAGCACTTTAAATTTTAGCCCTCCTCTTTCACTGTAGTAGATTTTGCTAAAGGCCAAAGAATTTCCATGTCTGACATGGTGGAGCGGGAATGTTCAGAGTTGCTGGTCCTTCTGTGAAGAGGGAGCAGCTTGCCCCCACCCGCCCGCAGTTCTGCCATCACGGCCTGTACCTCTTAGACTGGCGCCTTCCTGCAGCTGGCTGTGGGCAGCTCGGGGAAGCCCCTGCCTTCTCTGCCCTCCCTCTGTCACATGGGGGTTGTCAAGTGAGAGGCCAGCAGGGTGATGCTGGCACTGCTGTCAGCATGGTGCCTGCCTCTCAGTCCCGGGAACGTGGGTCCTAGTGACTTGATCTCCCCAAACGTGTGTTATAAGCACCAAAAGAAAGGAAGGCAAGGAACACGGAGCGCAGAGGAAACCGCACTCGAACTGTAGGTACAGGAGGCAGGCCAGCCCGGGGGCAGGAGCCCATCAAGGCCTTGGTCTGGGGCATTGGTGGAGTGGTCAGAGCTGAGGAGGAGGGTCAAAAAACAAAGCCCAGGTTTAAAATGAGGAGGAACAGCTGGGTCAGCAGCCCCAGCCCCGGCACCTGGCAGGAGCTGTGTTTGCTCTGACTGCAGATGGAGCCTGGGGAGAGCTGGACGTTGCCAGAGCTCTGTTCCCTTACAGCTTTGCAGAAAAGTGTGAGAGACCCGGCGGCACAGCCACAGTCTCTCAGCCTTTATCCTTTGGTGGGTTCTGTTGGCCAGTCTGCCTGTCCTGCTGGCCTGAGCAACTCAGAGGAACTTTCTTTACTTTGTTCCATGTTCTCCAGGTCCCAAGAGCTGGCCGTGCGTCCTCCAGTCAGTCTCCTGGCTGTGACTGTTGTGTTTCCTGTCCGTCACACTTCGCACTTGGGTTCATTGGACAGTCCATGAACACGGTTGCAAGGACTAAGCAAATGTGCATTAGTTAAATTCACTCATTTTGACATGGTTTTCAGGATTCAGGTTCCAGCCTGTGTTCCTCCTCTTAGTGGCCAGGCACTGAATCCCGGGCCTTGCTGTTGAGGCTGTCCGTCCTTCGATTGGGTTCTTCTCTGTGACTTACAGAGCTGGAGGTGTTGTGTGGCTTCGATTCAGCATGGTGAAAATTCGGACTGACGTGTGGTGATGGTTCATGGAGGTGGGTGGCCTGCCCCAGGACACTGCCTCGATGGGCGGGCAGAGCCACTGCTCCTCACTTTTTTCTGCCAGCTTCAAATTCCACTATTAAGGAGTGAGGAACACTGCCACTACAGCACGGTGGCTCGGGCCATTCTTCATCACCCTGTGGCTGGGCTCTGGATCAAGAGATCCTATGCCTTTATGGCGTAAGTCACAACTCTAAAATCACCTGCCATTCGGATTTTGCTGAAGGTATTTTTCTGCTCTCTGCAAAGAGGATACTACCCTTTGGGTTTTCCATCATTTTGTTAGGAAAATTTTAAGACTTACAGAAAAGTTGAAAACCGGTGAGGCGTGTGCATGTATGCACCCTGGCATTTGACATTGGGAAGATCCTCTGCCGGGTTAAGCCCCTCAGTACTGCTGGGTTTTGGGTGAGCTCTCTCCCTGCCAGCCTCGCCGCTGCCTTCCCATCACCTGTGGGGCTCTGCTGGGATGGACCCATGCGATGCTGCTGAGTCCCTGCTCTCTGACCTTGAGAACAGCCCAGCCTGGGCTCCTGGGGAGATGCTCGGGCTCTGGTTTCAAGGTTTAGAAGCCCAAGTGCTGAAACCACAGTGTTTCCCCTCTCTGCAGCCCTCGCCAGTGGCTTCTCTCTCTCCATCAGTTCTGCTTCTCCTTTTCCAGGTTCCCTGTCTAGTGGGATGTGGCTGGACAGTGGTGCTGTCTGGTGGCAGAGCCCCCACAGGGCCATAATCTCCCCCTGACTCTGGCTTCTGGATTTGTGAACCCTGAATCTGGCCTTATCATCAGCCTCTGCCAGGTGGCCCCTGACCTGCCCCTCCTGCTGAGCTGGTGTCCTGCGCTGGCCTTCTCCTCTGCCACAGTGGAGGGCATGTTGCATTGATTCTGTGGTCAGTGACCCTCTTGTCCATACTCAGTGCAGGCCCCGCACACCCCCCAGAGGAAGAGAGGTGCACTTCTCCCCTCGTCAGAGCTCACAGTCAGGAGGTGGAGCCTTTCTTCATGATGAGCTGGGGAAAGGCTGTTGCCAGGTCCCCTAGAGGTCACCTCCAGGATGCTGGAGCAATTGGTGCTAAAGCAGGTTCAGTTTTATGCCAGAAAGATCTCAATACTATTTTTCTGAGTTTTAGATTTTACATGATAGTAGCTTCAGGTTTGCCTGCGTGTTTGGACAGAGTCAGGGAGTGCCTGGTCTAAAGAAAAGAACACAACAGAATCCTGTCCTCCTTGAGGTGTGGTACAGGGTCCGGTCCTGCTGAGAGGTGGGCGTCCTTCATCCTGCTGCTGAAACCTGCCAACGGTCCTCACTTGGGCGTGTGGCGAGGGCTCCCAGCAGCCTGTCATGACTTTCCCATTGATTTTATGCGGGCTTTTTTTCCCCTTCCCAGGTTGATAGACATATCTCTTCGTTGTGCAGTTAGGTCTTTTGACAAGGTTTATTTTTAGTTTTTCGCCGAGTCCTACAGGTGAACAGTATTTCTGTTTCCTCTCCATACATTGCTCCGGCACTGTTAAAAGCTGGGCTTGCTCTGCATTCCTGGTGCTCTGGGAGAGCATGGGACCTGGGGCCCTCCTCGCCCCACAAGCCAGCAGCTTGCCCTGGTTGCTCCAGGGGGTCCCCAAGGAAAACAAGGTTCTTTCTCCCAAGTGGGGCCGGCATGCTTCGGCCAATGGTCACTCATGTGGAGCAGGCCTTAGCACACCACTGATGCTCAGATGAGGCTTTTTGTTTGTTTTTTGTCTTTTTGTTTTTTCAGAGTTACTGTATGTACTCTGTAGAGTTTGAAAAGTCAGCCTGGACATTGGCGTTTATGGATTGGAAGACGTGTCATTGGTGCAGTGACAGTGAACTCCAATGATCTAGTGTGATTGCCATCAAAAAAAAAAAAAAAAAAAATCTCAGTCAAAATCCTGGCTGTCTTTTTACAGAGATTGACAAGCTGCTTCTAAAGTTCTTATGGAAATGCCAGGGACCCAGAATAGCTAAAACCATCTTCAAAAAGAAGACTCACACTTCCTGATGTCAGAACTCCCTCAGGGCTGTAATCATCCAGGCAGGGTGGTATTGGCATATGGGGGACAGATCAACGACACAAAACAAAGCGTCCCTCTGTGGCCAGTGGGTTTTCAACAGGCGTGCCAGACAGAGGGGAGAAGGGAGAACTGTTTACAGGGGTCTTGAGGCAGCTGGACGGCCACAAGCCAGAGAATGCTGACGAACCTGCTGCGTGCCCTGACCAAAAGTTAACCCGGCATCGACGGAGACCCAAGTGAAAGAGCAAAAGTTATAAAAGTCTTAAAAGAGACTTATAGGTGTAGATCTTTGTGTCCTTGGGTTAGGCAGTGGTCTCTTACCCGTGACTCCTAACAGAAGAAGCAGTAAATTCTGTGCTTCAGAACTCCTCTTTCAGACTGTCATGTGTCCAGGCAGGCTTGTCCCAGAGGTCTGCAGTGCCTCGGGCCTCAGTGAGTCTTTTGCCTCCGGCTGCGGTGTCTGACCCTCCGTCCCTGCATGGCAGCCACAGCTCCCCCTGCCTCTCCACGTCTTTCTCTTGCTGTCCCCTTTGCCTCGAGGACCCTCCCTGACTCTCTGCCAGCGTTTGCCTGCCCCTTTAAGCTCACTTCTTCCCAACTCTTCCTGCGATTTTGTCCATTTGATGCTTCGGGTCTTGAGTGGGTGTGCAGGTATTTATTTTTGTACTTAGGACTGAACTTGGGCACTTTACCGCTGACTACATCTCCAGCCCTTTTTATTTGACTTTGAGACAAGGTCTCAAAGTCTCCTGCCTCCTCCTTTCCCATCCTCCTGCCTCAGCCTCCTGAGTTGCTGTGGTCCGAGGTGCGCCCCACTGCGCCTGGCCAGTTCTCGGGTGCTCTTATTCTTGGTTTGATTTCATTGCTTTCCATGCTGTGGTTCCTTCCTGGTCTGCACTGTGCTTCGTTTCCCTGAGGATGGTCCGCTGCTTGTCTGGGAGGAGCCTCCGGGGATTCCACTCCTTGCTCTGCTCTTGCTTTTAGGAGTTCTGCTTCTTGAGCAAATCGATTTTACTGTGTCTCTGTTTCTTCTGTTACAAAGTGAACTGGTCCTAGTTGGGCTGTGAGGTTCTCGGTCAGCAGAAGCAGGCACGTCTCACATGGCCCTGCCTGGTTGGCCTGTGTATGGTCTGTCCACGTCTTGCTCCCTCTTGCTCCCTGCGCTCTGCTGGAGTTTCCAGCACAGGCCCCGAGGCCTGGGAGTCTCAGCTTAGGACATCTGGTGTTACTTGTTGAACATTGGTTGTGCCCTGGTTGGGGGCTAGGTATTAGGCTTGGGCCCTGGGGATTCGCGGTTGGTCCTTGCAGAAGCTTATCTCTGAATTTGCTAGGCACAGTGGACTTGGTCTGGCTTTCAGCTGACCACACGGATGGTTTTCCTGTGACTGCACCTCCCTGTGGTCAGGGTCAGTGCTGGCTAGGTTCATTGCCGCCTGAGCCCGCCTCCTTGAGACTGACAGGTGAAGAAGGGTCCCTGCTGTTTTATCCAGGTGTTTGGCGTGTGATCTTCTTGGTCCTTACTTCATTAACTCTCCTACTGTCCAAGAAGGAAACGGGAAAGTAGCTTGTTTTAAGTGGAGGATGTTTGGCTGTTTAACTGAAAGCCCCTGCTCTCCGCGTGTCACATTGCCTTCCTTCTTGCGGCCACTCTTCCTTCCCAGGGACCTGTGCGAGGGGCTTAAAGCTCAGGGTGAAGTGAACCTGTGTCTCCAAGTTGCTGGATCTCTCAGGGACTTTGGAAGTTCTGATTTTCGACATTTCCTTCTCCAGCCTGCTAGATGGCTGTTAGGAGTTCCTCGATATGGAGTTCACGTCCCTTTTTGGGTGTGGTGCGAAGAGGGAAATTTTCTGATTTAAAACAACAACAACAACAAAAACCACTTAGGCATAAGTTTCCTGTGTTACTGAGTTTTAAAAATTGGGACCTGGATGACGTATTAAAAAGCAAATTCTTGGCCCTTTTTTAGGACTCACAACTTCGCCAGAGCACAGCTTACAGCTTACATCAGCCTCAGGGAAACAAAGAACACGGGACGGAGCGGAACGGCAACCTCTACAAGAAAAGCGACGGGTAGGTGCAGGGGCGTTGCTGTTGCTGGAGCGGAAACAGACGTCCGTGATCTCCTGTGTCCAAAATGTCTAAACTCTTATTGTTTTTCCCTCTTACCCATAAGGATCCGAAAAGTGTGGCAGAAAAGGAAATGCTCCGTTAAAAACGGTTTTCTGACCATATCCCACGGTACCGTAAGTATTCTCTTCTAATCTGTGGTCCACGCTGGGTGTAGTTGGGTGAAGTCTGGGGACACAGGTGTCCTGTGTGTGATGTGGCATTGAGGCTGCGTTTGGAAAGCCGGCTGGCTCCCTGTCTGGCTTTGGAGCACCTGCTGAGCCTTCTCCACTGGGAGGAGCTTTGTTCACCTGCTTCAGAGTCAGGAGTGACTGTGAGCCAGGTGCCTTTACCTAGAAGCCCGTGACTTCCAGAAAGCACAGAGCTGCAGACGGCCCCCTCAGCTAGCCTTGACATGGAAAAAAACTGAAGGTCTCACTTGGGAAGAATTTCTACTTTGCCATTAAGGGGAAAATGTTTCAGTGCTCAGAACTCTGGGAACTAGAAATCCAAGAGAGAAGAGATTTCAGTAACTTATTATAAAGGTCTCCCACACCAGCCCAATCTTATTTTTCTATTTATTCATTCATTCATTCATTCATTCATTCATTTATTGGTGCTGGGGACTGAACCCAGGGCCTTGTGCATGCAAGACAAGCACTCTACCAACTGAGCTACATCCCCGGCCCACCAGAATCAATCTTAATCAAGTTCTCTTTTCTCTTCTTTGTAATAACCCATGCAAGAACAGCAGCCCTGCCTGTTGAGCTTTCGAGAAAACCAAACAGAATAAAATTACACACCCTCTATCTTTCAGAGACCCCCGGAACTGGACTCATAGCCATGAACAGCCCTTGGTACCCACCTTCTTTTCTAAGAGGCTTTAGGCATGTTATCCCCTTGCTTTGGACCGGGGCTGGTGAAAACCAGGTGGGCTGGTGGACACCTTTGAAAACATCTGGCCTGCGTTTTGTTCTTGGTCTGTGTCACTTCCCCTAAGCCAGGCCCAGCACTGGTGCCCGGCAGCCTCAGTGGACGGTGGACGGTGGACAGAGAGGATGAATCACCCTCCATGAAGCATTTATCAAACACGCCCTTCATCTGGGTCTTGCGTCCCTCCTCCCACCGGCCCCAGTGAAAGGCAGAGCTGGACAGGAGCACAGATGAGCTTTTCAGGCCCTGAGAAGGATTGTCCGTCACTCGTTGTTGGGGTCTGGAGAAGCAGCCCTTCTCAGCAATCACAAGTGAAAAACCAGCAGCGCTCTGAGGATGTCACTGAAGCAAGGATTGCTGCGGGTCCCTGGGTGTGGGGGGGTCACTCTTGCTGATCCCATCAAGGGAAGGGAGAGGGAGATGAGAAGCAGCACGGGCTGGGTGTGGCCTGCAGGGATTCTGGCCCTGGGATTGACCGTGCCCCTCCAGGCAGCGGAAGGTCACCCCTTCCCCACTGTCCAGCGTCACTGGCTTAGTCACCACCTCCCTCTGGGCCTGTGGTTCAGATCTGTGGGCTTTTCTTTCCCTACAGAGAGATGCTCGGGGTGAGGAGAGGTGTGAGTGCTGTGGACCAAGCAGGGCAACTTTATTTAACTGTGTCTCACCTTGAAATGACAACCGTGAGGCCAGGAGCCAGCCAGCGTGCTCACTGGTCTGCGTCCACGACTCCAGCCTTTCCACCACTCGTTCTGTTGTTCAGCTCCAACAACCCCGATGTTTACCACCCTGATGCCAAAGTCGGCATGAGACCGTTTCAACTCGGGCTCTTGCAGCTCTCAAGGCACATTTGCATTGTTAGAATTCCCCCAGGCCCCGGGCCTCAGCCTGCACCAGGGAGTTGCTCCCCTGCCGTGACAGAGGACAGAGGAGGACAGGCCTGGCAATCCTTTGCTGGCAGCACAGTTGACTTCAAGTCACTTGGGTGCTCAAGTCCTCTCAAGACAAGAAGCCCAGTTTCCCTCATGTCTTGATGGGCTGCCCCAGTTTCTGGCAGATAGTACAGTTGTACTGGCTTCTCTCGGGCCTTGACAGCTCTGCTTGTCGCGCTGTGTGCACATTTAATCAGAGCTTTGTGTTTTGAGGGGAGCCCCCTCCAGGGGTGCTTGGTCCTGCTATTAGCAGCCACTTCCTGGTCCAGCTGCAGGGTTGCAGGTGGGCTCTGCCCAAGGCTGCATCTACAGAGCGTGGCTCCTGAGGACTTGATGACTCTGCCGGGAAAGAGAGTTGAGATGCCTCTGGGCTGGGGATTGGTGTTGATGTGGCTTCCTGGGCAGCTTTCTTCTCCTTTTCCTTCTCCTTTTCCTTCTCCTTCTTCTTCTTCTTTTTGATACAATGTCTTTATTTTATTTTCTTATATTTATGTGGTGCTGGGTATTGAACCCAGTGTCTCCTGCGTGCAAGGCAAGTGCTCTACCACTGAGCCACAATCCCAACCCCTTCTTCTTTTTTCTTTTAAAGAGAAAATTTTATTTACTTTTTTTTTTTTATTCTAATTAGCTATACACGACAGCACAATGCATTTTGGTTCACTGTACACAAATGGAGCACAGCTTTTCATTTCTCTGGTAGTATATGATGTAGAGTTGCACCACCTGTGAGTCATACGTGTGCCTAGGGTAATGATGTCCGTCTCATTCCACCGTCTTTCCTACCCCCATGTCCTCTCCCCTCCCATCCCTTCCCCAGCTTTCTTCTTTAGCAAGCACCTCCTGACTGTGCTAGTTCATTGCCAGGAGGAGAGGGCATGTTCCGAAGACCTGAGTCGGACACGGAGGTCTAAGAGTAGCACCTGGCAAACAGCTGGGAACCGGGTGGAAACTCACAGGGTGTATTTGCATATTTTGCAAACTCTTTCCAGGATGCTAGAAGCCTTCAGCAAGTGAAATGGCCGTCTTCTGTGGTGAGGCTGGGGTGAGGGTAGCACCTGGGAGGAGTTCGGTGAGAGACCCAGCTGGTGTTCCCTGGCAGCCACAGCCAGTGGTGTTTTCTGGCACTGGGAAGAAGTGATTCTTGGGATGAAACACTAGGGCTGGGTGTCTTCTTTGCCAAGTTCACCGTACTGCCCCACCACCGAGGGCTGCAGGCTGTGTTCTGCTGGAAGAATTTCTACTAGCTCTTACAGCATCTAAAAATTTTTAAATGACCACCCCTTATGCAGGAAGAAGAATATACACTTCGTTTTTCAAAAAAATATTTATTCTTAAGTTTTAGGTGGACACCATATCTTTATTTTACATTTATGTGGTGCTGAGGATTGAACTCAGTGTCTCGTGCATGCTAGGCGAGTGCTCTACCATTGAGCCACAACCCCAGCCCCATAAACTTCGTTTTTAAAAAAGCTTGACAAATGGTACAAAGTAGAATGTGTGGTTAAAATAGGAGATTCCCTAACAGTTGCACCTTTGTGGTCAGCAGTGGGGCTGTGGTTTCTTTCCCTCCCCTGAGGTTTACGCTAAACCAGGCTGCTCAATCAGCGGCCGGTACCTTGTGGAGTAGATGAAACTGTCAGGTGACTGGATTGAGTGATGATACTCTCTTTCCAAATTACAGCAGGGAGGGAATTTAATGGATAGAATTTTCTTCCATAAATTTTTCTCATAGCTTTGCTGTAGCTAATGATTCATCTGAATGGACAAATAGCAAATTATTATTAATGTAAAACTGAGAACAGCTGATGTTCCTTGAGGTTGCCAGCTTGCGTTTTGTGCACCCCTTCTTACGGTTGTCATTTTTATTATGTGGTGACATTTGTGCCTTTATCATTATTCTTAGTTCAAATACAGGCACTGGATTATTTTTCTATATTGTGTGGTTTCATTTGCTGTAAAGTAAGAAATCTGTCTTTGACGTGGTTATACTGATAGAGAATGCTCCAGGGAGAAGGGAAGAGTCAAATTTAGAGGTGGGGAGGGACCGGTCCTTCAAACTGTTGCTCACTCTTACTCTAAGCCAGTCCAGGTGAGGGACTGCCGACAGTGGACACCACATCAAGGCTGGGGAGATGGCAGCTAAGCACTCGACCCAGCTGTCATGTTGGAACTCTGGCTTCCCTTCTCCCAGGTGGCAGAACCCCATCAAGTGGTTTTAGGTTCTGTCTTTGTCTACAACATTGGAGTAGTTCTCAAAGGGTATTTAAGAATATTGAATGAATGAATCCATGAAAAACATTCGCGACAGTGTCTGGGGCGTGTACGTACGTACTACTAATAAAGCTGAGTAAGTGTAGCTCTTCTTGTCAAATTTGTCCTCTTATCCATTAAGTGCTCTGCATTTACCAAAGGGCAGGGGCCCCTTTAATGGCTCCTGTGTCTAGAAGCAGTGGACACCTCAATCTGGAAGTAGCCCTGAGAATGGCACGTCTCCTGTGGAGGCCAGACGGGCTGTCCACCGTGTTGTGGCACCTGGTCAGTACGTGGGCTCCTGCTCAACATGGCAGAAGTGGACCCTTTGTGTAGGCGTCTGGACAAGCCGCTAATGCTATTGGTAAAGATCTAAAATTGATGGTGCTTTTACTTGGAACTGTTAAGTTTGCAAGATTAGACTTCTCGAAGTCTTCTGTGCTGTTTCCTGATGATCCTAGAAAGCTGTTAGGAATCTACGGACAAAAGCGAATATCCTGTGGCTAAGATCCACCCAGCAGCAAACCAGGAAGCTCTGACAGCCCTGTGTATCTGACTTCTGTGTATCCAGACCTCAGACCCTTCACCCTGTATCAAACATGGATCCTGCCCCTGCAGGACTGCTTCTCTACTTGCACTCTGTAGTGGTCGTGGCAAGAAGCCTTGGGGCTGTGGGTGCTCAGGGCTTCAGGGCCTGCCTAGTGTGTGTCTGGATCACTCCCAAACCCACACAGTTTATCTCAAGCCACTGGTGACCAAGGGGAGTGGGAACACGAAGGCTTGAAATCTTGAGATGTGGGATTTTGTCTTTCCTTAGGCAGCTCGGTAGGTTAGGAAGGTAAGCCCTCCCCAATTTGAAGATTTTTCCAAGGTCTGAAGACATTTTACCAACCAGAATTTTTGTTTTCTGAAATTATCTTCTTATCGTCTCCCCTTGCTTTTTGGAGAAAGTGTGATTTTTCTCGAAACTAGTAAAACAGCCATTATTGACATAGCTCCGGTGAAGGCGTACTTTGATCTCTTTGGGGTCACGTGTGTGAATAATGCATGTTTTGTTGAATCTCGAGGGATAGTGATGGTTGAGGTGGTCAGTCTTATCTCTTGTCACTCCAGAAAGCAGGGGAAATCGTCTCTGTGATTTTCATGCTGAGATCACTTTTCCCAGAGATGAGGTGTTCACTCACAAAAACACTTTTAAGAACACAGGAAATTGAGCTGGGTACCCGGGTCCCTTCCACACCATCTGTGCTACCTGTAAGACACAGAACCCAGTGCTTGGGGGCTTCAACACTGGAGTTTTTTGGTTCAAGGAGCCCATGGTCCCAGCCTCAAGGTTGTCACTACTCTGCCCCTTGTCCAGGCAGGCTGTGTAGACCACCAGTGAGCCCTGGCAGGGAGGACCCTTGTGCCGGCAGGTTGTGTAGACCACCAGTGAGCCCTGGCAGGGAGGACCCTTGTGCCGGCAGGCTGTGTAGACCACCAGTGAGCCCTGGCAGGGAGGACCCTTGTGCCGGCAGGCTGTGTAGACCACCAGTGAGCCCTGGCAGGGAGGACCCCTTGTGCCGGCAGGCTGTGTAGACCACCAGTGAGCCCTGGCAGGGAGGACCCCTTGTGCCGGCAGGCTGTGGAGACCACCAGTGAGCCCTGGCAGGGAGGACCCCTTGTGCCGGCAGGCTGTGTAGACCACCAGTGAGCCCTGGCAGGGAGGACCCCTTGTGCCGGCAGACTGTGTAGACCACCAGTGAGCCCTGGCAGGGAGGACCCCTTGTGCCAGCAGGCTGTGTAGACCACCAGTGAGCCCTGGCAGGGAGGACCCCTTGTGCCGGCAGGCTGTGTAGACCACCAGTGAGCCCTGGCAGGGAGGACGGTGGTCCTTGTGTGGGGCTAAAGTCTCAGTCCTGCTGCCCGTGTTGAAGACTGCCTCTGAGTGTCGTCCCTGCAGACTGTTAAAACTGCTCTCTCCCGCTGAGCGTCCGTGAGCAGCGAGGCAGATGGTGACCTGTTCCTTCCCGCTCACGCCCTGTTTTTCGTTTGTTTTTAATCAGGCTAACCGGCCTCCTGCAAAGCTCAACCTGTTAACCTGCCAAGTGAAGACCAACCCCGAGGAGAAGAAGTGCTTTGACCTTATCTCACGTAAGCGCGTCCGGAGGTGCCGGGCCCTGGAGATCTTACTTTAAACGCTCTTCCAGGGCGTCAGTCCCATGTCAAACCCTGCATTTAGAAGAATTGAGGTTGGAAGAGAAATGCCCCTGTTTGGAGTGGTCGGCCTGTTCTGGCTTCCCACTCGTGGTTGCTGGCTTCCCAGTCTCTCCTGCCTAGGGTCAGACTCAGGGCTCAGAAACCCAGAGGCAGCCTCTCAGCTCTCCACGCCTCGGCTCTCCTGTTTGCAAATAGGAGGTTGCATTGGTGCCGCCCCAGGTCTGAAGTTCTGCACCTTTTGGTTTTTCCCCTGAAAGGACAGTTTTGTTGTTGAGAGCTTCCTTGGTTTATTTGCATCATGTTAGAAATGCTATAAACGAAAAAGTCTCTTCAGTGGAGCCCTTGGAACTTTGGTCTTGGACATGGTTAGTCATTCCCACCAGGGAACTGGTCTTTCTGCTTCTGGGTGCTTTTCTTCTTTGTGGAGCACACAGGAGTCCCCATAGAACCATCCGTTATGGTGAATGTCTACCAGCACCCAAAAGAGAAGGGTTCGTGATGTCTTGAAGAAAATGTGCTAAGCCTCTTGTCCTTGGTTGTTCAAAGTGGCAGGGTTACGTTTCAGAGAGGGAAGGTTCAGTCTCCCCTTCAAAGATGTGGCCACAGGGGTTTTGGCCCACATCGTGGGCCTGTGCTGCCCACCCTGGTGCCCAGCAGGAGAGCCGCTGGTCAGACTTGCCCTGTGAGGTCCAGGGACTCAGTCATGTGATCAGATGTTCACAGCACACTCAAGAGATGATGGCTGCCGTCTCCACTGTGTCTGCTCATCTCCCCACTGTGCCCCTTCTCAACCCAGGGTCTTGGGAGGTGTGAGCAGTGTGATCCAGACACTGGACTGGTTTGTAGAATACAAGGGAACTTGATTCTGTTTTGAGCCCCCACCCCATCCATCTAGTGCGTCCACAGATTCCCTTATCTCTGCCAGCAAAGCTTTCTCCGGGATCCTTCCTCCACTTACAGTGTTGTGAAATGCTGAGCATTGACCACAGTTTTTGATTTTTTAAAAATATTTATTTCTTAGTTGTAGTTCGACATGATTACATTTATTTTATTTACTTATTTTTATGTGATGCTGAGGATCAAGCCCAGGGCCTCACACGTGCTAGGCGAGTGCCCTACCACTGAGCCACAACCTTGACCACAGTTTTATTTGTGATCATTGCTGGGTCACACTAGTTGCTGTGACCGGATGTCTGCTAGCGTCTGGGGAAGATTCAGAGGTTTTCCACATTCTGAAATTGTAGCCAATCGAAAGCTATGCAAAAGTGCCCTTTGGTAACACATTAGCACTTGGTAGCCCATTGAGCTTGGCTCACACAGAGGTAGATGTAGCACTGCCTCATCTGTCCCCAGTCACCAGCAGCACAACTGGTGGGACCCCAGCAAATGCCACATGTGCAGAAGCAGTTACTGCAGAGCCTGCCCTGGCCCTCAACACACCAGGCACCAGGAGAGTCAGAGCCTGACAGCCCCCCACCAGGCATGGAGGGAGGTGAGCCCGCCTGCGTCTGGTTACACCCCTGTTTACGCAGATCCTGTCATGTCTGCTGTGGCCTGAAGCCTGATGACTGTGTGGCGGTCCTCTGTGGGCTGCAGAGGGCTAAGTCCGGCTGGAGGTGCTGCTGTGAGCTCGCCCATGGTCATGCTTGAGAGCGCTCTCATTCCCCTCCCTGCTTGTCCCCTGGGGGTAAAATGATTTTAGTCCTTCTCAGTTTTCATCTCTAGTTACTTTTTCCAAATGTCCCACTCCCCTCCGGGCGTCATAGAGGAAATGCTTTGTGTGGTGCCCTGTAGGCTTGGGTTCTTTAGGCGTGAAAACCAGCCCAGCGCCAGGGCATCATCGAGGGAGATGTGCACAGCGGTCAGGGGCCTGATGTGAGCATCCCGAGAAGTTGGGACCCTGTTCTTTTGATGCCTCCTCTGCCCCCTGACCTGGCTAGTGGGATGAGGGTCACCAGGTGCTTTTGAGCTCTCCACACAGTTGGGCAGTTGGGAAATGAGCAAGCCACACAGCAGGCAGTGAGGACGTGTTCTGGTATGGATCTGTCAGCACCCAGAGTCGCCCCTTCCCCATCATCACCTGCAGAAGACCAGCAGACTGACTTGCTACCTTCAGGTCGTGCCTGCAAGATCCTCCTTGTCCACTCTGCCCCAGCCAGGGACCTCCCGTGCTGGTCCAGAGGTCAGCAAGCACAGCTCCTCTGGGAGGACGCATCTGCGGCAAGGCCAGCCTTGGAAGCTCGCCTAACTTCTTGCCGTCAGACTGACCGCCCTTTGCAAAGTCAAATCCTGAGTCATTTTTCTTGACCCACATAACCAGCCCAGGTGGGTGGAGGGGACCCAGCTTTCCATGTGATGTTTGGTGGAACCTGGGCCAGAAGCAGCCCCATGGGCCACCACCATCACTCTGTTGTCCCGTGGCTCCTGCTGCTCCTCTTTCTGTGGTGGAGCTGCTGGAAACCGGCTGTGGCTCCAGTGTGTCTGGAGGGTCTGCAGCGGGGATGCTTGTTTGGAGCTTTTCACAGTTTGCCTCCTGCAAACACTAGAGAGCGGCGTTTGTCATGGGTGTACCCGAGCTGGTCCTGCCTGACCGTGAAGTAGTTCAGGGTGAGCCACAATACTGGTGTTACCTGCAGAGCCTCAGCTTTCTGGGAATTCTGAGACTCCCGTAGCAAAGCCTTTGGAGTGCTGGAGCGGTGGCTCTGTCCCCTCTTGCCTGTTTCTCTCAACACTTGAGCGTGGCTCAGCCCCCATCACCTGCATCCCAGAATCAAGTTCATTTTTCTAAACTTGAAACAGATCAGTTGAACCTTGTTCCTTTTCTCGGAAACCAGCGGGACAGGGAAAAACGTCATTCCATTCCCCCTGGCGTGATAAGAAACAGAAAGATGGCCTGGTAGAGTGGGAAGGGGTGGGGCCAGGAGGCAGGAAACCCGGGTCCTCTGCTGGCTACGCTGGTTTCTGCCTCTTAACCTCTCTGGGCCTCGGCCCCCTCCCAGACACCCTGCCAAGGGGACCAGAGGACTTTCAGGAGTAAAAACCTTCCTGGAATTCGGCATGTCGGCTCACTTTTGGGTTCTAAAGATGTTTGTTGTGGGTCCCCAAGAACAGTCACTACTTGTCACCATTCTGTCATCCACCTGCTGTCATCCTCCACTTTTTCAGATTTAATTCTTTTCTACTTTGCTTTTGGAACCTGGTGTGTATCCCTCCCCAGCGCCCCTGCTGTACCCGTCACAGCAGAATTGTGCAGAAGGGCATAGCCCGCGTTCTCAGCCGTGTGTCGTGTCGTGAAAACAAGGAAATTAACATTGCATGATGCTCTTCGCTGGAAATCTCACCTGTTTTCTACTAAAAGACCTGGTCCTGCCCCAGGATCCCCTCCAGGACCCCACCTTGCCTTTGGTTTTCTGCCGCCGGGACCCCTGCCGTTCTGCAGACTTCCCTTCCATTTTGTGTCCTTGACATGTGTGTTGAGGAATATTGATCAGCTTGTGGTCAGATGTCCTCAGTTTGGGTTTCTCTGATGTTTTCTCACAACTGAGCCGAGGTTAAGTGTTTTTGGCAAGAATACCACAGAGAGAAGCTGTCGCCTCACACGCCCCCTCCTGCGCACACAGAGGGCCAGCAGCCCGGCAAAACACTTGTAAACCACTGCTGACGCCAGCTGCCCATCTTGTCTACAACCATTATTTACAGTGGCCTATTGCCTTAGCTCTTTGTAACTCAGGACTCCCAGACCAGGAATTCTTAGAATTTCTCACACAGTACTCATCTTTTTATTTTTATTATTTATTATTTTTCTTTTTTAAAGAAAACTTCTCCAAGGCATTCTCTTTAGAAAAATCTTTTGTTTTTTCAAAAGGCTTCCACAGTTACTTTTGGGGCCACCTCTGCAGTGATTTTAACAAATCAAGGTTCTGAAGGGATAGTGATGGTTTCTGTTCAGTTTCTGGAAGCTGCAGCTTTTAGACTTGAAGGGTGGGGGATGGGGCAGGATTATTAATTTCCATTACAAAGTCACGATGACTGAGCAGGGGCAGAGGGACTGCTTAATTCTATAGAGAGAGCTCAGATTATTCCTGAGGTTAATTATCGGCCACTTTCTTTCGGGGTTGGGTATGGATTGCTGACTGACGCGCTTCCTCCTGCTGTGCAGATGACAGGACCTACCACTTCCAAGCAGAAGACGAGCAGGAGTGCCAGATGTAAGTCGCTCGGAGGCAAGGCTGGGGCAGACCCGGCAGCCATCCTGGGGCGTGACTCCCTGCTCTTGTCTGTCTAGCTGGATGTCCGTGCTGCAGAACAGCAAGGAGGAGGCTCTCAACAACGCCTTCAAGGGCGACGACAACACCGGGGAGAACAACATCGTCCAGGAGCTGACCAAGGAGATCATCTCAGAGGTGCAGAAGATGACGGGCAACGATGTGTGCTGTGACTGCGGGGCCCCAGGTGATCCAGGGCCCCACACGGTCCCGGGCTCCAGGACCTTCAAATCCCATTCCAATTCACAGAATCCATTCATTGATTTTCACTTTCGTTTCAAACGTAAAATCAAGTGCAGCTCAGCCTGAGTTCATCCCATTACACAAATGCTTAATGAACTGTGTGCAGGCCGCGGTGGGGCAGGGGTGGGAGAGGCCGCAGAGCAGCCCTGAGCGACGGTGGCCTGGTGGAGATGAAAAGATTGCCATGCTTTTTGAGAAATGAAAACTGAAGGGCGTAGCAAGGGTGAAATCAAGGCCATCCTGTCTGGTAAGACTGAGAGGCTGCGGACTCGCAGTGTGGGCCTCTACCCAGGATTGCCTCAGCACGCCTTTGTCCTGAACCTTCAGAGGAACTGTCTGTCGCTGTCTAGCTCTGTTCCTGGAAGAGCCGAGCTTCTGGGGAATTGTCAGTTTTCCTTTCTGTAAAACGAAGGAACAGGTCCTTCTGCCTGTCACACTCTGGGACACGAGATGCTTATGTTTGCATTTTGATAAAGCAAACCAGAGGCTTCTTTTTAATGGACATATATTTTTTACAACTAGTATTTTTAAATGTTTAAGCAGTTGACTTGTTTTAATTAGAATGGAAGATGCTGGGGATCAGGCCACTACGCATGGGCTTTTCTGAATATTTGCAAAATGGGAAAGATTGTGGCTTAGCTAGAATGGTCAGCAGCCTTTTCATTCTCCTAATTCTACGACCATTTTTATTTAAAAACACAACTAAGACAGGGCAAGGTGGTGCACACCTGTAATCCCAGCTACTCAGGAGTCTGAGGCAGGAGGATTACAAGTTTGAGGACAGCCTAGGCAATTCAGTGAGACCCTGTTTCAAAATGAAATTTTAAAAAGTGCTGAGGATATAGCTCGGTGGTAGAATGCCCTGGGTTCAACCCCTCGTACTGCAGTCAAAACCCACAACAACGAGGAGTGCCATCAGGTTCCTGTGTCCCTGAAGGCTACATTTGGTTTTGGACTCCTTAAAAAATATCTTTTTGACAGGAGGTGAGGTAGGGAGAGATAAGAAGTGAATTTTGCACTTTCTTGATAAGGATAAGATAAGGAGAGTGAAACACTTTCATAAAGAAGGTAAAGCTGCATTGTTTTAAAATATTAAGGCACCATAGATGGTGTAAAAACTTGATGAGCATCGTCTAAGGCATGCCTGTCACTGCCTAGAGCCCAGTGCACAAAGCAGAAGAGGCCCCGTGCACACACACATGCCCAGGAGTATTTCCTGATGTGGATAAACTGTTTATAATTTGAACATTTAAAAAATAACTTCACAATTACTTAGTGACCAAGATTGTGTTTACCTGCTGCGAATTTCAAAGGGGCAGCAAGCAATTTTAAGAATCAACCTCGTGGACATGGTGATGTGCTCAAGTACACCTCAGTTTAATTCGTTTTACTCTTTTGTAAATTTAGCACAGAGTAGGGTGTTTCAGTGAGGAATAAACCTGCCATGTGGGGAAGATATGGTTTGAGCTCAGGCACGTGCAGGACTGCAGCCTGCTGCGTACCTGCTAGCAACTTTGGTCTAAGAATTGTGCTGCCTGGGCTGCACAGGGAATCACTATCCTGGTCTTCTCTTGGGGCTGTTGGTGGCGTTAAATGAGATATGGTACAAAAGTGCTCTGACTTCTGAAGCTCTTAGAATGGACGCTATTGTTGCTACTACTGAAGCACTGAACCCAGCGTGTCGTAAGCGGGCTGGTTGTTCTGTTACTAGCATCTGTAGGTGTGGATGTGCTGGCTCTGTTCCTTATAGTACTAGGCTTTGGTGGGTCATGTTTGCTCTTGCTCTGTCCTGCCTGTCTGACTAGGTTGGTGATGGCACAGTCTGTGTTCAGGACCCATCCTGGAGGAACCCAGAGTCTCCTGAGAGCACTGTGCCCTCCGTATTTTCATACTTACAACACCTGTCACTTAAATGAGTGGAAGGACGGGGAGGTGGAGGAAGAGGGAAGAGAAAGGAGGACAGACGTGTCCCTACCTAGGGTTGGCTTGTTAACTAGTGGTATTAGTCAAGGATTCCATTTGTGTCAAAGATCAGGAAGTACTCAGGTTCAAAGCCCCCACTCAGTAACCAGCAGGAAAGCAGTTCTGTCTTCTGCCCTCTTCCAACCAATCGCTTAAATTTGTCTTATTCTCTTTGGCAGATCCTACGTGGCTTTCCACCAACCTGGGCATTCTGACCTGCATTGAGTGTTCTGGAATCCACCGCGAGCTGGGAGTCCACTATTCCAGGATGCAGTCCCTGACCTTAGATGTACTGGGAACATCGGAGCTGCTGGTAATTTCTAAATGCTCATTTTGGGGTTGGAGCTAAAGGAGCAGAAATCTCAGTTTTTACTTTGGCATTCAAATCCACTTGGATGTCTCGAAATTTCAGTGGGCGGGTGGTTGTTACCTTGGGAGATGGATTTGGGTAACTAGAACCTCCTTCTCGGCTCTACCAGGTGAGGGCACTTGCTGTTAGTATCGAGATGGAAGATTCTGCCCAAGTGGCCTGGGATGTAGCATGGTCCATTTCACCCTGTCCGTGAAGTGGACTCGGAACCCGAGGCCTGAAGACGGAGAAGGGTCATTCTCCCTGAGTCATCCGCCGGTTTCTGACAGGGCTGTGTTTGCTTCTTACCTCAGGCCTCTAGTGGGCTTCTCCCTGGCCCACGCTGTCCCTCTCAGGAGAGAGACTAATCTTTGTTGCCATTAGAAAAGAAAAGTCTTTCCCTCTTGGTTCAGTGGCAGCCCAAAGCCTCATGGCAGATGAGGAAGGGGAGCGTCTTCTGTGGGAGCTCCAGAGCACTGAGGCGGCAGCCCCCCGAGCCGGGAGGTGGGTCGGCTACGTGCTCTGGACGCCTACAACGTGCGCTTCCATGGGCTGTTGGCTCGTGCACGGTTGCCTGCGACAAGCAGCGCCTGAGGTGCTGTCTGAGGCCGCTGGGCTTCAGTGGCTACCCAGAGTAGTATTCTGGACCGAAGATCAGTTACCCTGTCGCTGTTCCTCTTGTGGGGCCCTAAGTCCTCTTGACGACCACGGTGGGTCCGGTGTGTCTGGACTTCTGATACCCTCTGCACCACCTTGTGGGACCCTTGCACTTTCCCCAGGAATTTCTTCATGGTGCTGGAAGACCACATTTGGGGGACGCTAGAGTGGGCCCCATAGCCTCGATAGTAGTGCCCCGTTACTCGGAGGTTAAGGCTGAGCCGGACTCATGGGGCCCCAGCAGTGCCCTCTTGGAGACATGCTGGGTGGGGTTCTTTGATGTGCTGTGTGCCTGGCCTGCGTCTTGGGGATGTGCGTGTAGCTTGCACTATCTAAGGAGTCAACGATGACACCCTAGATTTGAGGTTGTCAAAGCATGTTTTCAAAGAAGCACAGAGTGTCTCCCAGTGACCAGTGATGAACTGCGGCAGTTCCGCTTTCGCTGATTCGCTGCAGCGGAGGGAAGCACTGGACAGCTTATGAGGAGGGGACTGCCTGTCGTACGCCAGGTGCTCGGCAGGGCACTTACGCTGTTGCTCGTTTGGTTTCTACAAGAGCCTGCTGACCTGGCCTGGTATCCCACCTTCCTGAGGAGGAAGCTGGGACTCCCCAAGGTTACGTACCTGCTAAGGGGGCACCCTAGAGCATCCCCCCATCTGACTCTAGAGCCCACACTCTTCAGTTTTGAGGAACTGGGTCATGACTGGCCTTTGTGGTGGGTGGTCCTGCCATGCAGTGAGATGTGAGCCTCACTACTGCCCTCCACCACCAGCCTCAGGAATGCTCTGTAGCTGGCTGGGGAGAAGGACACTGAGCTGCGGCTGCCTGTTCCCCTGGCGTGGGATGCTCTGCCATGGCCAGTTTTACGCTGCCCACGTGAATTACCAGATACGTGCAGGTTCTGTTACCCACGAAGAGGAAAACACCAACCAAGATTGAAAGGAATGTTTTCCTTTTGTTGAAATGACAAAAGTGACCCCTGATCCCTGATTTTGGGTCTGTCTTTCGAGTCTGTAAACTCACAGAAATTTAAAGTTTGGCCACTTCCATCCACTTTGAGACTTCAGGCTGAGCCTTTCAGTGTCTCTGGTTGTTTTCAAAATCTAACTTGTCAGAAGGCTAAATTCTGCTTGAACCTTCCCTGGCTGGGATCTCTTTCCCTCAGAGGTCATCAGAAAAGCAAAAGTAGAAAGTGGGAGAAAGTGGGGTTTGGTTCTTGCCCCCTGCTTGACCCTGCGCTCAGGGATCCTTAGGTGGCTCAAGGTGGGTCTCTCCTGCCCCCCCCCCCCACCGTCCCTGCTTGCTGTGTGCTAGGACTGAAGCCTTACCTCAGCCCTTCTGGGGCTCAGCAGTAGGTGGAGAGTGTAGTTACGGCTGCACACCAGGACCCTACATTGCACCATCAAGCACAGACACTTCAGGCCTTTTTAAAGCACCTGGATTGTTTATTTTCTTTTGCTCAGACAATCTGCTGTCTTCACAAAGAATTTCCTGAAGTCTTGATACCTCTCTCACTTGGGTGTGTGTTCTCCCTCCCACCCTCATTTATAGAATTATGTCTGGCACATAATAGAACCTACAAAATATTTGCCATTGTTACTACCTCCTCATCCAAGATGATTTTTTGTGTGGTAGTGGAGGGGGTTGCCAGGGATTGAGCTGGGGGTGCTCACCACTGAGTCACAGGGCCATCCCTATTTTGTATTTCATTTAGAGTCAGGGTCTCACTGGCTTGGCTGACTCTGAACTCACTATCCTCTTGCCTCAGCCTTTCAAGCCGCTGGGATCTTAGGCAGGTGCCACTGTGCCCAGCCCAAGATGATCTTCACAAAATTCTTTCAGAAGAATGACCCATGTTTCCAGATGGGTAGATCCGAGGGCGAGCCCCCCGGCACCCTGGCTGTCTGCTGTGTGCTGAGTCTTTCTGGGTCGAAGGACAGTGGCGCAGGGTCTTTGGTTGGCTGGTTCATCACAGTATGTTTTCCTGGGCATCAGCATTGGCTCAACCTGCTGGTGGAGATGGACAGGCTATCAGAGAGGAGTTTTTAGGGAAACAGCAGTATAGACCACAACTCAGAGGGACGTGTCATGGCAGGAGAGGGATTTTATTAAATTTGTCTTTTCAGTGTGGATTGACGGTGTGTACCCATGATGTTTTCATACATTATGCACATGGGGATGGTCAAATCAAACTGGTTAACATATCACCATTTTTTGTGATAAGAACATAAAACCTCCTCTGAGAAATTTACAAGTATCTTTTATTATCAGCTATAGTTCCTGTGATCTGCCTTAGATCTTCAGAATTTCTTCACCTGATTAAGTAAAATTTTATATCCTTTGTCCAGTTATCCTCCACCCCGCTCCCTGGTAGCCAGCGTTCTACTGCTTGCTTCTGGAACTTTGATCTGAGTGAGAACGTGGTGTGTCTTTCTGTGCCCAGCTTATTTCACTTGACATGTCTTTGCTTTTTCCTTTAAAAAAAGCTTCCCCACGGTGGCTGTGCTGATCCACATTCCCACCAGCAGTGTGCAGGGAATGTGCACTGACACTTTCCTCCGCCTTCTCACTGACACTTGTTAACTTTTGCCTTTTTTTTTTTTGGCATAGTGCTGGGCGTGGAGTGAGGGCCTCGCACACGCGCACCTGCTAGGCAAGCGCTCCACCACTGAGCCACACCCCAGCCCTGACTCCTGATAAAAGCTATTGTGATGAGTGCAAGGTGGTGGTGGTGGTGGTTAAATTTGCAGTTCCCTGGTAATCAGTGATGCTGAGCACTCCAGCCTGTGCGTGTGGCCCATTCATAGGTCTTCTTTTTGAGAAATGCCTATTTTGGTCCTTTGGCTATTTGTTTTTCTGGATATTGAGTTTTTTTTTTTTCAGTTCTTTATATATTTTGGACATTGTCTCCTTGTCAGATGTGTGTATTTGCAGATATTCCCTCCTGTTCTACAGGTTGTCTCTTTACTCTTGTTTTCTTGGTTGTGAAGAAGCTTCTTAATCTGATGCAGTGCCATTTTTTATCTATTTTAGCTTTTGTTGGCAAGGAGAGGTTTTCAAATAGCCTGTGAGAGACAGCAGGTGCTCAGCAGATGTGACCTGGCAGCAGGTGCTGAGCTTGGCATGGCCCTGACTGCAGCTGCATGGGGGGGCGTGGTCTGGCAGCAGGTGGACAGTGGGCATGGCCTGACAGCAGGTGGAGGGCGTGGTCTGCAGCAGGTGGTGAGTGGGCGTGGCCTGACAGCAGGTGGTGAGTGGGGCGTGGCCTAATAGGAGGTGCTTAGTGGGCATGGCCTGGCAGCAGGTATGTGAGTAGGGCATGGCCTGATACAGGTGTGTGGGGAGTGTATGGCCTGACAGCAGGTGGTGAGTGGGGCGTGGCCTGGCAGGAGGTACTTAGTGGGGTGTGGCCTGGCAGCAGGTGCTGAGTGGGGCATGGCCTGGCAGCAGGTGCTGAGTGGGGCCTGGCTCAGCTGCATTCTCCTTTTCTGTCTGGCGTCCTGTCCCTAAACAGATAGGTGCTCACCCACTAGAGTGTCACCCTGTCCTCCCACACGGTGCTTCACTTAATTCTGTGAGTTATTCTCTGGCCTCGGGTTTGCAGGCCCTGCTGCTGCACCGTGGGTGCGACTCCCTCCTGAACCGCAGTTGTTTGAAAGCACGCTTGCTTTCCTTGTTAAATGGATGAACTTGAGCAGCATCCGTGGAGGTGGCTGGTCAGTAATAATCTTTTCTCCTTTTTACTTGCTTTTGGAATCCCTTCTCAGTCCGTGAAATGGAGCTTGAGTAATTGAAGTATTAATTGATTAGTTCCTAAGATTTTAGCACACTTCAGCTTAATAGGCTTAGATTCTCAACAAACCTGCTTTCAGAAAACCTTCAAGTAAGCTGAGATTTTTAAAAGATAAATTTCCTCCTTAGTGTAAAACATCATGATTTCAGCGTTTTTTCAAGTCATAGGGAATCATCGTCACTGGTACTGGCCTATGACTCTGCTCCATTTCGCTATCACAGTGAAGGTAGTGAAGGAAACCTTGTGCTGGTACACAGCTCAGGGCGGAGCGCTGGCCCAGCGTGTGCAGGACTGGGCTCGTCCCCAGCACCACCCTGGATGAATGAATGTACCTGGGTGTTTTGAGGTGAAGTTAATCGTCTCCCATCAAGTAGAAGAACAAGCATCAGGAACCATAGGAGCAGCTGTGAGTGGACTCAACTCTGCCTCTTGCCCGTCTTGTGAGGCCATCAGACACTCGCACAGGTCAGCCCACAGCCTGGCCTGGAGCAGTGCGTGGAGCGGGAGGACAAAGCCCCACCGCGCCAGGGTTTTTTCGCCTCACCACTGCTGTCTCTGTGACTGAGATAAGCCACTCTGCATCCTAAAAGCAGTGGCTTAGGGTTCATGAGAAACTGACCACCCGCTGCCATTCGTTGAATAACATGTCGTGGCCACTCTGTATTCTGTCTGAGGACTCTGAAAACTGGGGCCCGCACTTGCACATGGGTCCCTGGGCTCCAGAGCCTGTGTCCAACCTTCTTCATGAGTCACAGCTCTGAACCTTGCAGGGCCGGAGCCCTGCAGACAACACTGAGCACCCAAATTGTGTGCTTTGTCAAAAATATCAAAGAGAAAGAGCTTGTGGGCTTGCTTGCTGCACCCCGGGGTGTCCTCTGTGCCCACCCTGGGAGAGGCACTGTGCATACTTAGTGCACATCTCATCTCCTGCCTAGGCCACCAGGCATGTGTGTGTCAGAGTGTGTCATCCTCTCCCACCTCCCCCGCCCCCCCCCCGGGGATCCAGGGGACCCTGTTCATAACAGCCCAGTTCTCCGTCCAGGTTGCGCATCCTCCGGGAGAGAGGCAGGTGAACAGAAAGAGAGCCTGAGTTCGGCTGACAGAGGCCAGCTGGCTGCCAGGTTCCTGGGTAGCACTGTCTTCACCTGCTGAGCCCACCCAACTGGGCAGCCCACAGTGGTGTCCCTGTGCCATGAGGAGGAGGCTGTGTGAAGGCTGAGGGCTAGGGCTGCGATTTCACTGCCTCAATGAAGCACAGACGGGCCCTCTGTATCCTCAGGCTCTGCTTTCATGGATTCAACCCACCTCCACCAGAAATTTTTGAAAGAAATTCTAGAAAGTTATAAAAAAACAGAATTTGAATTTGCCTTGTGTGGAAGATCACACTGCATCCACTCCGATGGTGGTGGTGTAGACACACTCTGTCGTGGCTTCCCTTCCGCTCTGCCCGAGCCTGGTTTGCAAACCGTGTCGTTACTCCACAGGGAACATTACGGACTTTTTCCTTATTATTCCCTAAACAACAGAGGAGGACAGCTATTAAGTGGCACTGACATCGAGCAGATGTTGTAGGTGGTCTGGAGGTGACTTGAAGTATCCGGGAGGAGACTACAGGGTGCCTGCAATCCCATATGAAGGACTTGGGCATCCTGGAGTGTGGACCCAGCCCCCCCAGGCAGAGAACGACTGTGCCCACAGCACTCTGCCTCTCCTAGATCTAGTCAGTCCTACCTCCGCACAGGAACGCCTCCCTGTCGGGGCTCTGGTGAGCCCCCTGCCTTCCTGCTCCCTGGGTGCTCCCCACTCAGTCTGCTGGGCTCACGTTTTCTTGATAGGAACCTGTGGCTGCTATCGTGAATGCTTTTGTCTTTGCGATTGGTTCCAAAGGGGTTCTCTGCGGGCTGGAAAACAACCGGGTCTTGGCAGCTCTGGGGGGCAGTGTTGTTGGCTGGGGGTGGTGTCCCCTGGTACTGCAGGGCAGGGGTGGGCCGGCCTGCCTGTAAGCCAGGGGTTCTGTTGAGATGCAGCCCTGCCTGTGACGCAACTGCCCTAGGAATCCTTCACAGGGCTGGGCCCCGAGGGGGTCAGTACTCGTCATCTTGTGGTGTGCCACCCTGCGCTAGCTTCAGGTGTCTGGGTCCAGGAGACTTGGACCTGGCAACCTGAGCTTCTGCCTTCTCACAGTGGCTTGAGGACCCAGAGCCAGGACTGAGTGAGGAGGTGGAGCTCGTTAGTGCTTTGAGCCATTAACTTTGTGCACCTGATTCACTCCTCAGGGACAAAGAGGCTCCATGTAGTTGTTTGGTCCTGTGTAAAAAAACACCTTCCACACCCTTTGCCATCCCAGCTCGGTGTTGGGTATTAGTACCCATCAGGAAGTTCCCAGTATGTCTGACCCAGATCCCTTCTGCTGTTTCCTAAGCCAGTTCTCCCTGGAGATAAAGCAGACTGCTCAGGCAGTAGCCGGACCTCTCAGAGACCCCCATTAACACTTTGTCAGCGTAATTAATTGAGTTAACTATCAGAAGTGTCACCAGCTTCCCAAACATATCATTTTCAATGTGGAAATTAAAATACATTTTTCTCAAAACACCACACTCTGATAAGAGGTCCCTTCACTAGTGTTTCATGAAGCATTTAAGAACTCTGACCTGGCCGGGCACGTGGCCCACATCTGTAATCCCCAGCGACCGGGGAAGCTGAGGCAAGAGGATCGAGAACTCAAAGCCCACCTCAGCAACTTAGTGAGACTCTGTCTCAAAATAGAAAGGGCTAGGACGTGGCTCAGTGCCCCTGGGTTCAATCCCTGGGGCCAGCAAGAATTCTGACGGGGTGTGGCTCTGTGGCCGGCATGTGCCTAGTCATGGGAGGCTCTGGGCTCCATCCCTGATCTGGAGGCTGACTTGCTCGGGCCGTGCTGGGTGTTGGAAGGAGGAGGAGTCCCTGGTTTTAAGGACTCCTGGCCTTGCATCCGCTCCTCCACTCGTTCCCAAGCAGGCCGGTTGCCCTGTCGGTCGCTTACCTCACAGCAGGTGCCTGGTGGCTGCCCGTGGAGCACAGACCCTGGAGTCCAGAGAGCGTCCCGTGGAAAGGTGTCCACTTCGTGTCTGCCAAGCCGGAAGCCTGGCTGCCACATCCAGCCCTGTGCTGGGGCCGACGGGACAGTTTCCTGAGTGTTGCCACCTAGGTTGTCCCACTTGAACATTGCTGCCACCCTGTGGGGCCAGGCCTCCTCCCCTGCCCGTGGAGACTGGCCCCCGGTCAGCTGGCCTCCCTGTGGACACACAGACCGAAGTTTTGGCTTCCTGGCCCCGTCTCCCCTGCACTGTCATCGCACCTCGTAGCTGGCTTGAGGAAGGTCGTTTGGGGACGTGGAGTCGACCCGTCTCAGTGGGAGCCCAGGCCTTCAGAAGGGCAGGGGAGGGTGGCACCTGGCTTCTCCCTGAGTCTGTGGGGACAGCCCGGGGGCATTTCGTGTGAAGTCCTCTGGAGAGGGCTTGCTGCGTCTCTTCTGTGATTTTACGGGTGCCTTTGGGCTTTGAGCTTTGTCCGTCTTCATTAAAGGCAAACCACTTTATTGCTCTATTTCTTAGTGGCCACTAAATAAATCATCAGATGTATGAGTAATGGGTGGCTGTGGAATGTATTAATAATTGAGTGCCCTGAAATAGGCTTTTGTTTTTGCAGCTTGCCAAGAATATTGGGAACGCAGGCTTCAACGACATCATGGAGTGTTGCCTCCCGGCGGAGGACTCGGTCAAGCCCAGGCCAGGCAGCGACATGTGAGTATGGGACTGGCGGTGCTCGTTTCCTGAACTGAGTCGCCCTCCACCCGAGCCCTGTGAGGCGGGGAGCAGCGGATTTGGGCCACCCCATTTGTCCCTCTCTATGGGAAGTCAGTTAGCTTATGTGGGTGTTCTTGTTTGTTTGCTTCTTAGTCATTTTCACCTTATTCTGTGTCTGGTAGAAACTTGGTACAGCTGGGGTTTTAGGAGTGGCCAAGGGACAGCAGTTCAGCAGCTGTGTGCACATGAAGGTGGCGTCGTAGTGAGTCCCCTGCTGCTGGCCTGAGTGACCCCCGGATGTTTGCCTCTGCTGCTCGTGCCCTTGGGCAGCTTCTCATCTTGGCTCTGTCTGGAGTCTGCACCCCTCAGGGGCTGGCTGTCGTGATCTGGGACTCTGCACCATTCCCTCGCTGGTGTCTTTGCAAGCGTAGCATGTGTTGTTTCCTCCAAGAAAAACTGTGTGTTTGGTTGGGAAGCATTCGTGCCTCGCCGTGCATGCAGAGGGCCTCTGAGGCAGCACGCACCCCCCGGGAATTTCCTTGCCATCTTATCAAGGTTGACGTCACCCCACCCAGCTGTCTTTAAGAGGTGGATAGGGGGACTCTTAGGCCACTGCAATGCCTGTCCTGCACCTAGACCTCAGCTCTGTCTGAAGGTGGCCTGTCTGCCCAAAGAGGGCTCAGGGCTGGTTTAACCAGCAAAGAGGAGATCTCTCTCTTCATTCTTGGTTCTGCCTGCTTTGCATTTGCATAGGGAGGCTGTGTCCAGGTGTCCTGGAGGAGAGGGAAAAGCCAAAAAGATGAAATGGGAGAAAGCACACAAATCCATTTTCAGAGACAGCATTTGCCTTGGAATAAACCTGAAATGAGTGATAGCATGGGTCCTCCTAAACAGTGTGGGTTTGCCAGCCAGGTGCCGCGGCACCTGGCTGTAATCCTACTGGCTCAGGAGGCTGAGACAGGAGGATCGTAAGTTCAGAACCAGCCTCAGCAACCTATGGAGGCCCTATGCAACTCAGTGAGACCCTCTTTTTAAATAAAATACAAAAAAGTGCTAGGGACATGGTCCCTGAGTTCAATCCCCTGTGGGTTTATGGGTAGGTGGCAGTAGACGGGCCCTTTTAAAAGCAGAGAATTGAGATTTCTGTACCATCTTGTGGGGCATGTATTGGGAATTGAGGCTGCGGGGTCTCTTGTGTTCTGCAACTTGACAGGTGAGGAAGCAGAACTATGCAAAGGGAATGGAGTACGATGAAATCCCAGAATAGTTTTGATTGGCATTTCCCTGATTGATAAAGATGTCGAACATTTTTTGGTGTATTTGGCCATTGGTGTTTCTTCTTTTGAGGGATATCTGTTTAGTTTTTTTGCTTTCTCATTGAATTGGGATATTTGTTTCTATTTTTGATGGGGTTCTTTTTAGCTTTATTATGTATTCTGGATATTCATCTGTTGGAAGAGTAGCTGAAAATTATCTTTCATTCTGTAGGCTCTCTTCATTCTGATTTACTAAGCAGAAGCTTTTAAATTTCTGGGTTTTTTTTTTAAACTTTTTCATTTGTTCTTTTTAGTTTCACATGACAGTAGAATGTATTTTGACATATCATACATACATGGAGTATAACTTCCTGTTCTTGTGGTTGTACGTGATGTGGAGTTACACAGGTCATGTATTCATATATGAACATAGGAAAGTGACGTCTGGTTCATTCCACTGTCTTTCCTATCCCCATCGCCCCTCCCTTCCCTTCATTCCCCTTTGTCTAATCCAGTGAACTTCAGTTCTTAGTGTGCTCACATCTGCATGTCAGAGAGAACATTTCGCCTTTCATTGTTTGGGACTGGCTTATTTCACTTAGTATGACAGTCTCCGGTTCCATCCACTTACTGGCAAATGCCATGATTTTATTAGAAGCCTTTGAATTTGATGCCATCCCATACACTGATTCTTTTTTTTTTTTTTTTTTTTCCTATTGAGGAAGGCTTGCCTGTTCCTATATGTTGGAGTGTTGACTATATGTTTTCTTCTAGCAGTTGCAGCTCCCGGTCTAGTTCTTAGATCTTTGATCCACTTTAAGTTGACTTTTGTGCAGGGTAAGAGATAAGGATCTAGTCTTATTCTACTACGTATGGATAACTAGTTTTCTTAGCACCGTTTGTTATAAAGGCTGTCTTGGAATGCCTGTAATCCCAGTGGCTGGGGAGGCTGAGGCAGGGGGATTGTAAGTTCAAAGCCAGTCTCAGAAATTTGGCAACTCCCTAAACAACTTAGTGAGACCCTGTATCAAAAAGGGCTGGGGATGTTGCTCAGTGTGTAAGTGCCCTTGAGTTCAATCCCTGGTCACATCCCCTCCTCACCCATCCCCCGCAAAAATCCCCAAAGGCAGTCTCTCTCCATGGTGTCTTTGGGACGCCTTTGTCCAGGATCAGATGACGGTTTTTGTGTGGGTTTGCCTGTGTCTTCTATTTCATTGGTCTGCGCCTCTGTTGTGACCCCAGTACCATGCTGTTTTGTCACCGTGGCCCAGTAGTGTGACTTGAAGTGGAGCGTTACTCCAGCCCTGCTCTTACTGTTCAGAACCTGTTCTGTGTCTTTTGTCTTCCTGTGAATTTTAGGAATGTTTTTTCTAGTTCGGTGAAGAATGTCATCAGTGTTTTCATGGGGGTTGCACCGAGTCTGGGTGCAGCGTTGGGAGAGTCAGCCGTTTTAACAGCATTCATTCCGCCTGTCCGCCTGTCCACCTGTCCGAGAACAAGGAAGGACTTTCCATCTTCTAATGTCCTCAGTTTCTTTCTTCAGTGCTCTGTAATTTTCACTGTGGTGGTCTTTCACCTCCTTGGTTAAATTTATTCCCAGGTTTGTTTATTTTTGAGGCTATTGGGAATGGAATATTTTTTTCTAATTCCTTTTTCAGTGGGTTCATTATTGGCGTGCAGAAGACCTATTGATTTTATATGTTGATTCTGTGTCCTGCTACTTTGCTGAATTTGTAATCTCTAAAAGTCTTCTGGAGGAGGTTTCTGGGTCTAAGTGAGGGAACACTTTATCTGTGAACAGTGATAGTTTAACTCCTTCCTTTCTAGCTGTGCTTTCTGTTCCTTTCTCTTGTGGGGTAGGTTCTTTAACTTCTGTGAGCCTCAACCCCGAGTGCCTCTAGTATCAAAAGGGAAGCCTCTGACCTCACAGGTGCTGGGAAATGAGTGACGAGGTTGGGACTGGGTGTTGGTGCTGGCTGCTCTGCCTGCTCTTCATTGTGTGGGTGGCAGGGCCGCACACCTGGTGAAAGGCGGGCCCCTTCAGTCAGACTATCCAGAGGTGAACCCCCCCTGCGGGGTAGCTGGGGATCTGGCTTAAATGCAGGAAGCGTCCTGGCCCAGGGTGCCAAGTTCAGGCACAGCTGTTTGATTGACACCTGGTCTTTCTGCTGCTTCTCTCACAGGGAAGTTGTCGGTCCCCTGGAATGCTGTAATGTTGTCCATTTTGAACAAAGCAGGTGATAATTTCTTTCAAGTACGAGGATGTTCCTTAGAAAGCAGACTACTCGTCTGTTCGGGGGCTGCATGAATCTAAGACAAGCACCTCTGGTTTGGAGCATTTCCACATCAGTGGTCTGTCTGCGGAACCCCTCCCCACTTGGCACTATTACCAAGGACATTTCCACAGCCCCCCTTTTTTCTTTTTCTCACAACAAGGGTAGATGCCCAGTATAAGGGTGAGGCATTGCCCACTGTCCAGCTGAAAGAATCGCAGGGCGCTCTCTGCTCCTGTTGCCTTCAGCTCTATCTTGAAAGGCCCCGTCCTTCTTTGTCTTGCACCTGGGCTTTTACAGGATTGTTCTGATAAGTTGTAGGATTCTCATGTTCGTATCTCCCACACAGTGTGCTGCTTGTGGTGGTCCCGTAAATATTTACTGAATCCACAGGTCAAGGAATTTGCCCAGCTCTGTGCCTGCTTCAGTAAGGGAATACCTCTCATCTCAGTGAAAAGGAGTGTGCTATTTCTAGCTTCATCTAAGAACAGCACTCCATCTGCAGACAAGTCTGTTGAAGGGGAAACCAAAGACACCCTCTCGTGGCCTGCGAATCCCCAGATGGATTTCCCAGGCGTGGAGCAGCCTGACTAGGCCACGAGGGGCCGGATGTGCCTCTGCGAACAGAGGTTAGAGCTGTCCCCGTGTCCTTCGGAAGTGCCAGGAAAGCCCCTGCCGGGTGCCAGATGGGTCGTTCTGTTGAGCTAACTGCTGTCCTCAGGCCTCAGCCTTCAAATGCACAGGGACAGGTGCTGCTCTGGAGCACAGGCTTGGCCTGTGCCGTGGGTGGCCCAGACTCGTGCTGCCTTTGGGTCAGAACCACGTGCAGGGGACCAGAGCCCTGGGCAGACAAACAGTCCATTAAGTAAGCAAGCAGAGGGAATCCGGTCTGCCTCTGCCCCCACCTGCCAGGGTCAAGCACCGTCCCCAGTGCTACTGAAAGAGGGGAAACCTGGCAGTGGTCCTGTCACTCTTGGAATCTCTGTCATTAAGGGCTGCCCAGCCTGACATTCCGGCAGGCCAGGGCCTGGGCAGGTCCTAAGCATCACAGCTCTGTCAGTGGCCTCCATGCGTGAATTGGATCTGCCTAAGGAAGCCACCTGGTGGAGACCCAGCCTCCTGGCCTGTTGGAGGATCCAGTGAGAACCTGTCTCCCTCAGGTCACTGGGTCATTGTGGCATCTCCACCAGCAGGTCAGCAGCATGGGGGGGGGCAGTGTGCTGGGGGACACTGAGGATGGAGCTTCAAGTGAGGCCCTGCAGATGGGCAGACTGAGGACAGAAGCGAGAGGTGCCTGGTGCCCCTGGAAGTCCCTCCTGGGCTGTGACACTCAGAGCTGGTGCTCTGGAACAAGGTTTCCTCTCCAGCCAGAAACCTGCCCCACTGCTGCAGCCTGTCCAGGAGCAACGTGGGCCCAGCAAGGGCATCAGGGCCCGGCCAACGTGGGAAGAGACCCTGCCCTATGGCTTGGTCTGGATTTGTGGGGGGTCCCTTCCTGGAGGGTACTTTCTCCAGGGACCCCCAGACAGGTAAACTCTGTTCTCTGCTTGGAGTTCCATCCCACAGGGCACCCCTGAAGGAGGACAGGTTGTCCTGTATGGCCCTGGTACAGGTAAAGAAAGCCCATGGCTACTCCAGCAGCCACAGGCCGTCCTTATATAGTAGGCGGCTGAGAGAGGGACGTTAGGAGAGAGCATGTAGGAATGCCAGTCCAGCCAGGAGCAGGCATAGCTCTAGCAGGGTAGGCCGCTGTGTTCCTGCTTGGTTCTTGTCCTGTGAGGACTCTAGAGGTCATGTGGTCAATGGCTCTTGACCTTCAGCGAGAACCAAGACCACAGGTTACCTGGCCCTCCTCCAGTTTCTGTTTCCCAGGGACCGGGTTGTCTGCATCTTGTACCCACAGCGGGGTGGTCTGGGCCCTTGCTCAGGGAAGTACCACCTGTAGGCATTTGATGGGAAGGCAGAGAAGCGCTCTCTCCCTCCGTCCCTTCCACTGGAGCCTAAGAGGAACAGGAGAGCGTGGGACCGCGGGCTCTGTTGGCTCAGGAGGTATCAGCCGTGTGTTTCTCTCTGCGACTGGAGCCCTGCCCTCCCCTGAAAGCCTGGAGCTGACCCATCCACTCATAAGCCCCGGTGTTCTTGAGCCAGGACCCCAGTGTTGATGAGGCCTTGGGGACTGAGCAGCGGTGGATGAGGATGGGGTTGGCACAGCCCTGAGCTGTGAAGAGCAGCCGGGGCCTGTGTGCCTGGCCACCTTCCTCCGCATTCAGTGCTGAGTCTACAGTAACTACAGCTGGCGAGTCCAAAGTGCTGGCTCAGTGCTTGGGAGCACTGTCTCCTTCCGTCCTGCAGAGCCACACGAGGCAGCCCTGGCCTTGGTTTTACTCCGCAGTGAGTCACTCGGCGAGGTCACACAGTGGGATGCGGTCAGCCCCTTGGGAGTCTGACCGTCTGGCCCAGACCCTCCTGACGTCCAAGCAGACTTGTCCTGGGGGCAGTGCAGGCCCTTCCTTTCAGTCACCTCCCTGCCCAGCCCACGGAAACTTCGTTTCCTACCTTCCTGACATGGGCAGGAGGGACCGGGGAATCGGGTCTTGTCAGGCCGTTCTATCTGTGTGTCTGTTGTCAGTGGAAATTGGTTTTTGTGACCTTTTTTTTTTTTTTTTAAGCTGTTTTATTGCAATATAATTTGTGCCTTTGAAAGTTGCACGATCTAGTGGCTTTTAGTGTTTTTACAGATTTTGTGCCCATTGCCACAGTCAATTTTGTTTTATTTTTTACCTATTTCTTGGAGATGATGGAGGGTCTCATCGAGTCGCCCAGGCTGGCCTTGAACTCGGTGATCTTCCTGCCCCGACCCACCGAATAGTTGGGATGACAGGCAGGACCACCCCCCAGCTCAGTCCGTTTCAGATTTTTTTTTTTTTTACTCCAAACGAAACCCTGTACCCGTGAGCCACAGCCTACTGAGGGTCCCTGTGCGTCCACCCTGGGCAGCCTGCTTCCCACCTCTACACATTGGCCAGTCTGGACATCTCCGTCTGTAGATTGTGCGGCGTCTGTCCGTGCTGGCGTAGGTCAGCGCTTCCCCTGCTGTGCCGCCCCCCACTGTGTCAGACGGGCGCCCTGCCGTCTGTGTTCGCCAGTTGCTTGGGTTGCCCGTGGCATTTCTGGCTTGATTGGCGCGAGCACTTCAGCCCTTCCGTGTTGTCTGGGTCTTCAGGAGTCGCTCTTGATGAGACCTTTAGTGTGACTCGGTTTGGAAAGTGCTCAGCCCTCTCACAAGCTGCCAGCTTTCTTGGTCTCCATCTTTCAAGTGCATCAGCACTTTCCAAGGTCCTAGGACCTACTGTGCGCTCTGCTTAGGTGACACATCCGGTAAGGATGACACTGCTGGGAGGATGTGTTGGGTGCACTTTTACAAATCAGAGAGCGTGAGGCCTAGGGTGAGTATTTGTTCAAGTTCAAATGCTCGGCATGTGGTTAGAGTGGGATTTGAACCCTGGCTCCTCCGGGGCTGCCTTTCCAGGCTTCTTGAGAAGGGTGGTGTCTGAGCACAGGCCAGAACAGAGAGTGCACAGAAGAGGGGCAGTTCCCTTTGGTTCATCTGACAGGAAGTGGCTTTGAGGCACACTGACATGGAGTCCATGCCCCCTGGGCAGGTGGGCAGGCAGGCAAACTACCAGGGAGACTCTGAACAGAGGGCAGGCCAGGGCAGGCCTGCAGAGGTGGCCCAGGAACAGCAATGGGAGGGACATGGATCACAGCAGAGAAGGACACAGCATGCTGTGGGGAGGGTGTGGGTGGGGAAGGTGCAGACGAGGACATGAGTGACAGGGCAGCAGCTCGGGGAGGTCGGAGCACGGAACTTCAGAGTGTGGCAGGGGCAGCCGCTGAGAGAGCATGGCGGGTCGCCCACCTGGCTGGCTGGCCCTTACAGCTGGGTCTGGCCCAGGACGCTGCGCAGGGCATTGACACCTCCGATGTTGGAGACAAGAGACATAGGGTACCAGTAGAAGGAGCCCCAGGGTCGGGGTGAATGGGCGCTTGCAGGTGAAGCACAGCTCCCACCTGGCGCTTTGCCACCAGCGCTGCTTGGGGGGAGGGTGGGCAGGATCCTGAAGGTGGCTGCAGGTGGACTGAGCGGGGGCCTTAGTGGCTCACCGGCAATGTCGTGTGGTTTCAGGAATGCCAGGAAGGACTACATCACCGCCAAGTACCTGGAGAGGAGGTATGCGAGGAAGAAGCACGCAGACAGCGCCGCCAAGCTGCACAGCCTCTGTGAGGCCGTCAAGAACAGAGACATTCTTGGGTTACTGCAAGCTTATGCTGATGGCGTGGACCTCACAGAGAAGATCCCGCTGGCCAACGGACATGTGAGCATGTGGCTGCTGCTTCTAGGAAGCAGAGGGAAGCAAGGGAGGGCAGCAGGGCAGGGTCTTGGGCTTGAGAATTCACGCTGTGCCATTCTCCAGGAGAGCAGAATTTGCTCTGTTCCGTAGGAGAATCTGGTGGCTTATTTATTTATTTTTAATTGGCAAGTAATTTCTTAGGTTCAGCACTTTTTAATCCTAAATGCTTGGGACTAGAAGTACTTTGGACTTTGATTGTTTTTAGATTTTGGAATATTTGTATATGAGATGTGTTAGGGATGGGACCCAAGTCTAAACACAGAATTCATTTTCATATACCTCTTACACATAGCCTGAAGGTGATTTTGTAATATCTCTAGGATCCCCGTGCTTTGACTACAACCAGTCACATGAGGTCAGGTGTGGAATTTTCTATGTGTTGCTCACCGCTTAAAAAGTTTTGTACTTTGGAGCATTTTGGATTTAGGATTTGGGGACTAGGAATGCTCAACCTGTGCATATGTTTATGGACAGTGGGAGTTTTGAGATGTGTTCCCACTGTAGAATGACTGAATCAAGCTGTTGCCATGTCTTCACCTTACATGTTTCTCATGGTGAGAACGTCTCAGAGATGCTTAACACGGGACTATTATGAACTGCCATCACTGTGCTGTGCAGTAGCTCTCCAGAACACATTCCTCCCAACCAAAGCTTTGGGTGTTGGTTTATTCTTAAACCTCGAATGAAATGCCAACTCTGGAGAGCAAGCCTGTCCTGAGGCCTGAAACTGAGGGAGCACACCTGTGCAGCCTGCAAGGACCTCTCTTCTGTGAGCAGGGTCAGCCAAGGCCACCTGAGGAGTGCCCTAGGAGGGCCAGTTCCCTGCAGCCTGCAGCCCATGCACTCTCCTCCCTGAGGGGGTGGGTGGGAAACATCCCCCAGACTTGAGGGAACCCTCAGGGTCTCTAGTAAACCATTAGTGCCAAGGGGCTGGTGGATGCCCCAGCCTTCTGCAAGTGCCTCAGGGACATACACTTCAGCCCCTGTGGGGCTCAACCATGTCCTCTCAGGGCCATTCCAAGCTCCCCAGGTGGGGGTGTTGTGACAAGGGCAGGAACCTTTCTCCTAGTGACTGACAGGCTCCTTTAGATGTGAGCCGAGGCACCAGCAGGCTGTGGAGTGCCCCCTTGCTCTTCCTCTTTGTAGACAGGTAGAAGTTTGCCGTGGAAATTAGTGGGCACTCCGTACCTTAGAGATAAGTTTTTTTGAAAGAAAGGATGAACACTTTTGGAAGGGATAGACACAACTTTGCTGAGCTGGACACAATATTGAAGGCTGCCGCTGGAAGGCTACAATGTCTCCGTTTGGTTTCCAGGAGCCGGATGAGACAGCCCTGCACCTTGCCGTCAGGTCCGTGGATCGGACTTCTCTTCACATCGTGGACTTTCTGGTTCAGAACAGGTGGGTGTCTGAACTTGGCGCAGGGCAGGGGGAGGGCTTTTGTTTTTGCTCCCTGGGCTTCCTGAGGACGGCAGCAAGGCCTCGCTGCTTGGGTTGTGCTGCAGAGATACTCGCATGTGCAGTCTGAGCATGAGTCATGGGACAGAGAAGATGCCAGGTGTGGGCGTCGCAAGGCTGTGCTAGGGAAATCCAAACCCAGGCTCAGAGCCTGGGACTCACAGCCCCAGGGATGTGTGGCTGCTGACCTGGGAGCCCTGGAGCAGTGGTGCGCGCCCCACCCCGCATCCTGTGCACTGGCAGGTTCCTCCCCTCGCCCTGTGGGTGGGGCTCCTTGTCCCAGACAGCATGTCCCGAGTAGGGGAGAGGAGAGGGCAGTGGAGGTCTTGAACCAGAACACTGGGTCATGAGTACTTGACTTGCCTTGGGCTGAGAAATGGCTTGTGTGCTTTCTCTGGAAATGGCCTTTGAGACATGCAGGTACAGTTGACCAGGCCCTAGTGTGCTGTTCTGTGCATGTGCTTCACCATGTGCCACCTGCCTGGCACTGGAGTCCAGACCTCAAGGCCTTTTCCTGACCACGATTTAGGGGGGATGTGTACTGGAGGGTGCTGGTTGAAAACCACCAAAATAGCTCCAAGTGGCATGGAAGATCCCATGATGCGAAAGCAGTGGAATAGTTTGCACTCTGTGTCCTCTGCTTTTCCCTATGATTCCTGGCAGAGGAGTAACAAAGCAGCTAGAAAGTAGAGGAGCTGGGGGTTGTCAGCCCCAACACCCACAGGCCATTCCTGAGGAGCCCTGGTTCACTAGACTCCTGGTGGAGCCAGATGTCCTGTCCTCGGCAGCAGCCCAGCGCCTGGAGCAGAGCGGGGCTCCATGGGTGTCGGTCAGTCCGGGATAATGCCTTTCCCTGTACAAACTTTCCAGGGGAAGAAGGGGGAACCTGGTTTCTTTACTTCTGGGATGGAGGGAAGAGAGCAGTAGAGGATAGATGAGGAAAGGAGGCTTGGGCGAGGTGCAGTCCAGAGGTAGAACACTTGCCTAGCTTGCATGAGGCCCTGGGTTTCATCCCCAGCACAAAAACAAAAAAGAAAAGAAGAGAGAAGGTGCTCTGTCTTACTTCGAAAAGTAGTTGGTTTCCTCCTGGCAGGAGCTCTGGTGCCACCCCCTGAAGTCACGTCCATCCCCACTTGTCTGTCTAGAGGCCCAAGGCTTTGTCTGCCTTTATGATGGTGGTGTCTACGTGTGGAACAGCTTGTCCCATGCCTGTGGAGCACGTGCCCCTGGGCTCATTTGTATCAGAAATTTGTATTTGGATGACCTGGGCTCATTTGTATCAGAAGAGCCTCTTCTGAAGCAGCCCCTAACTGCACTCAGAGGGCAGTTCCAGGGTCACGGGAGCAAGGGGGCAGTTCCAGGGTCTCAGGAGCAGGGAACCCTATCCTGGAGAAGCTTTTCCCCTCCCTGGCAGGAGTATCAAATGATAGGGTCGAACAGCTCATCTGGCCCATGCTGCAGACGGACAGGATGGACATTTGTGCAGGCTGGGCAGTGGGCAGCACAGGCGAAGAGGGAAGAGGCCGGAGCTTCAGGCTTGCCCAAAGCTACGCTGCCCACCTCCCCAAGCCCAGCAGCAGCACAGCTGCCCCTTGCCTGGCCTCTGCCATCGTGGGTTCTCTCCATGATGTCCTGGGCCACGGCTGCCTCATCCACACAGGCACCTGGAGTATACAGGCACCTGGCCTGTGGGTCTTGGGGCTGACAACCCCCCCCCAGCTCCTGTACTTCCTGGTATTCTCATGGGACAAGATGGAGAAACTGGTTACTCATGAGTCAGATTCCGTCTGCCTCTCGTCACATGCCCTGTGTCCCTGCCGAGCCATCTGCACCCCCAGTAATCCTTCTGTTTCCTCCGACTCTGTTCTCGGCAGCGGGAACCTGGACAAACAGACAGGCAAAGGCAGCACGGCCCTGCACTACTGCTGCCTGACGGACAGCGCCGAGTGCCTCAAGCTGCTCCTGCGCGGGAAGGCCTCCATCGAGATAGGTGAGCCTCGCGCCGCCACGAGGGCAGCCCGCCGCCGGGAGCCATGCTGCTTCCTTAAAAGTCAACCAAGTCTTGTTGGCAGATTTACTTAGAAGAAGCAAGTGATAAGCTGTTTCAAGGTACCTTACGTTCAGCACACTGAACAGGGAGCAGTGCCCTGGGTTTGGAATTGATATGCTGCTGTATTTGATGGCTATTGTTTGGACATTGATTGTAATCAGTTGCACGTCAACAGTTTTACTCTCTTGGCTCAAACCTTAACCTTTCCAATCTTGGCTTCTCTGCTGTTACTTTCTTCTTGGTTATCCACCAGCCCCCGGCGGTCGGGCCAACTGGATTTCAGGACTTGTGCTCCAGTTAATGTAGTGCTGCCTCATGGTATCTTTGGTCAACTGCCCCTCGCTGGCAGATCCTACGGGGTTTGTCATGACGCTTCCTTTCCTTGCCCTTGGCTTTTAGCAAACGAGGCAGGAGAGACCCCGCTGGACATCGCCAAGCGCCTCAAGCATGAACACTGCGAGGAGCTGGTGAGTCTCCCCCAGCAGATGGGCGGGGCACGGCTGGGGACAGCGAATGGGAGGGCTTGTCCTACCCTGGCACTTGTCGCAGAGTGGATCTCTGTCCTGGGTGGGACATGCTAAGAATCAGCCCAACCTGGGGAGAGCGTGCTAGGGAGTTGTAGCAGAGCAGAGGACCACCCTCCCGGGGTGTCCGCTGTGTGGACCTGTTGGCCACAGCTGGCCCCGGCAGGGAGGCTGCACTGCGTGCCTCAGGCCTCCTGCTTGGCCGTGCTCTGAGCTGGCTTTCTTACTTTGTTCCTCAACCCCACATCATGTGTCCTGCCCTGAGCCATCTTCCTTTCCTGTTCTTGAAGTAGGGGGTGTGAAGGAAGGAAGGAACCACTGGGGACAGCAGAGTAGGGCCGTGGTAGGACTGTGCCACTGTGACTTGGTAAAGACCCCCAGGCGCTCAGCTGCCACCTTATATGTGAAGTCAGTTATACCCCTTTGCAAGGTTATGGTGAGAGTTACTATTGAATCTATAAAGCACTCAGCACGTAGATATTCAGTGCTTGACCAACGGAACTTTTGATAACAAATGCTAAAGGAGTGGGCTAAGTGACAGTTTCTGTTCTAGACACTTCAGATCCACATCTCGTGCAATCTTTGAACTACTCTATGACAGAGTTTCTGCTGTCATGGAGGAGGAAGCAGACACAAGGTCATATTGCTTCTGTCTGGCTCTACAGAGCAGTAAGCCCTGCTGCCCTAAATACCACTGTGTGATAAATTCGCTTCTGTGCACCTAGAATGGAGTTAGCTGTCTACCTTGAGAGAACTGGGGAGATAGTTGTTCCGATCATTCATTCAGGGCTTCATGCTTGTTCTAGTCGAGAAGCTGGGTTACCAGTGAATGCAGTCCTTCTCCTAGTAGGGTTGAATTTGCTTGCATATGTAGTGTTGATACCTGCAGGCTGATCCTTTAGGTTCCAAACATCCCTTGCCCGTGTACGGTACTTCACAGTTTATAAGCACCCGCTGGTGCTGCCAGGATTGAATGTGAAGGTTATCCTGTCAATCAGGTAGAGGGGGATTAACTGCACCCAGGGGCTGGAAGGAGCTTGCTCTGGATGGAGTGCAGGCTCCCTTCCTCCTGGGCTGCCTGTCTGCTGTCTGTCTAAACAGCCTGCAGATCCCTGCCTCTGTGCCCAGGGTGTTGGCAGCAGTGCTGACTGTCCTTTGTACTTCCCAGCTGACGCAGGCGCTATCGGGAAGGTTTAACTCTCACGTCCACGTGGAGTATGAGTGGCGGCTACTCCATGAAGACCTGGACGAGAGTGACGATGACGTGGACGAGAAGCTGCAGGTCTGTGTGGGTCGCCACCTGTGCACAGAGCCCACAGTGGGCCCTGCCTGGAGCCCGGGAAGAAGGCTTTCCATAGAGAGGGAATGCAGCTGCTCTCCGTGTTCAGGCCCCAGTAGGTTTTGGGTTTATCTCTTCCACCACCTCCGCTACCTCCCAGCTCCTCTGTACTCCACTGGAGAGAGAGGCCAACTCTGCAGTCGTAGGCAGCTCCTTGCCTGTGCTTCTGGGGCTGCAGAGGAAGCTACTTGCTGTGGAGCCCCGGGTGGAAGAGCCAGGTCTCCTCTGTCCCAGGTCATCACGGTCACCTGGCTGGGCATGTTTGCCTGGCTGATCTCAAAAACTTCAAATGAAATCATTCCACAGCCCTTGCATCTCCCTGAGTCTCACCCTTTCCTTTTGGGCCGGGCACATTGAAATCTCAAGAGAGGTTGCCTGGCCAAGGTGAAGTATGCATTTCCAGATGGCCTTGGAACCAGGAGGGCTCTTGCTGCTGGTCCAGCTCTGTTCTCAGCACACACACACTGCCTGGCACGTGTGGGTGGCCCAGGATGGCTGCCACCTTCACCCAGGTCGCATCTGAGAGTCAAGCTTGAGGAGCCTTGCTGCAAAACCCAGTCTCCCAGCTCCCCCAGTGGCCAGCAGCCCTGGGAAGGGTTAGGGTTAAAATGAGGGGAAGTGGCATGGTGAGCACACTTTCCTGTTTTGCTGTGTGACTTTTGTGTTCTGAAGTACATTGAGGATTTACTAGATGGATAGAGGATTGACACAGGGGAAAGGGAGATGGACAGCATTTCTGAAACCCTGGCTCATGCAGCATTCCACCTGAACTGACCATTCCTTAGAATACAGAATAAGAAATGTCTTCACTGAGTTAATACAAAACAGCATCAAAGCAAGAAGAGCTAACTTCACGCTTACCTGTCTTTAAAAAAGAAAGAAAAACTGGAAGCCTCTGCTGTGAGGAGTCTGCAGCGCCTCTCCGTCCTGGGAGCAGCAGTAGAGCAGGCTGGTGCCCAGGAGAGCAGCAGCAAGGCTTGGGCCTGGTGTCCTGAAACCCAGACTCTGCCACCCACTGCCGTTCTTTTCAGCAGAGAGTGGCAGGTGTTTTGTCCCCTCATCTGTGGGCCCTGTTGGAATGTAGAAATCTGTGCAAAGAGCCACTGGCCACCGCCTTCTGCACCCTGAGCCCGGCTTGACCAGAGCCTGGTGTGGGTGGACAGCCCTGTGAGAGGGAGCCGGCAGCTGATGCCGAGAGCCTGCCATGCTCCTGGGACTGTGCTGGAGAAACAGTGGAAGTCGTACCCATTAATAGATAGGGGTGAGGGTGGCAAGGTTAAGTGATTTGCTCACGATGAAGCTACTATTCTGAGGCTGACATTTGAAGTGCAAGTGGCATCTAAGCTTGTGAGTCATGATTGGATACATAGGTTTGCAGTAAAGCATGGGGAGAGTAGGCGTGGATCACCTCTTAGCGAGCCAGACGGTAAATACTTGAGGCTCCTTGGTCAGAAATGTCCGTTTTTATTGCCACTACTCAGCTTTGCCAGGGTGGTTCAAAAGCAGGCATAGACAGTATGTAAGTGATAGGGCACAGCTATCTTTTCATAAAAAATTATTTATTAAAACAGGGCAGCCCACAGGCCAAGGCTGGCTGACCCCTGAGTTAGAGGAGTCTCAGGAGTTCCTGTGAAAGTGGGAGAACACATTGATCTGGGGTGATCCGCCATAGAGCTGTCGGTGTGATTGCAGCTAGGTGGCCAGAGTCATCCGTGTTGTTCTCAAACATAAGGTGGTGTGTTTGGACAGGGGAACCCGGGAGACAGGAAGAGCTAGTTAGAGATAACTCTAGCCAGTAAAATGAAATGGCTCCCTTCACAGAATGGAGAATTGTCACTTGTGAGCCATGGCTTTGGGGGCGGGGTGGTGATGGTGTACATGGGTGTTTCAATTACAAGACACCAGAGTGGGTTTTAAATCCTGCAGCTCTCCCGCCACAGGTGAGAGTCCTAGGCCAAGTGGAAGTGGTGCAAGTGTGGATTTCACAGTGGCATTGCCGTCATCAGCCAGAGGTCCCCATCTCCACCTCACACCTCTGCTCTGACACTGCTTTACAGCCCAGTCCCAACCGGCGGGAGGACCGGCCTGTCAGTTTCTACCAGCTGGGATCCAGCCAGCTTCAGCCTAATGCCGCGTCTTTGGCCAGAGATGCTGCCAACCTCACCAAGGACAAGCAGAGGGCGTTCATGCCCAGCATCGTGCAGAACGAGACCTATGGAGCCATCCTGAGTGGCAGCCCACCCCCATCCCAGCCGGCAGCCCCCACCACCACCAGTGCCCCCCCACTCCCACCTCGAAATGTCATCAAGGGTATGAAATTTCTTGGTCCCCTGCAGATATATTGAGGGTTTGGTTTGGGGGGGAGGGGGGTTTGAGAAATTTGCACCTGCTTTGCCCCCAACTAGGTGACATTGGGCACATATTTTGTAGTTATTTTCTGTTTGCCTCCTAAAGAAATTCTTCCATTTTTTTCTTCTTTTTTTAGAATGCCAAATGGTGGTAGAGATCTTTGATTGGCTTCTTACTCTGGGCAGAGACATGGCTCCTATGTGGTCTGGGTGATGTGGGGCTGCCCCAGGCGGGCCTGGAGTGGGCCAGGGGATGCTCTCTGCAACCCTTACCCACATACTGCCCTTCCTGGCCTCTATTCTTTCTTTCCTTTCTTATTTCTCCTCTGTCGGCATCAGGGCCAGCCTGTAGCACCAGTGATTACTTCTTATCACCATGATTTTCATGGAATGAAGGAGAAAGATACTAGTTGGGGAACAATGTTCAGCCTAATGGTGAAAATACAGAATCATGCTGGGTGTGTTGGTGAATGCCTGTAATCCCAGCAGCTCAGTAGGCTGAGGCAGGAGGATCGTGAGTTCAAAGCCACCCTCAGCAAAAGCAAGGCACTCAGCAACTCAGTAAGACCCTGTCTCTAAATAAAATACAAAATAGGGCTGGGGACATGGCTCCATGGTTGAGTGTCCCTGAGTTCAGTTCTCAGTACCTCACCACCACCACCAAAAAAAAATACAGAATCATCTCCCCCAGTGCTGTCAGTGTGAAAAGCTCACTCGACTTAACCTCAGCTGCTCTGTCTCAGCCAAGGAGACTTAACAGGTGAGATTTTTTGTGTTTACAAATATGGAAACTGAAATCCTCAAGTAGTTTATCTAAGAGTGAGGAATAGCTGGCACTATGCTTCTTGAAGGTGGGCCTACCAAGTGACCAGCTTACCCCAGACTGCACCTGACACCATGGGCTGTGGCCTTTGGGACTTCCTGGGGCAAGGAGGGCTGCTCCGTCTTCGCTGCTGAGACTGGAGAGCCCAAGGGCCTCCCTAGAGCTGGTGTAGAGCCTGCGGCTGCTAGCTGTGGAGAGGGAAGTGTGGGGTGGTTCAGGTGGGCCCGTAGCCATGTGCCCTCACATTGCATGACATTGGCAGTGTGGCTGCACCCCATCTTGCCCCACTGTCCTGGGTATTGCAAGGATCCTCCCACACAGCCCTGACCCAGCATTCAGGGGCCCAGGGGAATGATGATCGACCTGTCCCAGGGGCCACGGAGTCACAGCCCTCAGCAGCGTTGCATCCCTGCACCCCAGACCCAGGAGCCAGCCTGCTCACCGCCCCTGGGCAGCCAAGTGCTTTGTAACCAGACAGCACGCGCTGGGCCTGATCCAACTCTGAGCAAGGAGTGCAGTGGCCGCTCAGTCACAGAGCACCTGCCCATCGCCCTCCAGGGCTGGCCGAGGCCATCTCAGTGCCCCGTCCCCCCTGTCCCCACATCTGGAGAGGTGTGTCTATTCTGAAAGGCTCAGACCCAAAGCATTTGGGCATTTTTATTCCCACTGGAGGCTTTTACTGGCTGGCTCTGGGTGTCAGGAGGAGAGACTCGGTCCTGCCCTGTCGGGTGGTGGAAGAGTAGTGAAGCTCTTCTGTATTTCCAGGTTTCCTGGAATCAGATTTTTCTTTTTCTTTTTCTTTCCATTCTCATCTTCAGCTTCATTCTTTCTTCAGATGCAATAGATTATACCCCTCACCTGTGTCTCCCTGTTCTCATTTTGTTCACACTTGGTCTAAAGGAAGCTCACAGCTTCCTTAGGTGTGGGTGGTCTTGCACTGTGGCCGACCCTGCCACAGGAAGGGCGCTGAAGGCTCCTCCAGACCCTGGGCCTCCTGAGAGGGTGTGGCCTGTTTCACTGCCCCCCCTCCCCCCGGGCTGTACACAGCCAGGGACACAGGGACTGGGTCACACCTGTGCACTTGAGTAGATGGCAGGAGAATGATGTGACCAGGGAAGTGCCACCTCTTTGGGGGTTACCTGAACCTTCTGGGTTCTGTGTGCAATCTGTAGCCAGAGAGTTTACAGGAAGTCAGGAGAAGGTCCTCCCCTGTGGCTGACCTGCACCCTGCCCCACTGTACAGGCTGGGAACAGGGTGCTGTCTGCATGGCTTGGGTGACTCCCGTGGCCTGCAGGATACAATGGAAAGGCAGAGATGAGAAGTTCCATGGTCCCCAAACAGAACATTGTGATATATTTTCAGTTAAGAATTTTTACATTCCACCATCAGATTGAGAAAGCCAGCCAGGAATGTTCCCCGGACCATCTTTGGTTCAGCGTCCATTGGTATCTGTCTTCCAGGTCACAAAGATGAGAGTAAAGTTTCGGGTTCTACTCGCCGTTCTAGAAAGGTCAGAGTGGCCATTTGATAAGTGAGAGGATCAATAACGCAGTGTTTTGTTTCTGTTTTTGTTCTGTGTGTGTGCACATGTGTGTGCGTGTGCGTGGGTTTAGTTCAGGCAGCCTCCTCAGCTAACACCCTGTGGAAGACAAACTCTGTAGGTGTGGACGGTGTAAGCAGGCAGCGATCTTCGTCAGATCCGCCAGCTGTCCACCCACCGCTGCCCCCTCTTCGAGTGACGTCTACCAGTACGTTTTTTTCCTTTCTCCTTCTTGCCAGTGGGCCTCGTAGGTCTGGAAGGCAGGGGGCGCTGTTGGCAGCCACCTGGGGAGACAGCTCTGGGGCCTCACACCCGCAGGCAGCCCCAGCACGCCCCATGGCCCGCTCACTCTCCTCTGCCTTGCAGAACATTCACTAGACCAGCTTCTGGTCCTCTGCACACCACCCCAGAGCTCTCATTTCCTTCAGCCAGTTGGTGATTTTCAATATTTGGGGACAGTCATTTTGATCATAATCTGGCATTGGTTTTTTCAAATACCAGCATGTGGTTGAAAGTACCCAAAGCCTTGTGGGGAGAAGCAGCAGGAAGAGGTCTTGCTCCCGGGTGCAGAATTGAGCGTATCTCCCAGGTCCATGACGGGAGCCCTGGGCCCTGCCCTCTCCGCCCCCTGTTCTCCTGGGCTCTGGCGGAGGGGCACCCAGCATCTCTAGGTTTCAGGGCTTCCAGAGCATTGGGAGTATTCCTAGACTGACATGCTTGTGGCTTTCTTAAAATAGCTAAATTAGCTGGGTGCAGTGGCACATGCCTGTCATCCCAGTGACTCGAGAGGCCGAGGCAGGAGGATCACAAGTTCAAGGCCATCTTGGGCAACTTGGTGAGACCCTGAAAAAAAACGAAAAAAATAAATAAAAGGGCTGGGGTGTAGCTCAGTGGTCGGGCACCCTGGATCCGATCTCCAGTGCCACAGGAAGAAGAAGAAGCTAAAATTAACATCAACCTGCTGAGGCACCCCCCGGCTGCACAGCCAGAGGCTCGCCAGAGGCCAGAGCCCTCTTTCCTCCTCTCTCGCCTCTCAGGCTGACCCGTGGGCTCCCCAAGTCTGCCTCTCTGCTTTTCCTTTAAAACAGAAAAAGGGAACAAGGGAAAGGGGCACAAAAGGACGACCCCCTGGATGGCTCCGTGGCCTCACCCCACCTGGTCGCCAGAGGCCTCAATCCTGCTGGCTTGTCCTGTGCCTTATGTGTGAGCTCCCACCTGGAGGCAGGCCACCACCCGTGACAGTGACCTGGTGCTTTGTCAGGAGAACAGGTGGAGGCAGGCTGGGCTGAGGACCCACTTCCCTCTCTTACCTGCTCTGCCCCTGAGCAGCAGCACTCGGCTTCCTCGAGCCCCAGCCTCGGGCCTGTGGAGTCAGATGGTCACAGAGCCTTTGCCCTGCCCACCTCACAGACTGGGGGCCTGCACCAAGTCGCTCCTCGCCCTCTGTCCTCAGGCTTGTCCCTGCTCAGCTGCCTGGTAAACGGGTGGGGCCTCCTTCCTTCTGGGGATGGGCCTGCTCTGGCTAAGAGAGTCCTGGCCCGGGCAGAACCATCTCCCAGGGCAGAGGCCAGGCCTGGACCTGGCCCCAACCAGCCTCCTGCTGCCTGTTCAGAGTCAGGGGCAGGACAAGGTACTGGCTTCCCCACCGGGTCCAGCAGAGAAAACAGGCCCCTGAAGAGTTTCGATCGTGCTCGAGCTTCCTGGGTGCTTGACCAGGACCCCTCCGTCCCTCCACAGTTCCCTGAAATGCAGGAGGAAACCGGCAGGTGTGCCCCCCTGGAGACTCCAGGGAAGAGGACCCTGGCTGGGCCACCAGGGAGGAGGTGGGTACAGGGCTGGGGCTGACTCGTCTCCTCTCCCTTCTCTCTCTGCAGACCCTCTGGCCCCCACGCCACCCCCTCCTGTGGCCAAGACGCCCAGCATGCTAGAAGCCTTGAGCCAGTCGGGCAAGCCTCCCCAGCCAGGGGCCTCACAGAGCAGGCCCCCGCCCCTGCCGCCCCAGCCTCCCAGCCGCCTGCCTCAGAAGAAGCCTGCTCCCGGGTAACGCCACCCCTCCCGGCCTCCTGGCCTAGTCACACTGGCTGGGCCTGCGTCCAGCGTTCTGGGGGCTTCCAAGTGGCTGTGGGCCCCTTACTCAGGCTGGAAATCTCCGCTGCTGGTGCCCAGGCGTGTGAGGTCCATCAGCTCTGGAGGGTCTTACCATTAATTCAAGGATTTTTTTTAACTGAAAATTCTTACAAATGTGTTATCTTAAATTCACGTCGTGAGTTTAGATCTTCATTTAGTACAGACGCGGGGGTTTTTTGGAGTAAAGTCCTCCAGACAGGCTCTCTTCGTTCTGTCTGTTGCCCACTTGAGAAAGGTCATCTTGCCCATGTGGGCCCTCAGCAGTGTGAGGCACGTTTCTTCACATAAGAACGTTTGCTTTGCTACACACAGTGCAACCCGCAAAACCGGGACCTTGCCTGGATGCTCACCACCTCCCACCCTCACCCACAGTCCTCGTGTCCGAGTGCCGCAGAGGAGCCCAGGTTCTCTCTCTTCTCTGGGTCTTTACAGAGCTCCGTTTGTGGTGGCCCTTGTTTAAGGGGAACACTGCTGAGAAGCCGGGGCCTGGTGATGGGTCGTCTCATTGCTGGGATGGGTCATGGTCTTGGTCAGAATCAGGAAGTGCACACACGTGTACGCTGCTAAATGTACATGCATAAGCACGCGCACGTGTGTGCATTTTGTGCCTTCCTACAGTGAATCTGCGGGGTCACAGTGATACCTCCAGTTTCACTTGTTCTGGTGACGAACCACACCAGAACTGACTGAAGCGAGACACGCCATTTTATTCTTCTCTCGTTGTCGGGAATCTGTTTGACACAGTGTCTGACTCGTTTGGCTCCACAGCCTGTGCGCTCTCAGCTGAAGACTCCCCGAGGTCAGGGTCAGTTAGGTGTTGACGTGTCTGAGGACTCGCAGGAGGCCTCCTTCACAGGTCTGGCAGCTGAGGCCTGTTGTCCGCTGGACCTCAGCGGGGGCTGTCCACCAGAACACCTCCGTGCCCAGCCTCCCGGGTGCTGTGGGCTTCCTCATAGCAGGGGGTCTGGGCCTGGACACTGGCCGGCATGGCTGTCACTAAGTCAAGCAGTGACAGAGCCCAGAGACAGTGAGGGCCAGGGCGTGGCGTGACACCAGATAGCTGGACAGAGTCCACAGGGCCCTAGACTTTGGGGCCAGTTCTAATTTTCTACTTTTCCGTTCTTGTTGCTCCCTTTTCTGAAGATGAGAACCCTGTCCCACGCCTCCTCGGGTGATTGGTGTCCCTTTATGGAACAGCTCCCGTCACTGCCTCCACCCCTCCCCTTTGCTAAAGCCCCTTTCTGTGCTTGGGTCAGTCCTGTTGCGGGAACCCACTGAAGGCACAGCCTCTGGCCCCAGGCCACCATCCCTCACCACTCCCATCAGCAGCCCTCCGGGGGTTAGCCTCTGGGTTCCCTCAGGCCGGCCTGTCCCCCTCTGCAGGCTGCCCCCTCCTGCTTGTTCTTTGGCTCCAGTGTGAGGTCTGTGCCACCAGACTGCTGCCCGGATGGGCATCCCATCAGGTGCCATTCTAGCTGGAATCGCGCCCTCCAGTTCTGTGACATTTCACTCTGTGTGTGTGTGTGTGTTTAAAGGACTGTTTCTGTTTTTTTCTGTTGTCTGTTTTCATTCTCTTTGGACATCAGATCTACCCAGCTTTCCTCTAAACATATCAACTTCTCTTTTGATTGAGTAACATAACTGTTCTGACAGCTCCCCCAATCTCAGGGGTGGACCTGAGGCAGCTAAACTCTTTTCCCATCTATCCCAGACCCAAGAGTAGACCCAGAGCCCTCCATCTTCTGGCTCTACCCTGTTTACCCCTTGGGCCTAGAGGTGCTTCTGGGACAGGTGGGGGGATATGCGAGCTGTGCACACCTGTCCACCAGAGCCGGTCACGGGGCCCGCTGTCCAGAAGCCAGGCGGAAGAGCAGCCCCTGGCCTGCTCTGCACTGAGGAGGAGGAAGGGACTGCCCTCACCAGATGCCCCTCTGGGCGCCTCTTTTCCCTTCCGGCTTTGTTTGCTTGCTCATCTTATCTTCAGTTTTTCTCCTGGGCTCCCTATGTCTGCTCTCCTTCTCAAGTTGAACTTTTTTATGGCACCCTGTTCTTGTTTCATAGGATCACTTTCTCTCTCTGAGAATGTTAATGATTTGATGTTTTGGAGTGTTAAGTGTGTGTTTTCATTGGTGCTTTTCTGTGTAGTGTTTCTTCCACATCGTTTTGGCCTCTGCATGACAGAGACTGTTCCTATGAGCAGTTCTCTGTGCCGTCTGTTTCTGCTGCACACAAAACCAACTAGAGGACTGGTGCTATAGCTCAGTGGCAGTGTTTTCCTAGCATGTGTGAGGTACTGGGTTTAATCTTGAGCAAATAAAATAAAGGCATTCTTTCCATCTACAACTACCAAAAAAAATTAGAACAAAAACCAACAACTGGCAGTTGGACGTAGTGATACATGTAATCCTTGCTAGTTGGGAGGCCGAGGCAGGAGGATTAGAAGTTTGAGAAAGCCAGCCTGGGAAACTTAGCAAAAAATAAAATGGCTGGGTATGTCTCTGTGTGGTAGAACGCCCCTGGATTCAATCCCAAGTCAGTACTTCAAAAACTAACCAAACGCCAGCTGGTACACAGGCTGCCTACACAGGTTTCCCTGAGGAGTGGGCTGTTGGGAAACTCAGAATCTGCGCCTTTTTTCTTGGACAACTCGGGTTCCCTGGCCTCTTGCTGGGAGGGTATAAATTTTCTGGGAGTTGAGTAAGGAAACAAAGTCAAGTTTGTACCTAGTCCCTCTTCTGTGAGAAATGCCAACAGTTGCACTTAGTGTCCTGTCCAGGGCCTCTGCTTTGCCCTCTGAAGAAGCAGCTTCTCCTTCTGTAGGTGGAGTGGGGGGGGGCGCTCTTTGGGGTGGGGTGGGAGTCCAGGATTCAGAGCCTCCTCCGAGGGAGTCTGGCAAATCCTTCTGTTATTGCCTCTCTGTCTCCCCTTCCTGAGGTCCTGGGCCTCACTGGGCCCACAGGACACGTGGGTGCGCTCCCGGCCTTTCCTCACACCAGCTGGTGGTTACATTCACCCTGCCAGTTCCAGCTTCCAAAATTGTGTTCCTCCTTCAGCTCTTTGTTCTTTTGGTTTGAATTTTTGTTTTCAGTCTTTTTCCTTGGGAGGAAATAGACGTATTGCAGTGGGCGATGGTGGGATGGTGCTGGGAATGGAACCCAGAGCCTGCACTCTATCAATGATCTACAACTCCAGGTTGCTATTTTTTTTAATATTTATTTTTTAGTTGCAGTTGGACAGAATACCTTTATTTTATTTATTTTTATGTGGTGCTGAGGATCAAACCCAGGGCCTCACACGTGCTAGGCAAGTGCTCTACCACGGAGCCAAAACCCCAGCCCTAGGCTGCTGTTTTAAATCCACTTTCAGAACTTTTAAAGTGCAGGTCACCTTTCTAAAATATAATGTACATATCCCTGCCTTCCTGTGCTTTGGGGATTTTTTGTGTGTTTAAGTTTTTGTTTTATTCTGTACTAGAGATTGAACCCAGGGACAATCACTGAACCACATCCCCAGTCTTTTTTATTTTTTTATTTTGAGACAGGGTCTCACTAAGTTGCTTAGGACCTTGCTTAGTTGCTGAAGCTGGCCTCAAACTTGGGGTCCTCCTGCCTTGGCTTCCCTTCCCGAGTTCCTGGGATGACAGTCATGTGCCACCCTGTCTGGCCCTGCCGTCCTATTCCTAAACAGCAGTACGATTTATAATGACACTGTCACGATTATGCTTTCAAGTTCCCAATGATTGTTTTTGCCTTAACCAAATGGCCACTGGCTGTGCTCCTAGTTCCAGTGTCACTTCCTTTCTCCTTCCTTGTAATGGCCTCTGGTCTGCTGTCTCCAAGCTGCTCGGCTTTTAAGAGCTCAAATCATGTCTTAAAGTTCCAGACAAGGAACAGTTAGCTCCCAGCACTCACCAGGGAGTACCGAGGACAGTGGCTTCTGTCGGGTGACGGCTCGGGGTCCTTTCCAGCTGCTCTCCTGTCTCCTGCAGAGTCCCAGCTAGAGGTTGCGGGATGGGTGTCCTCTGTAGCCTGGTCTTCCTGGTTTTAACGCGGTTGGAAGGGATGTTGCAGGGCAGATAGAGCAGGTGCAGTCAGAGGGTCCCAGACAGGTTCCAGGGCACGAGGTCCCGTTGCTGCCAGTGGAGCTCTGCTGTCAAAGCGATGCACGTGTGTCCTCTTTTAAAAGAAGTACCCCCACCCCACCGATTATTTGAAAATCAGGATTTCAGTGATAGTCAAATAGTTGAGACTTCATGATCCACAAAGACTAAAAATTTTACTGTCTGGTCCTTTTTTAAATTTTTTTAGTTATAGATGGACATAATACCTTTATTTTTATGGGTGCTGAGGATCGAACCCAGTACCTCACATGTGCAAGGCGCACGCTCTACCACTGAGCCACAATCCCACCCCCTGTCTGATCCTTTAAAGAGAATACCTGCTTTCCCCACACACACTCCCGTGAGCCTGTGTAGCTGAATAGCTACACAGGTAGCTGAGTGGCTGCTGGCGAGGGGCAGCCAGAAGGGTCTGCTGGACACTTTCCTCCAGAGCCGGTGCAGATAAGTGATGAGGCTGTCAGGTGGGTGGGCCCTTTGCTTCTTTGAAAGCAATAACAAAACCAGTGTGGCATTTCCTCCATGTGCATTCTGAGACGCAGACTCCCCTGCTCTTGGTGGGTACATTCTGGGCAGCAGAGGGAGCCTCTGACGGAAATGAGCATGTGGGGGAGAGAAGGCAGCCTCTGGCTTCTCCCAGCCTCTCCTGCTGCTCCAGCCCCTCCCGCCCACCTCCCGTGTGTGGCTCCACCCTAGGTCCACTTAGACCCCTGCTGCTGAAACGAGGCCTCTTCTTTTAGCCCATCACAGACCTTTGCCTCCTGTCCATGTTTTGAGGACTGACATCTGGTGTCACACCTACAGATGGAAATGCCAGTTCTCAGCAACCCGTTTACCCAGGTCTGCCAGGGGCAGGTCTGTGCGGATGACTCCATCTGCCATGCCCCAATTTGTGTTTTCACTTCACAGCTCTGGGTGAGCTGGACCCCGAGCTCACCAAGGGCCTGAGCTGTGGTCAGCCACGTGGGCAGAACCGTGGAGCAGGGGGTGTGACGACACTGACTGAGGTGCTTGACAGGTTCTGGGCCTGAGATTGAGATCTGGCTCCTCCTCTCACATGGAGAGACAAGGCCTAAGCAGGGAAGGAGCTGCACCAATGGCTGGTACCCAGCTTCTAGCCCCAGGCCTGCGTGGACAGAGGTGCTTTGGAAGAGCCCTGGTTTGGGGATGAGGAACCTTGGGTCTGGCACTTTCCCTAGGCTTTTTGTTTTACAAAATAATGATAATAATTGAATGACTGACAGTGAAGTCAGCTCAGGTGTTCAGCTTAAACACAGGTGTGTCCTTATGAAGGGAATGAGGCTGGGCAGATAACCTCAGGTATCCGTGAGTAAGTCTGCTTTTCTCCTTCTTTGTAGGGCTGACAAACCGACCCCACTGATTAACAAGGGCCAGCCCAGAGGACCTGGTAATTATTAAATTGGGGGCTGGGTTTCTTTCTGCTTGGCGCGTGGGGTATGTATTTCCATGCAGATGGTCAACCCTGGACAGGGCCTGCTGCCCCCCACCTATGGCCATCCCACCCTCCTGGGCCTCCTGCTGCAGAGGCCTGCACCCCGCTCCTCTTTCCTAGGACCCCATTTGGGTTCCCACATCCAGCACCATAAAGGCGGGAGGTTCTTCAGCTTTTCCCTCAACTGGGAGGAAATCTGCTTTCAGACATGAGACTGTGGCTTAGAGTCATTGTTTACATCTTGTGGTTGCGATTGATGGGGCATCTTGTAAGGTTGCTTCATTTTGGCCCTAAAGCAGTGGATCTTTGTGGAATAGAAGCTCATGGTTCTCTGTCTAATGCTGTGGCCCTGCAGCCCCCTGCGCCCATGCCCAGGAAGTCACAGGCGGTAAGTGGGTGTGCCTGCCCTCCTGCCCTGCTCTGGCTGGGTTCCACCTCCCTTGGGGCCGAGGTGGGGGGACTAGGGGCTTCTTCCTGGAGGTGGCTCATGACCTGGGCACCTGGCAGACTTGGCCCTTCGGCCACAGCTCCACCCCAAACCCTGGCTGCTTCGTTCCCCACTCTGCTGGGGTCTCACACTTTTCTCTCCCTGGCACCCGAGCTGCCCTGAGAGAGAAGAGCCCCGTTGGCCCCTGTAGGTTTCCCAGGCCTGGGGAGAGGACCCCAGAGACCAGAAGGAGGCAGGCACCCTGTTCTCTGCCCAAGAGCTTAGACTTTGGCCGCACTAACTTGGTCCCTCTCCTCACACAGACCAAGTCGAAGCCCAAGCGGGTCAAAGCGCTGTACAACTGTGTGGCTGACAACCCGGACGAGCTGACCTTCTCTGAGGGAGATGTGATTGTGGTGGACGGAGAGGAGGACCAGGAGTGGTGGGTGAGTCGGGTTGGGCCTGGCGGGGCCTGGGAGCCTGAGAGGCCTGCTCACAGTGAGGTGCTCAGCTGAGCATCGTGCCCTGGTGCCAGCACCCTCAGGTGTCACTCTGTGTGGACAGCTACTTCTGAGGAACCTCATTTATCCTGGCGGACTCCTGTCTGGTTTAGGCGGGCAGGGCACTCAGGCTGCAGTTGCCAGAGTACCCCGAGGACCTGAAACGAGACCCCTGTACTTGGAAACCTCGACTTTGCAAGTTAATGATCCCCATGGCCAGAGCAGTATAGCACGACCTCCAGTGGAAGGTGGCCTCAAGGGCAGAGCCCCTAGGGCTGGGCTGGTCCTGAGGCCTCCTGGTGCAGGAGCAGGGTGGGCACAGGTCCTCCCCCAGGGGTCCTAGAAAATCAGGCTCTGCCACTGATGGACTGGGGCCTGGGCAAGATGCTTAGGTCTTGACACCTGGCTGACACCTCTGTGAAAGGGAGTTGCCCACAGCCCTGTGGCAGAATGACATGATGACCCCCTGGAGAGGCAGGAGTCCTCAGCTGAGGTGGAGGATTCCATAACTGGAAGGAAGTACATGCGTAAAGCGCCAGTGGCCTCTGCCCCCTGGTGGTTCCGTAGGCCTGGCTCTGTAGCCTGGGCTCAGAGACCAGACAGCTCAGCTGATGCCACGGACACGATTCAGCGAAGTTGCTTTACTTTGTCAAATGCAAGGAGTCTTGACGCTGCCCCTAGTTGCCGTCCCCAGCAGAGCTCCCGCCCTCTTCCACCCTGAGTTCTCTGCCTCCAGGGCCTTTGGTCTCTCGGCCTTGTAGCACTGCCATTGGCTGTGTCCACCCATCTTTCTGGGGCCTTGGGCCTCTGAGAGGTGAAAAGTGCTTGTGGGTCAAGGGCTCCTTCTGTCTTCTTTGCTCAGCACAGGCAGCAGCAGGAGCTGGAGCTCTTGGTTCTGCTGCACTCCAGGCATGAGGCTGGGCTGGGTAAGGAGCCAGTGGGCAGAAGGAAACAGGTCTGGTCTGGTCCCATCCCTGCCGACAGCCCACCGTATGGATGAGACTCCAGCCAGGCAACAGGCTTAGCCATACAGAAAATGCCTGTTGTCTCCAAAACCTTGGAGAACAGAAAGGTATAATGAAGAAAATGTTGCCCATAACCAGCCTGTCTTCCTAAAAAAACCCTACTATATATATATAATTGTAGATGGACACAATTTATTTATTTATTTATTTAGTGGTGCTGAGGATCGAATCCAGTGTCTCATGTATGCGTGGCAAGTACTCTACCAGTGAGCCACAACCCCAGTCCCACCACCATTTATATTTTGACAGTTTTCTTCTAGGCTTTTATTTGCCTACGTAATTTACATTGTTGAAATCATACTTGGGTCTAATTTATATAATCTACCCAGAGTAAAAAAATAAATGGGTTTTTCTTGAAGCTTTCTACAAATGCATGGTGAGATTTAAATGAACACCTTGTCCACATCCTATGACTTTGCAGCCAACAGACTTCTGACAACTTCAGAACTGGGGAGTGGCTCAGTGCAGGGCACTTTAGCATGTGCAGGGCCCTGGTTCAATCCTTAGCACCCCACAAAAAAAAGAAAAAGAAAGAAAGAAAAGAAAGAAAGAAAGGTCAAGACAAACTTCTGACAGTTTTTTCATTCACTAAAAATAAGGTAAGTGGGGAGTGGTGACCAGCCAGCACCCCCACATGCCCCCAGCATTACCCACACATCTCAGGGTCATGTGAGGTCCTTGAGTGTGGGAGCCACACTCTATTGCAAACATGATGGGTAGCAAGAAGGAAAGAAAACGTTAACTCAGCTGTTCTACCCAGTCAGTCTTTGGCAGCAGAAATCATTCTGAACACAGGTCTCCTCTTCCCAGGCCTCCTTTTCCAGTGCTATAATGCTCTCCAAAGCTTCTAAATTTGAAATTTTTGTAACAATCCAAATTTTTATTCATTTCAGATTGGCCACATCGATGGAGATCCCAGTCGCAAAGGAGCATTCCCTGTATCATTTGTGCACTTTATTGCTGACTGAATTGCTACTGAACAAAAGCCTTTCCTTAACAGTTATGTTCTTGTTTCATTACTGGTACCAAAATTCTTGCCAGAAAACCCGTTTTCATGGTAGCTCATTTTCTCTCACTGTTAAGTTTTAAGAACTCAAAGGCAATTTTATATATATTAAGTGAATTGTTTTTATAATTTGTAGTTTTCATGAAACATTGCTATACTTTTATTAGGAAAAACTGAATTTCATAAAAGGTGAACTGAAGTTATTTTAACTACATAACTGAGATCCTGCATCTGTAGGATGCATCTACTGCTAAATTTCAAGATGGTCAATGAGGAATATTGAAAATTATTCCTGCTTTCCTTGGCCCAATTCTGGAGTTGTGACCAGTAGCATGGTTATTATTTTAGGAAGCCAGTAAACTGCTGCTTCAAAAGTCCTGGACTCTCCATAAAATGCCATCAGTTCACCTTTAAAGACACTTATTCTTTTGAAACCAATGTCCATTTAAAGCAACTTGGAAATTTACACATTAGCCTTGTACTTTCTAGCCCTAACCTGTGAGGTTGCACCCGTCACGGCTTCTGCATGTGTTTATGACTTGTTGTGAACAATCAAACTTAGCAGAACTACTGATGGGTTATTACAGCAAACGGTCATAGAAGTTCATGCCATTCCAGGAGGTGATATAAACTGCATTTCCTGAAATTGGTTAAAAACTAAGGATGATGGATTGCAAAACAGTTCTTTAAACTAGCTTCTATGCTGTAGGTGTTTTGGAGTTTGCCTTCTTCAACTTCCCCTTTCATTCAAGAAAGCAAATGTACACAAGTAGAATACTGTGGCTCAGACCCCGGAACAGAACCACGTTCCCTGCTGTTTCCTGTAGTCACTGCCTTCCCTTCCTAGCTTGCGAGGACATTCACTCAGCTTAGTGTCTTGTATTTATATAATATGCCAACAGGAATGGTAGCTACACTGTAAGTCTTGAAATTTAACCTGTCCCTTTGTTTGTACTCAAAAGCATATCAGAAATCTGTAGGTCCCAGGTAATACAGTTCTCCCACACATCCCAGTTCTACTATCTAAGGCCATCATGTCACTCCTGAACGTACACTACTTGGGGAAGGGGTGGGAATTAGGTTGTACGCGGTAGAATCAAAACTCATTAGTTTAATGAACTTGACTGTCATACCTCTAGTAATCATGAGCATAAGATTCATAGTAGGATTATTGGAAATTTTGGCACTCTTTCAGAATAAATAGGCATGTGATGCCCACTTGGACTTGGAACAAAAGTAAAGGAATAAATTTATAGGCTTGGAAAGCAAGGCAAAAGTGCTCTTGTTGCATTTGTTATGATGGTACATTTGATTGAAGCAGCTTGTCTTTATACAAGACTCTTACATGTGGAGTCTCCTTTCTTTTTTTTTTTTTTCCCCCCTGGGCGTTGTTTTGTTTGCTATGATCAAGGAAGACACAACAAACTGGAATGTTGTATGTTGTTGTATAGCAATTGCTTTTTGCCTTTCAACATTCCGGTAAAAACGTGTTCTATCTGTAAGCCTTTTTTTTTTTTAAACACTACATCTATTTTCACTACTTGTTAATTTCTGTTGTTTGAACCCTTCACTTGGCCAACTTCTCATAGATTTAAGAGTGAACAAATGTATTTTGCACAGCGCACGTCTCCTAACTGGGGAACAACCTCCCGCATCTGTACCTTATCGTCAGCCTCTGACGACCTGGTGCCTGCTTAGCAATCAAGTTGACTCACAGGAACATTTGAACTCCAGACCCAAACCAAACACCAGGTTCCCTGGTACATGAATTCCTAGGAAATATTTTTCCAGTCTACAATTTGGTGGTGCTATTGTGCAGTAATTAATAGTACTTTTGCCAGAGGAGAAATTCTATTAATTTCCCTACTAGTATCCTTTCCTAGTTATTTGCTTTGCAAATTCAAAAAAAAAAAAAAAAGGAAAAAAAACTGAGAAAGGAAAACACTGTAGATATCTATTTAAAGTTTACGTTTCATAAACTTCAGCTGCAGGATTCTGGCATTTGGCATGCCACTTTTCCACCAGGTCTGATTTCTAGGGATGGCGACTCAGAAACAGGTGCACAGATTAGTCGTTCCTGTGGGACCTGTTAAGGGCGGATATGGACACGCAGCCTAGAATGCTATTTTGAGATGTATGATACTCAATTCATTAACTTGATTACTTTGGTCTAGTTGCAGCGCAACTGTATATATTGTATAACCTAAACTGATTCTTATTTTCATTGTCCTTAATGCAGTGATGTATAATTAGAGCATGTTCAATTCAAGTTTACTCTTCTTGTTAACTAGTCATTTGACTGGAAAAAAAAATAAAGTACTTTTAAATGGATGTGGTCTTATTTTTAATCTTTAAAGTGTTAAATATTCAGTCCTTTTTTAAAAAACAAATAAGTATACTAGTGCACTATTCATGAGATCCTTTAAACATATACGTTTAGCATGAGTAGTAATCTTTTAAAGTGCTCTTAACTCTGAGATAAACACATATAATCTTGCCAACACACTCCTGAAAATTTACTTCATGTCTTAAGTTGACAGTGCCACTGTTCCAAGCCAGCATGAGCTCTGCCTGCCTCTCCCTCCAAACCAGTGATACCATGTCACTGGGAAGCCACATGGGGTGGGGTTCCTCAGTCTTCCTCAGGCAGATCCTCCATGTTATTCAGAGGGACCTTACATGACACTTCAATGTCAAGCTGATTTGCATTTTCAAATGACTGGATGGGGTTCTTTTACTCCCAGAAAGTAGGTAGTTCATTGAGAGTCAACTCACTGTTTAATTAGACATATTTTAATACAAAAACAAATGGTCAATAGTGTAGACATTGCACTTTCTTCAGAAAATTGGAGCAGGGCATCACCTCATCTTTCTGTAATAGTTCAGCATTGCAGATTGAAAGCAGATGATTGAGAAAACAGCTGACTCTCGGGTGAGGTTGGCTTCCTTTGCCTGAGTGCAGAGATCAGGATTTCTCAGAGGTTAACACGGCGTCAAACGCAGTGGACAAAACTTTGCAGATTGCCTGTGCTTGTTCCTGTGTTGCACGAGAAGGTGTGGTAAGAGTGGAGCGCACATGTCTCTTCCTAAACCTGGCCTGACCAGCAGGGGCCTCACCTGGCCCTTTAAACAGGTTTCTCTTCCAACCCTACACCTCAACATGTGCCCGTGCCTGGAGCTCCCGGCCACATGGGCCCCCTTCCTAGGAGCAGTGCAGACAATAAACAGCACTGCACCTGAGAGCAGGGTGAGGACCACACACAAGAATGGAGGGAGCCTTGGTGACAGAGGGCACACTCTTCCTCACCCACTTAATGTTTACTGAGAATTTTAGGTCCAGGCACAGGTGATTCCTGGACCTGCCAGAAATAAGCTGGCAGCCTGCCGAATGCCTAGCCACCTACCTGGCTGCCCTAAGCTCCTGGCTGCATGCACTCATTCTGAGGCCAGGTATTAAGTACACAATGGAGAGCGTTTCCCCAGTCCTTGAACAAGCAGTACACATAGTCTCAGTTTGGGCACCGGGGGAATAAGGGACCAACCACAGTAACTCAGAAGTCTTACCAGGCTGTGGCACTGATAGACCCACAGGCTGTATTCTTCATTACTGGCGTCTGTGGTCTTAAGAGCCAGTAAGCTTTTTCCTGCCCCGAGGCCATCATCGTAACACACCATCCGGATGATTAAGTACAGAGCATGCCTGTGTAACACGTCCTGCAGAGATCAGGCCGTCAGAGAGGTCCTGGCTGTTTTCAGTATCTCGGTTCTAATGACATTCTCATAGGTGGGACAGGGGAGGCTCAGCAGCACATCCTTGGATCTGACAAAGCAGCTGTGTGGCATCTCACCCCCCAGGACATTCTGGTGTGGCCAGTTAGGAGGCAGTGTGCTTCAGGACTACACCTTCCCAACTCAAACCCAGGGCCAGGAGCCAGGTCCAGTCCATCTCTGTCCAGCTTCCTAGCCAGCTGCTCTTGACTGACATAGGATCCTCAGTTTAAAAAGTCTCACTTTTATAATAGAGTGAAAATCACTCTATTATACTTCTGAGGGGAAACATCAGCAGTCTTTCCACATGATACTTTACTGAGATTACTAGTTGCTTATGCTTTGTTGGCATGACTTTAACTTTTATTTATTTTTATTGGTACCTGGGGTTGGGGTGCTGCGTGTACACAATTTACAAAGGAAGTCCCTGCTCACCCTAAGAAATGGTCCCATTTAAGAACAGCTGCCAGCCACTGTGCACACAGGAGACCTAACTGAAAGGCCTGGATTTCCTATTTGCTAAAAAAGTTTTCCTTAATAAATGATATACTTACATACTGATCTGATGTTGATACTTTTATCCCATACTTGGAAACTCCCATAATAAATTCTTCCTCCAGGGGAACAAAAGGCAACTTTCCATCTTGCTTTAAAGTAGAAATAAAATACATGATATACATTAAAATTATGTTATAGTCTTAAGTCTTTTGAGTCACTTAGTATCTGGTTGTCACAACCGCAAGCTCTTTAGCAAATGTGGGGTACACAGTACACAACTGCTCCCCAAAAAGGCAGAAGAAAAATCTCCCCATCTTTGAACTTTCACAGTCCACAAATTGAGCTCAGTCTACTTCCCACACACTGTTCTACTCTTTTGTCTTGGTGTGAACCCTAATTCCAAACTGAGATATTTCACTGAGGCCGATGAGCTTAAAATGCTGACGTAAGAAAATGAAGGTCTTGATTCAGATTTTAAAATACTTAAAAGCTTACACCAGTGCCAGGACGTGGACTGATGGGGAAGAGAGGCCACAGAAACCATCCTTCTCATCATTTTTTTTTTTTTTTTTTTTTTTTTTTTTAGAGAGTGAGAGAGGGGAGAGAGAGAGAGAGAGAGAGAGAGAGAGAGAGAGAGAGAGAGAGAATTTTCCAACATTTATTTTCTAGTTCTCGGCGGACACAACATTTTTGTTGGTATGTGGTGCTGAGGATCGAACCCGGGCCGCACGCACACCAGGCGAGCGCGCTACCGCTTGAGCCACATCCCCAGCCCCTTCTCATCATTTTATGTCCTACCTAGAGGGCAAGATGCCAGGCTCTCCCACACCTGGGGCTACAGGAGAGGCTGCCAATGAACCTAAACACGTTCATCAGCATTTTGAGCTGTTCAGAAATAAGTGAAACAGCAGATTACCTGGTTTTATATGCCTAATTTGTCGTCACTAAATATTGGCAGTCAGCAGATGTTCTGTACTGTAAATGTTTTTGCAGAACCCTGAATCATAGTCAATAACTATCCAAACACCTTAACTGTTGGGCCACTATGATGCTATATTGAATATTCATATTTCACAGTGAGTTTTAAAAACACTGGATAATAGTAATGCTATTGTTAATAATGGCATTTTAACAAGCAAAAATTCTATGGCTCAGGGCTGGGGCTGGGGCTGAATGGTAGAATGCTCTCCTGGTGTGTGTGAGGCACTGGGTTTGATATTCAGCAACACATAAAAATAAAATAAAGACTATTGTGTCCACCTACAACTAAATATATATATATAAATTCTATGGCTTTATGAGAAATGCAGCAATCCTCATAGAAATGAAAATCACTCTATTATACTTCTGAAGGGAAACATCAGCAATCTTTCCACATGATACTTTACTGGGATTACTAGTTGCTTATGCTTTGTTGGCATGACTTTAACTTTTATTTATTTTTTTGGTACCAGAGATTGATTCCAGAAGTGCTTAACCACTGAGCCACATCCCTAGCTCTTTTTTATATATTTTATTTAGAAACAGGGTCACATTGAGTTGCTTAGGGCCTCACTTACTTACTGAGGCTGGCCTTGAATTCACAATCCTGCCTGAGCATCCTGAGCCACTAGGATTACAAGCATGTGCCACTGTGCCTGGCCGGAATGACTTTAAATTCCAAGCTAAATGCAGGGATAACTAATTGAATTAGTCCAGGCTACCAAGAATTTTCTGTTAAATGGCAAATTAGATTCACTTATTTCCTTCTAGACAGAAATAACTTCCTTTACTTTCATGAAGACATGAGTCATTACATTTAATATCCCCATGATTAAAAGATTGTGCATACTTAAGATTAACTAACTATATAAGCCTTGTTTTATCCACTTCCACCTCAGGAGTATACAGATCTTATGATATTTTATGCATTGACTTTATAGCTTTGATTTATCTTCAATTACATTCTTAATTTTCCTGCATGATGATTATTTTTTATCTTCTTAGATATATTTTTGAAACCCACTTCACCTCAATTCTTGTTGAGGAAATAGGGTGTGAAATAAGTAGACATGTTAGGTCAACAGTGCTATGAGTAAGTTTCCAAAGAGATGAAACTGGTTGTGGGGCAAACATGTGCCAGGTTGTTTCAAAGAAAAACCTATAGGGTGGAAGCAGTCACAAAGTCTGTTCCTAAATAAGGATGTCGGTCTGCACCAGGAAAGTGAAAAGCTCTCTGTGTGAAGGGAGAAACCCTTTCTGTGAAACTCCATCTCCAGGGCATCTTGTATAAACCAGGGCCACCAAGCTCTGGCCCAGGATGACAGCGTACCTCATCAAAAGACAGAAGAGCGCCATCCAGTGACCAAGAGCAAATGTATTATCCAAGGCCATGTCACCAGTTTGGTCTCATAACCACAGGCTTTAAACTAAAAAAAACAATCTTTTTTCTTTTTACCTGGGCAACATCTATATAATTTATCAGGTCTAGTGGTCCTTCCAGGCCTTTTCCCTCAGAGAGTTTCAGCTTCTCAATGGCACCAACATACTTTACTCGAAATTCTGCACAAGTATCTAAGTTATTGTTGCTTTGTCCTAAAGGTGAAAAAAAAAATTGTGATGAGACTTCAAAAGAAATACTTGCTTTCCAGGATTTCCTCAGTCCTTGCCCAAATAAAAAATCGACTTTCATTAGAATATGATCTTTAATTATCAAATTTTAAGATGCAAAATTTCTTGATGTAATAGGGAAAAACTTAAAATTTCATTTATTTTTTTTCCTTAGCAACCCACAGTGTACTAAATGTATAAAGACCTCAATACTAGGAATAAAGTAATATTGATGATATTCATTTCAAAGCAATGAATGGGAGAAAGAAAGGTCAACTAGACAATGATTCAATGATTGAGTACTTTTTGGTACTTGAGATTGAACCCAGGGGAGCTAAACCACTGGGCTACATCCTCAGCCCTTTTTTTAATTTATTTTATTTTGAGACAGGGTCTCATTAAGTTGCTTGAGGCCTTGCTAAATTTCTGAGACTGGCTTTGAACTTGTGATCCTCCTGCTTCAGCCTCCCAAGCCACTGGGATTAGAGGCATGTACCACCATGCCCAGCTGATTGAGTATTTTTATAATGCATAATGATGCTTATTTTTGGTTTCTACCTCTCTTCACTATACTGATTCAGGATATCTGCTCTTTCTCTACCATTCAGTCAGAGAAGACCAAGTTGTGTTTTTTTTTTCTTAAAGTAGATGGAATAATACCAGACAAGAAAGTCCCTCATTACAACAACTGGTGTGCGCTGTAAAATCTAGCCAATACAACTTATTACAAGTGACATATGATACCCTGCTAAGAAAACATTATCTGATTACTTTTAGATTGTGTTGTGTAATAAAAAGATTACGAGATTTTTAAAAACTTAAAAGTGTCTAGAAGTAAAGATAATGGACTTTATGTTACAACATTCTCTTTTTTAGATCAATTAGTCTATGACTATGATTCTATTTTAGAAAAGAAAATTAATATAAGTATTTCCAATTAGTTACCAGCTCTTTATTTATAGAGCTTGGATAGGAATCACATTTTGATTTCTAAGGAGCTACTATCAGGTACCTGCAAACAGTCTGTGAGGATCTGTGATAATTACCTGTATTCCTGCTGGTCATGAGCTAGTATATCTCCAGGTAGCCCTCAAGGTAAATGGCTCTGTAACATTTATCACCAGTATATTTGTCTTGTTCTCATAAACAACCTGAGTCCACTATAATCCACTCTCTGCCACTCTAGTCCTTAATATGCTATTTTGAAATTCTAAATTATTGCCACATGATGTTTTCTAACATTTTTGCTCTAAGTCCCACAAAGAACACTTTGCACATGTGCCTGAGCCTAGCTCGAGGGCCTGCATTTTCACCAACCACACCACACCCTCAAACTGCATCCCAGCAAATTTTGGTCCATTTCTAAACTCTAGTCAAATAGTGGCAGAGGAAGCACATGTGGTGGTTTTCGCCTGTAATCCCAGGGACTCCGGAGGCTGAAATGGGAAGATAGCTAGTTGGAAGACAGCCTTTGCAAGTTAGAAGGCCCTAGGCAACTTAGAGAGACCCTATCTCAAAAAATAAAAAGGACTGGCATGTAGCTCAGTGGTAAATCACCCTGGGTTCAATACCCAGGGCCAAAAAAAAAGGCAGAAGGAAGAAAACTGGAAATGTGCAAGAACTGCCATCTGGCAAAATATCCAAGCAGAGCCATCAACGTGTGGGATCATTGCTCTTACGCACCTGAGCTTTTGGTGGAGTCTGTATCGAGGCTGGCCACAGTGCTGGATCGGGACAGGCCCCCAAGGCTGGAATCTACAGACTGAGGAGTGGAGAGCAAGTCAAGAAGAAGCATACACAGTGAGAAGCCCTGAACTCTCTGAAGTCCACTACTAAACATATTCAAATTATGCTGTTGAGCCAATACATATAAAATCAGGCCAATTATCCAGGCAGATGCACTGGAACAGATTTTCCTGAAGACGTACTCTCCAGCAAACATTAAAAACCAGTACAACTGCTCATCCTATCACACAGCACCAGACACATGTGGCATTGTCATCTTGGTCTAAGCCTAAGACCTTCCCTCCACCCACTTTCCAAGATGCCTGACATTTACATCCTCCATGAAGATCTGCACCCTGCTTTCCTATTATTTCCACAGAACCCGAAATTAACCCTGTCCAGAAAGCTAGGCGGGGAGTGAGGTTTAACAAAAGAGGAAAGGGGCCAGAGGTAAGTGACTGACCCCAGGTCACATCTAGTACAGTCCTCAGGTCTTGAGTCATTTCTAATGTGGTGTCCACAATAGGGTCTGCCCGCAGCAGTCCCAGGCTCACCAGCAGGCCAGGCCTTAACCACCAGGGTTTACTGACCAACAAACCCTTAGGTCAAAGTTTAAAAATCCTTTACATAGTACTTTCTCACCAGTGTGCTTCATTTCATAGATGTGTATAAGAAATAAGATCTGGGAAAACTTTCATTCAAAAGGTTTGTTTTGCATAAATTAAACCTATGACGCCTTCAAGCTACTTTTAAAAAGTCTTGTATACAGTTATTAACCAATCTCACTGCTATGTAAATATTGTCATATCCACAACAAATTCTAAAATCCAAGAGATGATACCCCTCATATCTGCAATTTCCATTATTTAAAAAAAAAAATTAAATTAGTGTTAGTTTTAATGAGACCATTCCTAGTTGTGTCCCATTTAGAGTAATGGACTTAAGAATTTCAGAAAAATCTACCAAATCATAATAAATTAAACCAAAAACCAATTAAACCAAAAACCTAAAATGGACATAAAGATTCATGCAGTTGGAAGGCTGTGGGAGGCCTGAAAAGTTTATGCCTTCTGTGCAGCTCCAGCTGCAAGAATTCACTTCTCCCTGCTAAGGACGGAGCTCCAGGCCAGGTCCCCTACCTTGCTCTTGGTACTGATTTCACTACTTTGGGAACTGCTACTACTGTGTCGCTTTTTGCCTTTCCGAAACATTTTTCACCATAGCACGTGATCCAGAGAAGAGCCCTAGAAGAACAATGTTAGCAACAGCGATGTCAAGGAAAGCAACATCAGATCATTCTAGGCACTGCAGGAGTAAAAACCAATTCCTCCAACTCTCAGAATGCACTTTTACTTAAAATGGAAATATTTTCCCCTGGATACTCTTCCTGTTCATTCTTTTCCTATTAAATTGCAAAAAGCTGGGATGTAGCTACGTGGTAGAGGACTTGCCTAGCGTAAGTGAGGCCCCAGGTTCAAACCCCAGCACCACGTTAAAAAAAATTATACACATCTAACACGATAAGTTGAGAGACAGAAACACTGTCCTACAGAGAAGTGAGGAAACACAGGTAAGATCGCGTCCTTGGCTGTTCAAGTTCAGTCCTCACTCTGGCTGATTCATGACGGGCACAACAGTGCTGAACTGCTCACCACCCAGGTGCTGGGATTCAGTTCCTGCTCCAGGTTCACATCCTGTACTTGGTGAGACTAAAACAAGGCACACACCTCTCAGAAATGAGCATTTTTCTTGAAGTCTGGAAAATCATTTTTTTACATGTATATTTTTTAGTTGTACATGGATACCTTTACTTTATTCATTTATTTTTATGTGGTGCTGAGGATTGAACCCAGGACCTCCCATGGCTAGGCAAGTGCTCTACTGCTGAGCCACAGCCCCAGACCTGGAAAATCTTTAAGTAAACACTGACATGAAAACATTCCCCCCAACACCCTACTCCAGTAAGGCCAGGCAAGGAGATGACTTTAAGTGACTCAGAGTCTTGCTACGAGGATCTTTCCTTCCCCACACGTCTATTTTTTTTTTTATAATATCTTTCAAATGTTAGTGGTATCTTCCCATGTCCTGGCAGCAACATTCCCCTTGGATGTTGCAGGTCATAGAACTCCACCACACTGTCTCCTGGGACCTCAGCAACCTATGGCATGTTCACCTGCTCCACAGATATTCCTAAAGGCCAGGAACATGCCACAGACTGCCTCATGCTCCAGGAAGGGAGGACATAATCTGTATTTTATGGATGCGGGAACTGTGGCCCAACTTTCAAGAGAATTTATGAATAAGACAGCCTAACTTATTTTAACCAAAAATCTATCTCTACAGAAAGAACAGGAAATGTGCTTACTGTGGAACTGAACAGGATTTTATTGTCTTCAAAGGCTCCACAGAGGGCAGTCTGCACCACAGCTTCCTTCCATTCTGCCGGTCAAGCCTTTCAGAGGAGCAGTGCCCCTGGTGAAGGAACGAGAATGAGGACATCAAAAGCCCCTGGTCTTGCACAGGTTTCTTTGTATTTGGAGACGCCACTCTCAGTCCACTCAGTAGGCCCCTGGCCTGCCTGACCACTGAGCCCAAGCTTTGTACAGTCAGCCTTGTCATCCACTTTCTTTCTATACTTTGCTATATTTATGGAAAAGATTTGATTCAGTCACTCATTCCTGAGTGATTAGTGAGCAACTAGTAGGTGCTGGAGGAATATCAGAGACAAAAGTCAAGCCTCTGACCTCAAGGGAGCAAATAGATCAACAAGAAAAACAAACATAAAATGTATTATTAGAGAACAATAGTTCCTATGAGGAAAGTTGAAGCAGGGTAAGGAGGAGGGGATGTGATCAGAGACGAGAGGGAGCTGTTTTGGAGTACTGGGAATTGAACTCAGGGCCAAGGGTATCCCACCACTGAGCTACATCTATATCCCCAACACTGGCTTTTTTAAAAAAATATTTATTTATTTTTTAGGTGTAGTTGGACACAATACCTTGGTTTTATTTATTTATTTTTATTTGGTGCTGAGGATCAAACCCAGGGCCTCAGACGCACTAGGCGAATGCTCTACTGCTGAGTCACAACCCCAGCCTCCCCCCTCCCACACACTGGCTTTTTAAATTTCTATTTTGAGAAGGGTCTCAACAAGTTGACCAGATTGACCTGGAACTTGCGACCCTCCCCTCAGCTGAAGCCTGAATGAAGAAGGGCAGGCTGACTGGTGGAGGAAATGCTCCAGGTATACAGGTGAACATAAGGAGCCCCAGGAAGTGTGCTGGTATGAGCACAGTATGAGGCCAACGCAGCTAGGGCAGGAGAAACAGAAAACATGACAGAAGGCCTGGCAGGTCACGTGAACAATGTGGTTTGACTTGAGTTTAATAGGAAAACTAGAGGCTTTTAAAAGGCAGTCGGGGGCACAATTAGATTTCTGGTTTTAAAAATTACTCTGGCCACAGGTGGAAAAATAAGTGCATGGGATAAAAGCAAAACAGAGAGGTTAGATGGCTATTGCAGGAAGCTTCAGAGGACAGCTTTTCAGTAAGGGAGAGATGGCAGGAGACCCTTATTCCCAGATCCACACAAAACTGGGTTAATGAAGCAGCATAAAGTACATGTAAGTGGTCTTTAGCACGTTAAAATGTTGGTATGTAACATTTAAACACAGGAGCCCTGTGGACACCAAAATCCCCCAATGCTCAAGCCCCTGATGCAAAGCAACATAGTACCTACACATTACCTATGTGTGTCTCCCCTCCCTGTACATGTTAAATCATCTCTAAATTACTTAGCATGCCTAATATTTGATGTAAATGCTAGGGGAGTAGTGGTTACACCATATTATTTAGGGAAAAATGTCAAGAAAGTCTCTACATGATCAGTAATATGCAATATTTTGCAAATGTTTTCAATCTGGGGTTGGCTGAATCCAAAAATGTGGAACTCATGGACATGGAGAGCTGACTACACATATATACTCATATTTGTATAAAGGCACTCCTATAATGCCTTTGCAACTCCATAAGACTTGCTTTTCAACTTTGATCCAGGACCCTGGGGGAGGGGGAAGCACTTTGATATCTACTGCCATTTTGATGCATGTTCTTAAGAAAAACATTCTTGTCTTTAAATTACTCTTGCATAAAAATAAGGCCAAAGATACTGATTGTCACTTGGATGTTCCACAGGCTCATTAAACGCAAAAATGTCTAAAGCTGAACACATCATCTTCCCCTCCAGATCTGCTCCTCCCTCACTTCTCCCTCTTAGGAAATTATATTATTGCTGGTAGCAACCAGGAAATCCATCACTCACTGTCCTTCAGTTCCCACATCTAATCAGGCACCGAGATCCTTGTTTACACCTGCAAAGTTCTCTAATCCAGCTCTAGAACAGGCTCCACATCATCACTAGATAACTACACAGCTAATTTTTCAACATCCAATGGAAGTGGTAGATCCTCAACCTACAAAATGTGCAAGTATACAGGCTTGTGGAATATAATTTAAAGAATCCACAAACCTACTGAGGATATTTCATGGATAAGTGGACTTGTCCTATAGGATTCCTTGCCACTCTAAATCTACCAAGACAATTCAGCCAAAAGGATTAAAATAATTTCTTTCAAACAAAAATCTGAGACCACTAGCATGCTTGAAATGTTTTCACTGGTCTACAGTTAGAGACTAAAGTCACAGTTCTTCCTCAGGATGTGCATGGACCTCCATGACCCATTTCTCCCTGCATTTTCCACTGCACCTGTAGTTCATCTCTCAGCCATGCAAAGTTGCCTTGATTCTCCATAGCACTGTGCTCCATGTTCCCATGCTTTGCTCCCACATTTTCTCACTTGGAATGCTCCTCACATTTTAGTTACTGGCTATCATTTTTCACAGCTCATTTCAGGCTGCTTCTTTTCTAAAAAACCTCAGCTCTCCAGGTTGAGTTAAGGGACTCAGAGCATGAACATACACCTAATCATAACATTCCGAACTGCTACCACTTATAACTCTATCTCCAAAGTAGCCAAAGACAGGGCTGTTACTCTCTGTACACCCACCGACCAACAGTGGACTTGCTCTGTACACCCACCGAACAACAGTGGACCAGTTCATGAAGCCAAGAACTGGTTAGTGCTACAGGAACCGCTAACCCCTTCACCTGACCACCACTGTTATAGTAGGACAACGTGTTCACAAGAGGTCGCCAAGGCGCCAAGAGAGCCAGTGACGTGCCCAAGGTCACCAGGCTAAGAGCTGACAGGCCAAGTTTGGGACCTAGACAGAGCCAGCTTCAAAGCTCTTTCTAGACACCCACCTGCGTCGCACATTCACCGGTGCAAAGGATGCAACAGTAAACCGCAGAACCCTTGCCCGACTGCAGATGCCAAGGGGAGAAGGGCACGCGCGAGAAGGCAGTGCGCTTCTCGCCTCGCTCTGCCCCGGCACCGCGGACCTGGCCCAGGAACGGCCCACAGCTCGGCGCTCCGGCCCCAGCGCCCTCGGCCGCTCAGCACAACGGAACCGACCCCTGGCATCCTCCCTCGCCCAGCCGCTCCCCGGCCCGGGTGCCCGCATCTAGGACCTCCGAGGGAGGGCGGGTCCCCACGACACCACGGACTCCCCAGGGACCCACCCATCCGTCCCGACCGCCGGCGCCGCCCTCGCGCCGCTTTCCCGCCACCGCCCGAGAGCCCGGCCCTGAACCCCGGGGCTCTCACCTCGCGGCCGTGGGCCCAACCCCGGGCCGCCTGCGCCTCACAGGGAGTTGGAGTTGGAGCGCCCAGCCGACAGCACCCACGCGGGTACTCCAGTTCTAATTCCAGCGCCACCTTTTCCAGCCCTCCTGCCCTCTTCTGCCAGGCCCCGCCCCCGTGGCGGTGCGCAGGCGCCGACTTCAGGGCCCGCCCCAGGTTCCTGGGCTCCGCGCGGCGCGGAACCCCGGAGGCGCCCCCCCCGCCCCCGGCTCTCCGGCCGGAAGTCGAGGGGAGGGGCCTGGTGCCGCGGGCGCCAGAGTGGCGGAAGCTGCCTCTGGGTGGATGGGGTTTTTCTTGTGTAGTTACTGTGGCTGTGCTTGTAATTCAGACAGACTGCGGCGGCGAGTCCCTCACCCGCGCTCCTCCTCAGACTTCCAGGATGTCTGCAATTCCTGCGGAAGAGAGCGACCAGCTGCTGATCCGACCCCTGTAAGGGACCAGCGAGACCGAGCGTGAAGCCGCAGGCCCAGTGAGAGCGAGCGGGGCTTCGAGCCGGGCTCCGGGCCGGCCCCGTCGCCCCCACTGCAGCTGCGGCCGCCGGTCCTCGCCCGCAGCTGCGGGCCAGGCCGGCCAGGCCCCAGGGGTTTGGAGCGCTGTTGGTCGGAAATGGCCTGCTAGGTTGAGTGGGAATTTGCGTGGCTTCAGTCTTAGGGGAGGGTATGTTGGGGTTAAAAAAAAAAAGTTATTTCATCCCGCCGCGTGCCTTCAAGTCAGAAGGGTTATCCGCACCTGCCCGCATCTCGCGCATCAGAGCAGGGCGACAGGGAACCGACCGTGACAGGAGGGCCTGGGGAAGGCCATGACAGTGCAAGGAAGAACTAAGCCTCTCTCCTTTTTTTTTTTTTTTTTAAATAATTTTTTTAAGTTGTTAACAGACACAGTACCTTTATTTTATTTGTTTGTTTTTATGTGGTGCTAAGAATCGAACCCAGTGCCTCACACGTGCAAGGCAAACGCGCTACCAACTGAGCTACAACCCAGCCTTAAATCCGTTTTTTATTAGCTCCAGGACGTGACATGGTGCCAAGATGTGAGAGAGGGGAAATAAGTTAGGGACTTTTTACCTTCAAAGCTCCGACCCTGGCAGAACAAGGTAGGAAAGTGGATGTGAGAAATAGCAGAGAAGTTATTGTCAAAAACTCAGCCCTGTAGTGCCCATAAGAAGACTGGTCTTTCAGTGGAGTTGGCCTTCTCCATTCTGGGATGTTGACTAGAAGGGGAAATGTAAACAAAGAGAACTTATTCCTATAGATGAGCAATTTGTGCAAACATGGTTATTGTTCAGTATTAGATATTAGTATCATATGAATGTGCTTTTTTCAAAAAGTAGAAAGTATCTGCTTTACACATTCATTCAATAAGGATTTGTTGAGTCCCTACTGGGCACACAGCCTCAAGTCTTTGATGTTTAGTTCACAGCTGTCATTTCTGTGTGTGTTCTGTAAACACGGAGCAAGTGACAAGCACTACACCAGGCACTGAGGATACAAATAAGACAGAAGGCTGAGTTCATTGGTTTCAACATTTTGGAGGCAACTGGAGTGCAGAGTGGAAAGTACTGAGTTTAGAAAAATAGGAGACAATTACTTGGGAGTCAGGCCTAAAATTCATTCTCTATCACTTAGTAGGACAGCAGCCTCACTGAATCTGTTTCCTTATGTGGGAATAATAATGCATATTGCAAGGAGTAAAGACCCTGGTAGGTGCTTATTAAATGACAGCTCGTACAAGAGCACAGGTAAGCGTTGCACTAACTGCTGAGAGAGTATGAAAAAGGAATTTTTTAAAATGTTTATTTTAGTTGTAGTTGGACACAATATCTTTATTTTGTTTATTTATATGTGGTGCTGAGGATCGAACCCAGGGCCTCACAGGTGCTAGGCAAGCACTCTACCACTGAGCCACAACTCCAGCCCATGAAAAGGGATTTTTTTTGTGTGTGTGTGTGCCAAGGACTGAACTCAGGGGTACTCGACCACTGAGCCACATCCGCAGCCCTGTTTTGTATTTTGTTTAGACAGGGTCTCACTAAGTTGCTTTGTGCCTCACAGTTGCTGAGACTGACTTTGAACTCACAATTCTCCTGTCTTAGCCTCCCAAGCCACTGGGATTACAGACATGCGCCACCGTGCCTGGCTGAAAAAGGAATTTTTAAGATTGAAGAGAAAGATATTTCATGCATTCTTAGAAAATGGGATGCGTGAACTACATACCAAAGAATGAGTAAGAATTAAAGACAGTGTGAGGACTGGAGTGATACAGGCAGAGGACATGGCACACATAAAAAAATAACATGGCAGGAATGTTCACAATTCATGACTAGTATCCTCAAGGCTGTGGCTAATAGGTTAGTACATGAGGTAGGACAGGTCTGTCAGGGTCCATCATGTGAAGTCCCCTTATATTAAAGAGTTTGGGCATTTATTATTTAAAGGAAGCAAACAAAGGATTTTAGGCAAGCATGAGATATACTAGAAATTATATTTTAAATCACTCCTTGCAGTAGTGTAGCAGATGAATAAAGGGTGGATTTAGTAGAAGGAATCTACTAGAATGTAATTGAAATAATTCAAGTAAAATGATGAAACCTCTAATCAGAAATAAAGGACTTGAAAAGAAATGGTTTGGGAAGAGATGGCTTTGAGAGAGCATGGAAGTGAAATCTTTAGGATTTTCTAACTGGTCAGGTGTTACTGTAGGGATGGTTCTAGAATGCAGAGCAGAAGGGAGTATTCAGATAAGGATGATTGAGATTCCTAGGTTGGGCATATTATTCTCAAGGAATACAGAAGGTGGATTAGGTCTGCAGTAAATTTGGTTTTGTACCAGCTTTATTGAAATATAATTCACATACTATATAACTCATTTAAAGTACAAGTCAGTGGTTTTTGGTATATTTGCAAAATTGTACAGGTCTCACTCTAATTCCAAAACATTTTCGTCATTCTAGAAGGAAACCTTGTACCAGTTATCAGTCTCACTCATTTCTCCCCAAATTCCCCTATCCTAGGTAACCACTAACCTATTTTTCCTCCTCTATATATTTGACTTTTCTAGGTATATAAATGGAACCATACAATGTGTGGCCTTTTGTGTCTGACTTCTTTCACTCAGCATAGTATTTCCAATGCTCACAATTATTTATTTGAAAAGCATTTCTTAAGATTTATCTGATCAGTAGCTGTAGCAGTACAGCAGTGAATAAAATAAAACAATGTCTTTTCTTATGAAACTCCCATTTTCGTAGTGAGAAATAAGCCACAGATATAGCAACTTCATGTAGCTGTAAGTATTATTCCTAAGTGATGCTGGATTGTTGTCTGCTGTGAAGAACAAATTAGAGGAGGTCAAGAAAAAGCCTATGAGAAGGCAACATTGGAACTGAAACCTAAAGATACAAAGAAGCCAATCTTATCTGAAAGCAGAGCATTCCAGAAAGAGCAGATAGATGCAGAGGACTTGTGGAAACTAGTTTGACATTGAATGTGAGGTTCCTGGCAGTATCCCAGTGTCAGGAGTATATATTATTAGAGATCTAGAATTAAGAAGAATAATAGGACTGGGAATGTGGTTCTGTGCTAGAGCACTTGCTTAACATGCACAAGGCCCTAGGTTCAATGCCCAGCTCTGCAAAAAAGAAAAGAACCTGGATTACAAACAGGCTCGTTAGTCATGGACATGTCAGAAACATGAGAATGAAGATCATGAAGTTGAGAAGGCCAAGGAGGGAACCCTCAGCATATCAGCATTCAAAAGTAGGTGAAAAACTGGGAAGGAAAGGCAGCAAGACAGGAGGGCATGAGGCCAAAGGAGAAGTGCTCAAAGAAGGAGCAAGTAGTTAGGGGTGACAAAAGCTGCCAAAGGAACAAGTAGGGGGCAAATGTGGAGGTTTTCTCTTAACAACAAAGAGGTTTCAGAGAAGTGGTTGGTAAGAGTCAGGTGATGGTGAATTGAATGGGTGGAAAGTGAGGAAATGGGGTCACAGAATATCCAGACCTTTTAGGAAGCTGGCTTCTCGTAGACTGAAGAAAATGAAGCAGAAACTAAAGGAGATTAGAATTGAGGGATTTTAATTTGAGGATGAGAAGGACTAGCATGTTTAGATTCTGATGGTAAGTGAGGAAGATGTCGGTGAGATAGCAGTGTTTAGTCCAGAAGGAAAGAGAATGTAAAGTGAAGACTCAGGGTGAAGATTTGCTTTAGAGAGACCTGTTCTGTTATAAGAGAAATGGAAAAAAGCAAAGATGTTTGTGAGTTGGTAAGTGAAGTTGGATTATTATTATTTTAATGCAGATGATGGCCCATGCCTCACAAGAGGAGGAGGATAATAGAGGGTTGCAAAATTTAGGAAAGGGGAGAAAGTTTGAACTAGCTGGAAGCTAGAAGAGAAGTCTGAGCTAGGACCACTTAAGAGGCAATATAGCAGGCCAAGAATACATGGGCGCTCCCATGTGTGCTTTGATTTTCTTCATCATTGGCTGGCTCTCAGGTAGGATCCCAGCTTGGGTGGATCCATTTCATGACTGTCTAGTAGACTGGGTTCCTTGAGGTCAGGGTCCCTGTAGAAGGCATTTCTGTATCCATTTGGATGGTGTTTAACAAGTGTAAGCTTAATTTTGAGTTTTGAGTGAACTATGAGCTCTTGTGATTGGGAAGTGGCATCAAAGAACCTTAAGGAATTGAAGAATGTGAGATTTAGTTAAGGTGTGCCTAGTGATAATTGGAAACTATGGTTGCTTTATGAAGATAGAAATGAGAATTATTTAAAACATTGGTATAAAATATACGAAAAGAACAAGATATAAGGAAAGGGAATTGAAATTCATAGTATGAATAAGTATGTAATTTTAAGCTATTTGGTAGATGCTCATTATGATCTTAAAGAAAAAGAGTGTAAAGTACTATGATTTTTACTTAAATACACATTTAAGAGTATTATGTAATCTGCACAATTGCTAGTTCACATTTTAAATACATCACAAATTAATCCTAACATTCAGAAGATTGAATTTAACCTTCAGGTTTCTCAGAACTATACCACTCTTGACAACTGCAAAATCCCTAAACTCTCAAGGATTACTTTTCATCTTTGTTTATGTGGACGCTATTCTTTCCTTACTTTGTAGTTTTGTAGAACTTTCATCTGTCTTGAAATATTTAAGTTAATGCTGATAACAGTTGGGATGCAGTTTAAGTTATTAAAAATTTTTTAAATTTTTTGGACTCAGTTTGATTGTTTTTATCATTTTTTTCTCTCCCCCTTGAATGTTTACAGAGGAGCTGGGCAAGAAGTAGGAAGATCATGTATTATTCTGGAATTCAAAGGAAGAAAAATAATGGTAATTGTGGTCATGATGGTGGTGGTGGTGGATTGAACCTAGGGCCTTGTGCATGCTAAGCATGTGTGAGGTTAAGAGTGTGGCTCTTTCTGTAGTGTGTGTTAGATCTTTTCTAATAGACCAGTTATTTGTTTAGCTCCCAGAAAAATATAATAGTGTATATAATCTACTATGAATAATGTTAATGAGAAGAATTTAAATACGCTTCACTTGGTAATTTGTTAAAACATTAAATAAACTAAGAAGATAACATTCCAAGGTTATAAAATGGTCAACTATATCTGATGAGCTATTGTTTCCTGAAAGCACCCCCACTTCCATCCCCAGGGGGTCTGGCCAAGCCAGCTTCCCCACCCTAGTGGAAGACAGCAAGTAATGGACTTCACTGAATGTGCTAAGAGCTCTGGCCACCTGTGCAGCATGTGGTGATTGAGCCCTGGATTACCTAAGTAGTTAGCCCCTCTACTTCTCTGAGCCCACTTCCTTGCCTGAGAGGTAGAGGGATTAGAAGAGATGGTTTTGAGGTGCTTATTTGAAAGGCAGTGGCTCATGTTCCTTTGGTTTCTCTTCTCTACTTCTCCCAGACTTAAAAGAATGGGTATATGTCAGACATTGACACCTTTTTAGTCATGCATTGTCTTGATTTAGTAGTAATACCCTGTAAGGTAAGTAAATCCTCAATGACCTGCCCATAGGAATTTGTCTCCTAATGCCTTTTCTGAGCAGGGAAGAGCCCCATTTCTAGTTTCTTCTCACAGCAGTCAGATCTGGTGGTGATTCGTCTGTGGGCTTTTAAAATGCCCACCATTTTCTGATTTGCTGAATGAGAGTTTTCATAAAATATGTAGGAGATGATGTCTCTTTTTGTTTTTCAGTTGGACTGTGGAATCCACCCTGGCTTAGAAGGAATGGATGCTCTTCCTTATATTGATTTGATTGACCCAGCTGAGATTGATCTTCTGTTAATTAGTCAGTAAGTTTTTTCCTTTAATAACAATACGGTTTTTTGAGGGCTTTGACTGTCAAGATTATTCTTTACCAGATTATGAGATTTCAGGTTTTTTTTTTTTTCCCTTTTGGGTACCAGGGATTGAATCCAGGGGAGCTTAACCACTAAGCCACATCCCCAGCTCTTTTTAGTATTTTGAGACAGGGTCTCGCTGAGTTGCTTAGGGCCTTGATAAGTTGCCAAGGCTGGCTTTGATCTCAAAATCTTCCTGTCTCAATCTCCCGAGCCACTGGGATTATAGGTGTGCACCACTGTACCTGGTAAGATTTCAGTTTTTAAAAACACCACATATTTTTTTTCTTTTCTCTTTTTTTAAAATTAAATTATTCTAATTTGTTATACCCGATGGCAAAATGCAATTCATTTCATATTACACACACAGAGCACAATTTTTCAAGTCACTGGTTGTACACAGTATTTTCACACCATTCGTGTCTTCATATATGTTTAGGGTAAAGATGTCTAATCATTCCACCATCATTCCTACCCCTTTGCCCCCTCTCTCCTAAAACTACATATTTTCCACTAAGAAGCATATTTCAGATATCTAGATCTAAACTAACACTACATTTTGTCATCACAGTCTAGAAAACTCATAATCCAGTGAGTTAGCAGGAAGGAATTACTGACTTTAAATTGTTATCAAACGTGGCCCGAAGAAAGGCCCTTTATAGGGCATCTCCTTGAGGTCACAATTTTGTCACATTATTCTATAAGAACTTCAATTAAAAATAGTGATTTTTTTCAACTTGGTCTGTTAAAGTGTTATAATTCTGGTTGCTGAGAGTTGGTTTGGTTATGTTCTTTTTTTTTTCTTCAGAAAGGAAGACAGATTTTATTAAACATGTATATACATGTGCACTTTAAATTACCTTATATCATTTAATCAATAAGACAGCACTATATAGACATTATTTCCTGTAACTTATGGAAAGGTTTAAAGATTTTTGCTATTTAAAAAATACTTTTAAGCCAGGTGCAATGGCACACACTTGAAATCCCCAAAACTCAGGAGGCTGAGGCAAGAGGATCGCAGGTTCAAAGCCAGCCTCAGCAACTTAGCAAGACCTTGTCTCAAAATAAAAAAGATAAAAAGGGCTGAGGATGTGGCTCAGTGATTAAGCACCCCTGAGTTCAATCCACAGTACCAAAAAAAAAAAAAACCTATATATATGTTGTTTATGTATTTATGTGTGTGTCTGTGTTTATATGCTTTTAAAATCTTTTTCCTTTATTAGAACTCTATACATAGGCTGGGATTGAGGCATGTATGAGGCACTGGGTTTGCTCTCAGCATCACATAAAGAAATAAATAAAGTTATATATGTTAAAAAAAAACTGTATGCACATACCTACTTTTGGTTTTCTGGAAGGATCCTCATAAAATTGTTACATAGAATTTCTATTCAATGACCATTTCATTACATGTAGCATATAAGATTTTAAGAATTAACACAATCTCTGTTTCTTTTTAAGTTTCCATTTGGATCACTGTGGAGCTTTGCCCTGGTTTCTGCAGAAGACAAGTTTCAAAGGAAGAACATTTATGACTCATGCCACAAAAGCTATTTATAGATGGCTTCTTTCGGATTATGTCAAAGTTAGGTAAATTATTTTATTAGATTATATGAGCCTATGCAATACACATGGTTCAAGAGACAGATCATTTTGTATTTGAAATAAGGCACTCTCTTTATTCACAAGGATGGCAGTAATTTAGTTATTCCATAACAACCTATTGAATACCTATTGTGTATCAGTCCCTTCTGACTTTAAACTTTATATATAGATTTTACATTCTTTTAAATCTTTGTTAAACTGCTGTAAATCATAAGGTATGATAGAAAGGTTCTATAAATAGCATTGTGTAATTTTATTAAAATTTAAGACCAGATACATTAAGCAGTGATATGTGCTGAATTCTTATTTTGAATTATCGTGTCAGAAAGTTTACTATCTCTTTTTTTTTTCCCCTTTAGTACTGGGGATTGAACTGAGAGCCTAGCATATATTCAGCAGGTGCTCTACCACTGACCTACATCCCCAGCCCTTTTTATTTTGAGACAGAATCTTGCTAAGTCACACAGGCTGGCCTTGAATTTGTGTAGCTGGAATTACATGCATGTACTATTTCATCCAGCAAAAACTGGTTAATGTTCCCAGAGAATATATTTACCAGTTCTAAGAGTGACATTACTTCTCTGCCAGAAAATTTAGAGCATTTTGGTGAGACCTACAATACAAATTACTAACCTTCAAAAGCTGATTAATTCAAGGGTAGCTAAAACGCTATTTGTTATTCTTTATATGTAAATACACAGGAATTGAAATGTTATTCTTAGTAATGGTAATGCTAGTTAACAAATAACGCCTATGACATGTAGGCTCAGTCCTTAGTTCTTAATATAAACTAATTTAATCTTTACACCAATTTCGGATGTTGAGAAATCCCATTTTATAGAAGATGAAACAGACACAGAGAGGTTAGGTGATTTACCTAAAATGGTCATAGTAAGAGGCAATCTGGCTCCAGAGTCTGTGTTCTTAATCACTATTCTCTTGCTGTTTTGGAAATTCAGTAACATAATTCAGGGGGGAAAAAAGTTAAGTAGACTTTAGAGAACTCTTTTCCCACTAAGCATGGTCAGTGCATGCATGCGTGTCATATCTCTTGGAAATGTTGGGGCAGAAAAAGAAGTTGAGATTATGCAATCTTAAAAAGAATATTTTGTTTTGCTAGGCAGGTGGGACAAACCTGTAATCCCAGTGATGCAGGAGGCTGAGGCAGGAGGATCACAAGTTCAAGGTCAGCCTCAGCAACTAAGCAAGACCCTAAGCAACTTGGTGAAATCCTGTTCCAAAATCAAAAGGGCAATAGTACTTTTAATTTACTGTGTGCTTTGCTTTTACACTCAAGCTTTGTAGCTATGTACACTAAATATTTTTATTATAATCATAGCCAAAAAATACATAAAATATCAGACAGATTCTAAATAGCATAATCTGTATACTAAATTTTTAGGAAATCTTCATGGATATGTCATCTACAGATAATTTCTTTGAGTTAAAAAAAAAATCTTTTTTAACTCAAAAAAGTTAAAAAAAAAGTTTTAAAAAATCTTACCCTTAATTCTTTTCTTGGTATCTTTGAAAATTTAGTAACATATCAGCAGACGACATGCTATATACTGAGACAGATTTGGAAGAAAGCATGGACAAAATTGAAACCATCAACTTCCATGAAGTTAAGGAAGTTGCAGGAATCAAGTTCTGGTGTTACCATGCAGGTCACGTCCTGGGAGCAGCCATGTTCATGATTGAGATCGCCGGTGTAAAGGTACTTTCTAGCTCTGGCCCTTTCTCCATAAGTGATATCAGTGCAAAACTTTATGCTGCCAAGTGGCATTAAAAATTCCCTAAGATTTGCAGAGTGCCAAATCACTGAAACACAAGTCAGCACTTTTCCTTTTAAATATGACAGTTCCTTCCTCTGTTGTAATACAGAGTAAAATAAGCATCTCTAAGAATAAGTTCCCTAGGGCTGGGGATGTGGCTCAAGCGGTAGCGCGCTCGCCTGGCATGCGTGCGGCCCGGGTTCGATCCTCAGCACCACATACCAACAAAGATGTTGTGTCCGCCGAGAACTGAAAAATAAATATTAAAAATTCTCTCTCTCTCTCTCTCTCTCTCCTCTCTCACTCTCTCTTTAAAAAAAAAAACAAAAAAAAAAAAAAAAAAAAAAAGAATAAGTTCCCTAGCACACCATAGGATTGATTCTTTTTCAGTCACATTAGGAAACTTGTTAGGGAAGAGCCATCTTCCCTAAGAATCGGGGATTGAACCCAGGCATACTTTACCACTGGGCCACATGCCCAGCCCTTTTTATTTTTTATTTTGAGACAGGATCTTCCTAAGTTGCTTAGGGCCTTGCTAAATTGCTGAGGCTGGCTATGAACTTGAGATCCTCCTGGCTCAGCCTCCTAAGCCACTAGAATTACAGGAGTGCACCGACATGCCTGGCGTATTGTTTGTATTCTTGATGACTGCCACTCTGGCTGGTGTGAGATGAAATCTCAGTGTAGTTTTGATTTGAATTTTTAGGGTACTTTTGGGAAATAACCCGTTGCATAATATCTGGAAAGGTGGACTTGACTTTTTGTTTTCAAGTTTTTTAGATGATTTTTTACAACCTGATTTGAGAACCAATGTTCTAGTGTCATGTCTTCCTAAATGTATTTTATAACTGCTCATATATTTGAAACTTTTACTTGTTGAATTCTATAATATATCAAGTTGCTCATCCTTGCACTTTGCCCCAGGCCACAAGAAATAAGCAGAAAAGATTGAAAGTGCAGATTTGAACTTTCATTTGGAATTTGATGTGTTTACTCTTTGACTTTATCTTTCATTTTAGACAATGTTCCCAAGAACCTCTGGAGATTCCTTTCTGTGCCAACATGTCCCTTTATCTTTGTGGGATAATTCTGAGATATATTATCACATTAATTAGATTTAATGATTTAACTATGTCAGACATTTTGAATTAGACGTAAGCATTGCATCTAAATTTTACCAGGTATAGGCTTTTATAAATTTAATTTTACTGTTAGATTTCACAAGATTAAAATATTCATTAGCAAAATGAAGCTTTCTCTGCTATACATGGGGACACATTTCTGTAATGCCAGCCCCTCAGGAGGCTGAGGCAGGAGAATCCCAAGTTTGAGGCCAGTTTAGGAAACTTAGCAAGATGATATCTCAATATAAAGAAGGAACTGAATATATTGCTCAGTGGTAGAGTGTCCCTGGTTCAATCCCCAGTACTGGAAGAAAGAAAGGGAAGGAGGGAAAGAAAAGGAGAAGGGAGGGGAGGAGAAGACAGAAGAGACAAAATGAAGCCTTTCCCAAATCCTGCTTACAAATTTATCTTTTCATAGCTTTTGTACACGGGTGATTTCTCAAGACAAGAAGATAGACACTTAATGGCAGCTGAAATTCCTAATATCAAGCCTGATATTCTTATTATTGTAAGTAATAATGAATGTGTTGTAATTAGTATAACATAAGCAGAATTTTTCTAGTGAGGAAGAAACATAATCTCATTTTCAGAATGTTACTGGATATAAATTTATGGGCTTATAGTTTAAGAATTTATTTGGCTATTCTTTGTAGTTCTTTCCACCCTCTTCTGTTGCTCACATTAGCTGTGGTCTAATGTCAGTGACGGATGTTAGACTGTCTCAGGTCATGATATTCTAGTTGAGTAGTCCTTCCTTATCTCCTAAGTACTTTGGCCTATGTCACTTCCCCCAAATTTGTAGGACATCTTAAAGATTGTTTAAAAGTGATGTAGATGCACTGCCTTTGCCATGGTGACTGTCTTTTGGGCCTTGGCACAGGCTGCTGGTCACATTGTTCATCATATGTCCTGTCTATTTGTTAGATTGTTAAGTACCAAGGAAGCAAGATAAAATGACTGTGTGCTGAAACTTGTTGGGGACCTGGTGGGTGCAAATTTAACAATGTGTCTTGGGACAGTGGTGTCTGGAAGTGGGAGAGACCTTTTGAGCCTATGGTATATATAAGAACATCAAGTGCATTTGGTTTGGAATGAAAGAACTGTTTCTCCCTCATCACTTCTAGAAGCTCCCACCTTCTCAGTTATGAGGGGTTAGTGCCCATTGCAGTCCCAGAGCCACATGGTGGGTAGATCAGAGATGGGACTCAGCTCATGCCCTACTCAGCATATAAACTAACCTTAGTTTAAGGGCAAACTGAGTGTTTTGATTTTCAAAACAAGTAGTTATTCTTGTGATTTAGAGCTGGTGTTTTAGAGCGGTGCTTCTTGAACTTTAATGTGCTCGTGTATTACCTGGTGATAGTTGTAAAGACGGATTCAGAGTTGTAGGCTGGAGCCTGAGATTCTGCTTTTCTATTGTGCCTTAGGAGATGCCAGTGGGTCACACATGGTAAGACATTAGGGCATATATTTGAACAAGAGATTAAGAAACAGTACTTGTTTCTGGTTTGAAGCTTTAACTTCTCCGAGGAGGAAGAGAAAAATCATAGCAAAATTATCTTGAGAGTAGAAGACACATTTTTGTATATATGTGGACTTCTCCCTGATTCCATTTTCCAAAATGCTCTTATTACTTAGATCCAAATTCTAACATTCTTGTTTGCACTTCTTTCCAATTAATATTATAGTAATATATGTTCAAGTAAATGGCATGTTAATGGAGAAGTGAATCTCTTTGCCTCAGGATTTCATTAAGGTTTAACTTTTGAATTCTTTGGGGATCATTGGTCTTGGTCTCACATATCTAACCTGTTATTTAGGAATCTACTTATGGGACTCATATCCATGAGAAACGTGAGGAGCGAGAAGCAAGATTCTGTAACACCGTCCATGACATTGTAAACAGAGGGGGCAGAGGGCTCATTCCTGTCTTTGCCCTCGGAAGGGCTCAGGAGCTGCTCTTGATTCTAGGTATGCCACTTCCTTTGCACTTGGGTGTTTATCAGAATCTGACATCATTTTACCAAGACAAATGACATAGCCTTGTCTATGTCACCTGACCTTTCTGGACTTTAGTTTCTTTCATTTAAAAATGAGGATTTGATACCAGGTGTAGTAGTGCATACCTGTAATCCTAGCTGCTCGGGAGGCTGAGGCAGGAGGATCATGAATTCAAAGCTAGCCTCACCAATGAAACCCTAAGCAACTCAACAAGACCTTGTCTCTAAATAAAGTATAAAAAGGGCTGGAGATGTGGCTCAATGGTTAAACACTCCTGGGTTCAATTCCCAGTACCAAAAAAAAAAAAAAAAATGAGGGTTTGGTGCTAGTAAGAGCCCAGAGAAACAGCAGCTCCCCCATTCTGGGACTGGGCTGGTGGTCAGCATGCCTTTCTGGATGCCATCAGTATCAGAGGTATTAAGATATGCAGAACCTTTTACAGCAGCTTGACTTCTAGGAAGTAAGCAAGATGTACAGAAAGTTTTGTCAGTAAGGGTATTCATTTTTAAAGAACTATCATGTCAGTTAATACCACATTGTAGAAAAAAGAAAACTATGCTACTGAAGAGTTATTGCATATTTTCACATAGTGTAAACCAAAATGTAAGATTCAACTATATGTACTCTGATCCTAGTTAGCTAGGAAACATTCAAGTGACTGGAAAGATTAAATCTGAATAGTGGGAAAATAATGAGTTCATTTTCTGCTTTTCTCTATTTTCCAAACTTTGCAATGAGTATATATGACTTTTTGTAATAAGAGGAACAGTGGGTGTCACTTTTAACATACATTTATGCTAAATAATCCCCTATAATTCTATTTGAGGATAGTACTCTGGCAGAGTACCATAGATGCCTCATGTGTATATAACTTCTTACAAAGAACTAGAAGTGGGTCACCTCCTAAGCTGTCACTGTGATGGCAATGATGAATATTTTCCCTTTTGTGCTGAAAGGAAGAGAAACAAAGAGAAGATGAAATCAGTGATCCCAAGTCAAAGGCAAATCTGACAGACACGTTCTGGATGCTGAATTTCCTAAATCCTAATCCAGTCCAGTCTTCTTTTGGTCCTGATTGGTCCTCTTTCTAACTGCAGGTCAAATCAGTCTTTAGAGGACTTGAAATGAGAAGTCTTCATAACCAGTAAAGTGAAGAATCGGGTGTTGGGACAAAATAAGGTGTTGCCCTCTCCAGGGCTGCCAGCTGTGGCAAATAAACTGTGGTTGTCCAGTTAAATTTTAATTTCAGATGAATAAAGAGTAACATTTTTAGTAGGGGTGTCCCAAATATTTAATGTGTTAAATTAAATATTTAATGTTATAATGCCAAAAATCTTTTGTTGTTTCTCAAAAGCTCAAGTTAAGTGGGTGTTTAGTACTTTCATCTGGCAGCCCCACTGTCAAAGCATGCATCATGACACGCTCAAGTACCAGTGCTCTTTGTGTGTGGGTGGCCTTGCCCCTTGTCCTTCCAACAAGGCAAAGTAGAAAGAGGACAGCCACTCCAGTTACTGCTTTCACACATCATTATGTCCCAGCCATTCAGCCTGGGGCAAGTTGCCTGACTTTTTTTCTCACTATTCAAAATTTGTTCATAAAAATACAAAAAAGAGTAGGGCTGGGGTTGTAGTTCAGTGGTAGAGCGCTTGCCTTGTATGTGTGAGGCACTAGGTTCGATCCTCAGCACCACATAAAAAATAAGTAAATGAAATAAAGATATGTGTCCATCTACAACTAAAAAAATATTTTTTAAAAAATACAGAAACAGTAGATTGTGATGTGATCTTTAGATACAGTCAGCTTTACCCAGTATGTGAGAAGTCATACAGAAAATGTCAAAAACTTTTGACACTATTAAAAATTTTATTACATCTAATAAAACCTAACAAGCTAAGCCAGGGGATGAACCAGGAAATATATTCACAGCATGCATTACAGGAAAATTCCCTGCCCCTAGGTAGACATATCACTAAGACATGTAAAAAATAACAATGCTACCTATTCAGGGTTTTCTTAGTCTCACTTTTCTAATCTATAAAATGGAGATAAAGTTTTGAAAATTTAGAAATGATAATTATAAATTACATAGTAGGCATTTAAGACATTTCCTTTATGTAGATGCATCTAGTACAATGAATTGTGTTTTGGCCATACTGCCTTATCAAATTGTGGGATTTCATAAGAATTTTCCCTTAAAATAAGCCTTCATTTGAAGATGTACTGCCCATAGCTTCATTAATTTTCAGAAATGGTTTACTTCTTAGTTTTTTAAAAAAATGATAAAGTAATTATAATTTTTTAAGTGTTTAAAATCAGTTTACTTTTGGAAGTCATATTTTGTAATTAGCCTGTGATAAGTCTGAACTAGTAATGATATGTTTTTTTTTTAAATCATAACAAGATGTAGTATCTCTCTAGGATATTAAGTTATCGTTTATTATTCAGTATAAACTTACACTGAATAATTTGTAAAACCTTCCACTTCTTTGGTCAATGATCACAGCCTGTTTCTAGGCTTATTCCAGTAGTTAGAAATAAGTTTGGATTTGTAACTTTAAGTTAGTAGAAACAGGATATTTTTTTCTTAGAACTCTTTAAATAGACACATGTACTTTATTTCATGGTTGTGTGTATTTTAAAAAATTCGTTATGGGTACCAAGTTCTGTTTGAATGACTTACATGACAAACTGATGTTTTTTGTAAAATGGCTCCAGATGAGTACTGGCAGAATCACCCAGAACTACATGACATCCCAATATATTATGCATCGTCTCTGGCCAAGAAGTGTATGGCTGTGTACCAGACGTATGTAAATGCCATGAATGATAAAATCCGAAAGCAGATCAACATCAATAATCCCTTTGTTTTCAAACACATTAGCAACCTGAAGGTGAGTGCTTGTGGAAGGAAGGGGCACTGATGGGTAGAAGACGGTCAGTTCTCAGTGGTGGGAGGGCCTGCGAATCCCTCCTGCAGAAGTCTGGCTCTTCTCTAGTAGACTTCCTTCTCCTGCAGTACTTCAGAACTTTAGCAGCTGGCATTTATTTTTTGCTTAACCAAATTTTGCTTCTGTCTCCAGAGTTCCCAGTATTTGCAATTGCTGAATAACTTGGATCTCTTCTACCATAGGAATAAAAAACGCTGATAAGAAAAATATCTTGTGTTATGTATTAAAATTCTCTTTTCTCATTTCAATGTAATTTTTTCTTTTTTCTTTTTTTTTTTTTTTAATGATGCTCAGGATGGAACTCAGGGCCTTGTGTATGCTAAGCAGTTGGTTGCTTTACCACTAACCTACATCTCCAGGTCCCTAAACATCTTTTTGATTTGTACTACAAATTCCATATATGAAAATTCCCATATGTTCACTTTTCAAAACATTTAATAAAATCTGGTTTAATTTAGTTTAAAATATATCATTTCATTCAAATTGATGCTTTCATCATAATAAAGTAATTAATGTCCAAAATAATTTAAGTTGTAAATGGTCTTCAAATTTTAAATAGGATTGTCTGTAAACTTTATTTTATAAGGTAACTAAAAATTAGAGTCACGTTTTCCCTAGGAATAGTGTTAAACTTTTTGTTAGATTTCCAAACATACTCAAAATATTCATTAAAACTATTGTGAGTCTTCTGAAAAATTCTTTTAGGGTTCTTTTCCAGGGTGGGTAAAAACCCTTTCACTCTGTAAATTTCTGCCTGCTTGCACATTGAAAATGGTCTTCTTGGCCCTCGAGCTATACATAGAAAACTTTGAAGATCAACTGCTTTGTTTTCTTCTTTCTTAGCCTAAGGTGTTTAGGAGTTTGGCAGTTGGAGTTAAAATGTTTACTTGTGTTGTCCAGCCCCTTCCATAGTATGATTAATCTTTTACCTTACTCTTATTCTTCAAAAATGAGGAATGCTTTGTCAAGCCCTGGTAGTTAACATGCTTTTGCCATCTTTTGTCTTTTTCAGAGCATGGACCACTTTGATGACATCGGTCCCAGTGTTGTAATGGCCTCTCCTGGCATGATGCAAAGTGGCTTATCCAGAGAGTTGTTTGAAAGCTGGTGTACTGATAAGAGGAATGGTGTCATTATAGCAGGGTACTGTGTAGAGGGGACACTTGCCAAGGTCAGTTATAGTCTCAGGGTACGGTATTACTCCTAATCAGAGTTGCAGAGGTAGCAATATCCTCATATATTATTCCATTGAAGTAGTTCTTTAACAAATACAAGTTTTGATTTCAACAAATAAGGATAGGAGTAGGTTTGAAGGATGAAGATGTTTGAAGGATGAAGAATTAGACACGGAATGTCACAACAAGTTCCTGAAGAGATTAGGGCATATATTAAAATGTGAGAAGTGGTCAGATGGTTGCAAGTAAAAAGAAAAAAGAAGGTTAAGAGCCTATTTGAGACAAATGCTTGAAGATCTTTATCTAATGAAGAGTTTTACTAATACAGATTGAGTATCTCTTACCCAAAGTGCTTGGGACCAAAAGTGTTGGAGACTTTGGTATTTGGGGATTTGGGAACATTTGCATAGACTTCACCAGATGAGCATTCCTAATCTTTTTTGCATTCAAAAAGCATTGGATTTTGGAGCATTTCAGATTTTCATAGTAGAGATGTTTAACCTGTGAAGTGTTCTTAAAAACTGAAGAATGTGCCTGGTTGACTGCTCATCTTCCCATTGGTATACAATGGCCAAAGTTAGCTCCTAAGGGTGTAGACATTAGAGAAAAGTGTGCAAAATTTCAGAGGCAATTTGTAAATATCCAACCATCCCATTTTCTTCTTACCATTAATATCTATTTTATCTAAAGAAATACTATATCATGGGGCTGGGGTTGTAGCTCAGTGGTTGAGCATTTGCCTCTCATATATGAGGTACTGGGTTTAATCCCCAGTACCACAAAAAATAAAAAATAAAATAAAGGTTAAATTCTTTAAAAAAAAGAAATACAATGCAGTTTCTCACTTTGATCATTTTCATTACTTTACCTTATATAAATCCTGATGTTTGAAATGACTACATAGTAGGAGAGTTAGGAATACAGGTTTGTCCTTCTAATCATAAGAGTAATAATTTTCACTGCCAACATTCCAAATACATTTAACAAGAAAGAAAGAATCTGTTTACTTGACCAAGAAAATGACTATTACTTACTAAGTTGATAATGTTTGAATGATTTTTTTGTACTGAAGGTTCTAAATTTAACATGAGAGTTATAGCTGCATGAAAAAAAAATGGAAGTGTACCTTTTCTTTTTCTAATTGGATAGTTTGTTTTATTTTCTTGTATTTGTTTTTAACAGCATATCATGTCTGAACCTGAAGAAATCACTACCATGTCTGGGCAGAAGTTACCACTGAAAATGTCTGTTGATTACATTTCTTTCTCTGCTCACACAGATTACCAGCAAACCAGTGAATTTATTCGTGCTTTGAAACCGCCTCATGTGGTTAGTCTCTGATTTTGATTTATAATATTTATGGGAGAGATTTATAATAGCTATAGGGGGAGCATATCCAAGAAATTGTAGCAGGCAATTTATAGATCAGAGCCTTTGCACTGCCAGCTGCTTATTTTGAATCTCCTCCATCCCTAGCTTGCTATTTAACCTGGGCACGTTATTTAACCTCCTTGTAAATGGGGATGATAATACCTCACAAGGGTATTGGGAAGGCTGAATGAGAGGACATATCTCTAAAGCACTTATAGGATATGATTGAAATAATATTAAGTAATGTAAGAATACTTTGGATAGAGGAGAGAGGTAAGTCCTTATAGTTAAAAATTCAAGATTTAAATAGATATTAAACATATTACTGTATAGCTCATTAGTATTACTCATATTTTTAAGTTTCATGTAATCCTAAAAATAATGGTTATATGTTTTGGTGGAATTAGCAGGATAAACTGAAAATAATGTGTATTCTTAAAAGGAGGAACACTTGTGGAACATGCATCTGTAGAAAATAGTTGAAGTTCCTTTTGTGAATATATTAAGTGTTTAATTCGGTGGCACTAACCACATTCTCGGTGTTATACAACTGTCACCAGTCTTTATTTTCAAAACTTCATCACTCAAACAGAAACTCTGTATCCATTAAACTATGACTTCTAGTTACCTTTTCCCTTCCACCCCAGGTTAGCTCTTATCTTCTGTCTCTCTGAATTTAACTATTTTAGGTATTTCATGTAAGAGGAATTACCACTTAGGATGTGTCAAAGATTTTTCCATGTTATAGCATGTTATTAGAACTTAATGCTTTTTATAGCTGAGTAATATTCCATAAATATCATACTTTGTTTATCCATTTATCTGACGGATTGATGGACACTTAGTTTTTCACCTTGCAGCTTTGAGTTTCATTTCCCCAACATCTTCTTATGTACTCTTATTTTAGTTCTTTCTAGCATGATTGTCCACACAGGAATTTGCCACTGGCCCTTAATGAGCAGATTTTTTGATGGAGAAAATCATTCACCTCCTTAGTATGTAGCTTGTAGAATTTGAGTACAGTGGAGACGCCACCTGTGTGTTTTCTGGTATTTGTGCTTCATAGACATTTGCTAGGATTTTTAAGCCCAGGAGGAAAAGCTGTTTTCTCTTCCTCCATTGTCAGCACCTCGTCCTCAGCCCCATTTCATCACTCCAGATTCTATCTCTGCTTACAGTTTAAGTTTTTGGGTTGAACTTGATATCTACCTTCATCAATAACTAGCTGTATCAAAAGTATAGTTACGGGTTGGATGTGTAGATCGGTGGTAGATTGCTTGCTTCACATGCATAAGGTTCTGGGTTCAACTCCCAGTACTGCAAAAAAAAAAAAAAAGTATAGCTACATGATAAAATTATAATTCTCATAGTGTTGGTGGTAGTAGTTGATAATAGGTAGCATTTATTGAATGCTTGTCAAGTGCCAGGTACCGTATTAGTGTTTTGTTTTGTTGGTACCAGGGATTGAACTCAGGGGCACTCGACCACTGAGTCACATTCCCAGCCCATTTTTGTATTTTATTTAGAGACAGGGTCTCACTGAGTTGCTTAGGGCCTTGCTAAATTCCTGAGGCTTTCTTTGAACTCATGATCCTCCTTCTTCAGCCTCCTGAACCCCTGGGGTTTCAGGCCTGTACCACTGCATCTGGCATATTAATGTTTTATATGAATCCACTTGTTTAACTATCATAACCAACTGCTGATTTGGGTTTTTTTTTTTCAGGGGGGTGGTGCTATTTGTTTGTTTTCTGAGACTGGGGTCTGGCTGAGCTGCTGAGGCTGGCCTCTTGAGTAACTGAGATTTAGATGCAAGTGCTACCGCACCTGCCTCCAATATCTGTTTTGTAAATAAGAAACCAAGATGTTAAGTAACTTAGCCAAGGATACACAAATAGTAAGCAGCAGGGCCAAGATATGTGTCCATGTCCTAAGTGCTAAATCTCTGCATAGGAGCCATGTTGGCCGTGCTTCGTGAGTCAGACGAAAACCTTCTACCATTGCTCTAGAGGCAAGGAGTGACCTTTTTGTCAGCAGAAAGACTGGTCGCCAGTATGATAGTTGTAAAAACAGAAGGGGATATCAGAGGATATCCCACCCCCGACCTTCACAAAAGCTTCATTTGAAAGTCTTAAAATTAAGTTGGTTGTGTTGGCCCACACCATAATACCAGTGACTTTAGAGACTGAGGCCAGCCTGGGGCAACTTAGTGAGACCCTGTCTCAAAATAAAATAAAAAAGGACTGGGGGTGTATCTCAGTGGTGGAGCACCCCTGGGTTCAATCCACAGTACTACATACACAAAAGGTCTCAAACTAGGAAATCTGAAGAAAATTTCCTGAGATAGCAGGAGCAGTAGTAGTAGTTTAACCATGTGCATCTAAAGCTGGCAGAGGCTGTGGAGGTTACCTGGTCCAGATCTTTACAAATGAGAGCACAGACACAGCTAGAAATGTAGAAAAAAGTCATGTATCTTTGTAGTGATATAGAAGTTTCTTTACTCTCAAAGTAGTTCTGCATAACTTTTAAAGCCAAGCAGAATGAAGAAATCTGTATAAGTTTGGTGAGAGATCCTTAAAAGCAGCGACGTCTCATAACTTCAGGGGTATCTCTAGTTCATGAAATTAATTAATGAAGTTATGGGCCATTATTTATCTCAATAGATGTTTCTTGTGCTTTTTAAAAATTTATCTGGTGGGGCTGGTGTTATAGCTTAATGGTAAAGCATTTGCCTAGCATGTGTGAACACTGGGTTCAATTCTTAGCACTACATATGAATAAATAAAGGTCCATTATCAACTAAAAAAATTATTAAAAATAAATAAATAAAATTTATTCTGTGTAGATTCTAGTCCATGGAGAACAGAATGAAATGGCCAGACTGAAAGCAGCACTGATTCGAGAATATGAAGATAATGATGAAGTTCACATAGAGGTTCACAATCCTCGGAATACAGAGGCTGTGACCTTAAACTTCAGAGGAGAAAAACTAGCCAAGGTAAAGGGTGGTGGCTTCTATTCCTGGCTGTGTGTTTTCTTCTTAAGAAAATGGACCTTCTTTAATGAAATCAAGATGAATACTCGTTCCTACTTGGTACACTACAAAGATGTTATCCTGGTGCTTTTTGTTCTACTAAGTTATTTCTTCAGATGGGAAATTTCCAGGTAGATTAGGTCTTAATACAGTGGAATCTGACAGCTCCCCGATCCACAGCCCCAGCTTCTTCCCCTCCCCATGTTGGAAGGTAAGTGTGTTCATGACTGTATGCCACTCCTCTGCCGTGATGTTCTGCCCTCCCCGAACCTATCTTATTTATTTTTATGTGATGCTGAGGATCAAACCCAGGGCCTTGCACATGCGAGGCGAGCACTCTACCATTGAGCCATAACCCCAGCCCCAAATTAATTGTTTTGATGGTGAAATATACTTCCAGAATTTAAAATTGAAATAGTTAAGGAAAACATTACCTGGCATGTGAGAGGGATTCATTAGAGAAGCCTGCATTTTTACCTCTGTTGATCAAAAATCTTTTGAAGATACTTTTAAGGCCAGCTTTTAAATGATTTATATGAAGTTTTAGGTATCAGACATGTTAACTTTACAACATTTTTTTAATACATAATGAGCCAGGCATGAAGAAACAAACTGAGGAATAGCCTTTCTTATAATTGAATGGAGGGGAAACAAAACTTAGCAAAACTTAGGATATGAGGTTTTTCCAAAGAAGAGCAAGTGTTTTGTATCTGTGCCTAAATCTTTTTTTTTTTAATATATTTTTTTTAGTTATAGTTGGACACATACCTTTATTTTATTTATTTATTTTTTAATGTGGTGCTGAGGATGAAACCCAGCGCATTGCAAGTGCTAGGCGAGTGCTCTACCACTGAGCCCCAGCGCCTAAATCCTAATGGTTCGCAGTGTCATGATGTTTCTTTTAAGTCTATAGAAAAATACATTCAATGGAACAGTCTAGAACTGTATTTCTCAAAACTCTGCTGGAAGTGATGTAGGGACAAAAGAATTTTTGGAATCAGATAATTTAAGAGACACCACATTGAACTGAGATCAGGAAAAGCTAAACAACTTATTAGAGTATTGTTCTCTGATAATATTAGTTATTTAAAGGCATTGCAGGCTTGGGATATGGCTCAGCAGTAGAAGACTTGCTGGCATGCCCTGAATTCAATCTCTAGAACCACAAAAAAATTTTCTTAAATAAATAAAGCATTAACTTTTGTTGTTGAGCTGTTTGGAATTGAACTGAACCCAGCCATTCTTGCCAGATCCATCCCTATGGATCTTCTCTTGGAGAATTTGTTAGGCTTGGACATGAACCTGGACATAGAGATATAAAATATAGCGTTTTATAATTTTCAAAGTTAAATTCACATGTTGTTTTTGTAGTTAAAAGGTCTAGTGGTTGTCAATGACTGCCTAAATATCTGCATTCTATTTTTTTTTCCTTCTTTTTTTAATAGGTCATGGGCTTTTTAGCAGACAAAAAACCAGAACAAGGCCAACGGGTCTCAGGAATACTTGTTAAAAGAAACTTTAATTATCACATACTTTCTCCTTGTGACCTGTCCAGTAAGTATACTGTTCAATATCAGATATTATTTGACCTCAGCATTGAAAGAAAAATCTATGAAAACCTCTCTTTAATTTAGTGGCCAAATATTTAGTAACAACAAAATAATGAAATAAAAATAGATAAGTAGATTTCTTTGTGGAGAAATCTTTTCTGAACCACTGAAACATTAAAATTATCTACGAAGTCACTCTTTTCATAATTGAGGTCATGTTCGCCTCTCTCAGGTTGACCACTCCTACTGACCTCATACCACTGTTTTCTACCCTTTACATCAGTGCATGGTGTTTTTATTTTCTGAAGTAACTTTGTACTTCTCAGGTGTACATTTTGTTTTTTAACCATTTGTAGGGTTGGTTTGTTCTGTTTGGTATAAAACCCAGATTCATGCATGGTAAAGTGTGTGTTCTACCACTGAGCTACGCTTAAGGAATCTGTAGTTTTACATCACTTGCTGGATCTGTTCGTTCTCCACCATTCCAAAACATCGATCAGGATGAAGAAACAAAATCTTTCATAAATCTTCTTTAAAGGGAAAAAATTAAAGCCCATCATCCAAGTAACATCAACCAAGTAACATTGTAGAGAAAAATGGGGGTTTGCACCAAGACAGGATTGGATTTAAGTTTATAAGTTGTTTTTTTCCTGAAGTTTATAAACATTTCTACTGAGTTCTATGTTGGTATAAATTCTAAGCCATTGGTAAGAACTTTCTTTCCTAATAATACTATCTTCAAGTAAATACTGTGTTTGCTTATGTTTGTATAACACTAGTAAATTTTAAGAACTTTACTAAGGAATAAGAAATACCAGATGTATTTAGGAATTTATACGTGAAGCAGGCCAGTTGTCAGCTTTCAAAGTATCACAGCTAAGTGTGTAACTTGTTCCTTCATTCACCACCTGGTGAGCTCTTACTCCTATGCCCTGCAGGGGGCTAGGTTTATTAAAGCACTGAAGGTTTATCAAGTCATGGCGTTTTACAGCTCAGTGTAATGAGAGAAGCAGTGTTAGAAAGTGCTCATCACAGTACAGCTCAGGCACATGTCAAGTGCTGGGTGTATGAGGAGAGCTGGCCTGGAGCCATGGCAAGAGCTCTGCAAATTGGGAAACACTGGCCAAGCAGAAAAGAAGGTGGACGGCAGCTTACGCACTGCTTAGAGAAGTCCAAGAACCTGATGGTTCTGAGGGCAAGGCTGCTAACCCAGAGTTGGAACCCAATTTAACTAGCAGGGTAAGAGGCCATAGCAGGGACTTGTAGGAGCACCTTGATAGCTTTCAGAAGTGTGTTCTTGTTTAATTTGCTTGCACTTGTTTTTTTTAACCCCTGGTATTTTATAAATAGTGTTTGGTGAAACTAGTATTATTTTCTTAAAGTCTGTTTACTCTAATTTCTCTTCAGATTATACCGATTTGGCCATGAGCACTGTGAAACAGACCCAAGCCATACCATACACTGGGCCCTTTAATTTGCTCTATTACCAGCTGCAGAAATTGACAGGTATGTTTATGGAAATTCATTTAATTATTTTACCTCTTTTAGTAAGGTAATTTTACATCTGAGAAAAGATTTTATTTAGCTTCGATAATTGTCTCAGAAGTCTATTTGTACTTCAAATGGTCATATATATTATCACCTTTAGTTGAAAATATACTCATAAATTTTTTTAAATTCCATGATACCTCTTATCTCTAATGTGTTTACAACTCTAAAAATATCAGTGGTCTTGTTCCTTGTGTTTAAAATATATTTTAGTTGACTATATCTAAATTTTATCTCTTTTTTTCTCTTGGTTGAGTCAAACAGATTTTCTAGTTTCATCATTACTGATCTATTTAGCAGGTTTTATAAGAATTAATGGGTTTGGCCAAAGACCACTGAGAATAAGCCCACTCAATCTGTTTTCATCATTTTCAGTTACATATTTTTATGTATTAATATAATGAGAGGCAGGAACTTTCTAATAAAGCAATGATATTTCAGATTATAAAATTGCTTTCCATCAGAATACACATAGTAAACTGCTACCATTAAACAAACCAGTATAAGGAAAATCTTTTTTCACCTCTAACCCTTACACTAGGATTATGGATAATAACATAGAAAAATTAATAAAATATGTCTAAATTAATCCTTGTTTAAGAGGATAGTAAGAAGACCAGAAAATTTTGATACTGAATAACAATAGAATGTTCCTATGCAGTGAATAAATTTATGAAGTCAGAGGTAAAATGACTGGTGTGTTAAGATGCTAGCAGAAGGCAAGATCTCTTGTACCAACATAGATGTTTAAACATCACTGAAGTTTGCTACCAATAAAATCTTTAATGTTCAGAGTAAATCCTACCTAGCTACATGAGTTTTTATAATATGTATTTATATCTTTAATTGCTATAAGCAATTAAAATAAATTCTAGCTGTTTCATTATGCTATTAAGTTTCCATTATTTATTAGCTTTATTTAATCCATCTCTATAAGCAAATAAAGTGATGCCTCTGAAAGATGATTAGAAAATTACATACATAATGTAATTCTTTTTTTTTTTCCCCTAGGTGATGTAGAAGAATTAGAAATTCAAGAAAAACCTGCTCTGAAAGTATTCAAAAATATTACTGTAATACAGGAACCAGGCATGGTGGTACTAGAAGTAAGATAAAATCATTTACCTAAACAAGAGGGAAAAAAGTTTTTAAAAATGCTTACATGTAAATTATAGAGAAAACTAGTTGCTTCCCATTCAGGGAAAAAAAATAGTTGGGAAATAAGTTTGTTTTTCCTTCCAAGATTAACTTTAAATATAATGTAACGACATTTTCTATATAGTTACATTGCTACTAATAAGTTAAAGCTTAATATTTATTGGGTTCAATAAGTCTGCCACATGAATCTCAGCTGATTTTGTAGTTTGCAGGAATATTTCAGTTAGATAAAAAGGTCATAAAATTCATAAGATAGAAACCGAATTCTGGGGCTGGGGATGTGGCTCAAGTGGTAGCGCGCTCGCCTGGCATGCGTGCGGCCCGGGTTTGATCCTCAGCACCACATACCAACAAAGATGTTGTGTCCGCCGAGAACTAAAAAATAAATATTAAAAATTCTCTCTCTCTCTCTCTCTCTCTCTCTCTCTCTCTCTCTCTCTCTCTCTCTCTCTCTCTCCCCCCCCCCCCCCTCACTCTCTCTTTAAAAAAAAAAAAAAGGTTATGGCTCAGCGGTAGAGCACTTGCCTTGCATGGGTGAGGTACTGGGTTCGACCCTCAGCACCACATAAAAAATAAATCAATAAATAAAGATTTTAAAAAAATATTAAAAAAAAAAGAAACTGAATTCTGTTAAAACACAAACATGCTGGATGTGGTGGTACACATCTATGATCCCAGCAACTTGGAAGGCAGAGGCAGAACACAATCACAAGTTCAAAGGCAGCCTGTGCAGCTTAGCAAGACCTTTTCTCAAAAAAATAAAAGCATCTTTCAATAGGAAGAATTGGAGATGGTTAACAGCAGATAACAAATACAGTCCATACCCACAAAAATCAGTTTCCATCCGAAATCAATAAATTAAAAGATAAAAACTGAGATGTCTTACCTTCAAAAAAATAAAATAAAAAAATAAAAGCATACAAACTTGTCTGGTAGTACTTCTTAAAAAATGGTATTTTGAAGATTAAAATAAATTTAAAAAGATATGTCAGCTCTGATCCTACTAGAGTTTTGTGATTTAAGCCTAAATTTGATCAAAGGCTAAAAACAACAAAAGAAAATGTCAAGCCTGTGGTGCATGTCAGCAATCCTAGCAACTCCGGAGGCTGAGGCAGGAGGATCACATGTTCAAGACCAGCCTAGGCAACTTAGTGAGACCCAATTTCAAAATAAAAAATAAATAGGATTTGGGATGTACCTCAGTGATAGAGCACTCCTGGGCTTATTCCCCAGTATCAAAAGAAAAAAAAAAAAAAAGAAGAAGAAGAATGAAAGTGTCAAAGGAATGGGTTTTTCTAGTATGAAGTTACATAAAATAATATATAAAATATGATCAGAAAAAGGAAAATTATTAGAGATATTGATTCAACTCTTTCTACTAAATACTATTAGAGAATGTATTTTTGTTTCTAGAGTTAACAAATCAGAAAATCTTAGAAAGGTTTTCAAGTGCCCGCTGGTACTTGTAAAAATGCTCTTTGAAGAGGCAGCAAAAATTAGGAAGTGTGCTCATTCCTAAAATTATGCACCTGGTTTCACTAACCTTGGTATATGGGAAGCTTTGTTAGAATAATTGACACATGAAAGAGCGTCAGGGAATCTTAGTCTTTCGGTAAGAAGCAGAAGTAATATTTTAAAATGTTACCCCATAGGGGATAAGGGTATATATAACTCAGTGATTGAGCATATACCCAGCATGCACAAAGCTCTGGCTTCCATCCCAAGTATCAGACATGCACATCTTACCCTGTTACCATGCTGCCTGTGCATCTATCAAAGCTATTAGGAATTTGAGTTTGAATCCAGCACCAGCAATAACCTTATGCAAATTACTTTACAGTCAGTTTTCTTATTTATAAAATGAAGTCAATTGTACTATTTTTCAAAAAATATTTTTAGTTGTAGATGGACACAATACCTTTATTTTTATTTATTTACTTATTTTTATGTGGTGCTGAGGATTGAACCCAGTGCCTCATACGAGAGGCAAGTGCTCTACCACTAAGCTACAACCCCCAGCCCCTAATTGTACTATTTAGGATTAAATAATATATATAAAACACCTTGCCACAAAGAAAGTGCTTAGTATACTTTTATGATTAAAAAAGAAAATTAGGGATGTTCAACATTATTAGTTAATTTCAGTGAAAATGCTAAAACCACTAGCCCTGCTTATACAGTCCCTGGCTGGCTGGGTGAGTGCCAGAGCTCTGCCTTCCTAACTCTGCCTTTGCCTTCCAGTGGCTGGCAAACCCTTCTAATGACATGTATGCTGACACAGTAACAACAGTGATCCTAGAAGTTCAGTCAAATCCGAAAATAAGGAAAGGTACAGAATTTTTACTTTCATCTATCTGTTCTTTCATCTGTTCTGATTCTGTGAACTAAAAGGAAGTAGAGTCTTAAATTAGAACTTTAAATCTAATTGTTTTATTCCTATGTGATCTTTGAGGTGCATACACAACAGTGCATATTATCATTATTTTCCTTTTTGTTTGTTCTCTTCATTCCTACTATGGTTGCAATTAAGATGAAGATAAAATTCCTTTAGTTATAGTCCTCTTAAACAGCTGAAGGAGATTCCAAAATATGGCTGAATTAAGTGAGCTTGTGTGTTAGGAAGACTCTGTGTGTAATAAACCTTGTAGTTAGAATAGCATTTCCCTCTTGGACAATTTTCAACCAAAGAATACACCAATGGAAATGTTTTTATATAATTTTTTACACCTTCATTCTGTTTGATACATAATTCAGTGTAAAACATGTCTTCAGATTTGCATCTTTACCATAGAGTGGCCCTTGTTGCTAGTCACACTGGAATGTTTGAGAAGTTGCCCATCCTATATTCCCATCCTCAGAGCCTGTTCTCTGGTAGAATATTCCTGTTTCTTAATGTTAAACATATGTGAAGGGCTGGGATTGTGGCTCAGTGGTAGAGTGCTCGCCTAGCATGCATGAGGCACTGGGTTCAATCCTCAGTACCACATAAATGTAAAATAAAGATATTGTGTCCACTCAGTATTAAAAAAAAATATTTATGTGTTTGTGTATGTGTGTATGCAGTTCTTTGATTTCAGGAGAATTAAATTTAGCTGACTACTGCTTCATTATTCATGTTCTTTATAACTAGCTACATCAAATCTAAATTATTCATTTGGGATAGATGCAGTGACACACACCTGTAATCCCAGCAGCTCAATTCAAAACCAGCCTCAACAATTTAAGTAAGGCCCTAAGCAACTTAGTAAGATCCTGTCTCAAAATTAAAAAGGAAAAGGTCTGGGATAGTTGTGGTAAAGTACCCCTGGGTGTTTAGTCCCCACTACCAAAACAAACAGAAAAAAGAAAGAAAAAAAAAAACCTCTCACTACTTTTTTGCCTTCCTTTTTGTTGTTGTTGTTCAAGGTAGAAGCAGGAGGATCGAGAGTCAAAGCCAAATCTCAACAACTTCAAGGCGCTAAGCAACTCGTTGAGATCCTGTCTCTAAATAAAATACAAAATTGGGCCGGGGATGTGGATCAGTGGTCGAGTGGTTCAATCCCCGGTACCAAAAAAAAAGGGTTCATCCATGTTGTAAATAAATCAGTACTTCATTTTTCTTTTTAAATAACTTTATTTATTCATTCATTTTTTAATGTGGTGCTGGGGAATGAACCCAATGCCTCACACTTTAGGCAAGCAGGCTTTACCACTGAGTCACACCCCAGCCCCTCTTTTTTTTTTTTAATTTAATAGTATGGATATAACATATTTTGCCCATCAGTTCATCAGCTGGTAAACATTTGAGGTGTTCCTGCCTTCAGCTGCTATAAATAACGCCACCATAGATCTTTGTAAGTTTTTGTGCAGGGTTTGCAGAGCATAATTGAATGCTCAAGGCCCTGCTGGGCTCAGTGACACATACCTGTAATCCCAGTAACTCAGGAGGCTGAGACAGGCAGATCACAAGTTCAAAGCCAGTCTTAGCAATTTAGCAAGGCCCTAAATAATTTAGGGAGACCCTGTCTCTAATAAAATACAAAAAGGGCTGGGAAATGACTCAATGAACCCAGGTTAAGTGCACCTGGGTTCAATCCCCAGTACGGCGGGGGTGGAGTGGGGGGGTGGGGGAAGCTGAGAAAGGAAGACATGGGCAAGTTCAAGGCTAGCCTCTGCAGCTTGGCAAGACCCTGTCTTAAAGTAGAACTTATAGAAAATGGCTGGGGATGCAGCTCAGTGGTAGAACACCTCTGCATTCAGTCCCCAGTACCACAAAATGGTGATAATAATGACTAAAAGCAATCTTAAGTCTCATCTTGTGGGTCTTAAATAAGAACACAAAATACAGTGATGCCAGTGCCAAGCTGGGCTGAGCTGGTGGGCGGAGCAGCAATGTGCTTGCTCTTCAGTGCTTCATAGCTGATCATTCTGGTCATGGATTTGGAATTGTTAAATAGAAACTTGGAAATTGAACTCTGTCCTTTTCCCCCCAGGTGCAGTACAAAAGGCTTCTAAGAAATTAGAAATGCACATTTACAGCAAGAGGTTGGAAATCATGCTCCAGTAAGTATCTTATTCATCATCGCCCAACCAGGAAGTAAGGATGGGTGGGTGGAGCCCTGAACTCTGCTCTGGCACGTTTGCGTACTGGCTATGTGATGCAAGCCAGGGCAGCTTCACTGCGCTAGATTCCTGGTATGGGACCTGCCTGGCCAGCTGCCTACATTCATATAATAGGGCCTCAGGATGTGCTGACAGGCTGGCACCATCAACCACAGACCCTTGTCTCAGCGGTACCACTGACCACCTGAAGGATGATTTCATTTTATTTTATTTTATTTTTAAACATTTTTTATTGTAGTTGGACACAATAACTTTATTTTTTATTTTTTATGTGGTGCTGAGGATTGAACCCAGTGCCTTGCATATGCTAGGCGAGCGCTCTACCACTGAGCCACATTTTATATTTACTGCTTTTGTTTGTTTTCCTGCAGTTCTGGGGATTGAACCTAATGTTGCTCTACACCTGTGCCACATCTCCACACTTTTTTATTTTTTATTTTGAGACTGCATCTTGCTAAAGTTGCTTAGGGCCTCACTAAGTTGCTGAGGCTGACCTTGAATTATAATCCTCTTGCCTCAACTTCCAAGCCTCTGGAATTACCAGTGTGCACCACTGTACCCTACATGTTTGCTTCTTAAATATGAATTCTTTGATAAAAGGGGTTTCATTCTAGACTTTCTCAAATATGAAGTCTGTAGCTGTGCAATACTTTTCATATTGGTATTTTTCTGAACACCAGATAATTAAGTCCTTTGCCTTTCTATAAGTATTCTTTAAATCTGATTTTGGAATGTTTTTTCAAGTAAAATAATCTTGTAAAGAGTAGATAGCTATGATTTATAATTCCAGCACCTAGTACAATGTTCCTTATATGTGGTAATCTCTCAAATACTTGTTAAAAAATGACTTCTAGTTTTAAATTGAAGGTTACTTAATTATACATCTTAACAAAATAAAGTGTTCTGTATGTTTGGAAGATTTTTGCATTAGCATTTCTGTTTCTTTCATTCTTTTTCCCACATTTCACACTTGATAATAGTGGCTTTTAAAAAATGGATAAGCTTCTATTGGGTTTTCTGTTTGTTCATTTGTGTTTTTAGAAATAGTCTCACTGTGTTGCCAAGGTTGGCCTCAAATTCCTGAATTCAAGTGAACCTCCTACCTCAGCCTCCTCAGTAGCTGAAACTGCAGCACATGCTGCTGCACCCAGCTTATTCACCCAGTGGATAACAGGATTTAAATGATGACTTAGCCTATAGAAGCTGTCACCCATCCTCAGAAACAGTGTTCTTGGTGGTGGCATTCTGATTTTAAGAAGCGTCCCTTGTCACATAAACTAGATAAGCCATAGGAGCAGAGCTGTCTTTGCCACTGACAAGGATGCCAACTCTGTCAGTTTCCAGCCTTGTGGCTAAGTAGCCCTGAGTCTCTTGCTCTTTCTGCAGGGGTTTTGCTCTGCACTGACCTGCCAGTGTCATGAGTCTGTGGGACTTTTCCCCAGCATGTGGAGAAGAGGGATATGCACAATTTTACCTTTCTTTCAAAGGGGTTAGATAACCTCTCCCCAAAGCCTTTCCTGGGACCCAGGTTGAGAGCCCTGTTGACGTTGGTTTCCTGCTTTCCAGATCTGAGTAGATTCAGGACTGCAGCAGTCCTGCTCGCAGGCTCTGCAGAAACAGAGAGTGTGGGGCTCCCTGCCGGAGTCAGCTGGCCCAGTATCTTCAGACCAGCCAACAGTCAATTATGTGAAAAACAATTGCAACTTGTTTTCCTGTCTTTTGAATATATTTCTATATTTGAAATATATTATTTGGTCTGGGTATATAGCTTAGTGGTAGCATGCTTGCCTAGCATACAAAAGGCCCTGGGTTTGATCCCCAGCACAGGAGGGGGGGAAAAAAAAAGAAATATGGTATTTTTCCTTAGTAATGATTTACTCAGACAGATTTATTCAAATGTATTCATTTTTTACAGTACTAGGGATCAAACCCAGGAGCACTCTACCCCTGAGCTACACCCCAGAATTTTTTTTTTTAATTTTGAGACAGGATCTCATTAAGTTGCTGCGGTTAACCCTGATCTTATGATCCTCATGCCTCAGCCTCCTAAGTTGCTAGGGTTATGTGTGTGTGTCGTGCTGGAGATTGAACCCAGGGCCTTGTGCATTCGAGGCAAGTACTCTACCAACTGAGCTATATCCCCAGTCCTCAAACACATTATTAACATTTACTGTCTAAAAGAACAAGCAGTTGGTCCCTCCCCACTGCCAGTTCAATACAGTGTTGTCAGTATCTGACTCTGTCAGAGGGTTGTTTTATGGAGCTTTTATATTCATTAACTGCATCCAGACTATTAATTGGACTACTGTTTTCAAATATCCCTGTAACTGATTGTAACAGTGTTGAAATTAATGATTAAACTATAGTTCCTCAATAACAGAAATGGTATTGTTGTGGTTTCTGTATCCCCAGTACTTGGCTCCACACCTAACACTAGAAGGTGCTCAGTCAAAACTGAGCTTCATGAATACAAAGTAGGCATCTGACTAAAAGGAGTGGACAGCTAGTGAACTTAGGAGCCAGTGATGCCCACATACCTGGACTTGAATTCCAACTCAACAGCTTAAAAGCTTTGAGGATTTTAGCAAATCACTAACCTCTCTTTTTATTCCTCGTGTGTCAAAGAATCTTTACCAAAATCATTATACTTTAAGGTAATGTATATATTGGGCGAGGGTTGGGGCTCAGTGTAGAGCACTTGCCTAGCATGTGTGAGGCACTGGGTTTGATACTCAGCATCATATATAAAAATAAATAAACAAAATAAAGGTATTAAAAATATAATAAAAATAAAGGTATTGTGTCCATCTAAACTAAAAAAAAAAAAGATAATGTATATAAAGTGTTTAGTATAATGCCTGCTTGATGGAAAATACTTAATAAATGATGCTATTTTACCTGATTTTAAAAACCAATAAATTATATCAAGGTAAACAATATGTATACCTCAGGAATAGATATCAGTACTTCACTTTGGAACTAGGACTTATCTTCAATTTTATTTTTTTCCCCAAATATACAAAGCAGGACTCTTCTATTAACATGTCATCTTTATTTATTTTAAGGGACATATTTGGAGAAGAATGTGTAAGTGTAAAAGATGGTTCTGTCCTTAGCGTCACTGTGGATGGGAAAACAGCTAATATTAACTTGGATACACGGGTACGTAACTGTTCCTACATTTCAAACCATTTGGAACATAAAGTGAGGACAGAAATAATTTCTCTTCCCACACCTAACACATTTTTTGTTTGTTTGCTTTTTTCAATCTGGCATTTCCTCACAGTGTATTCCCCATATTCTTACTTACATATTTAAGTTACAAAGTATTCTTTAGGGAAATGTTTCAGCTTGCTTTCATTCACCTTAGCCTTTCTCTACTTTGGCATCCAGTTGATTTTTTCAGAGAAGCTGCTCCTGTTTCCTCCAGCAAGATACATGTGGCTTTTCTAAATGTTGGCTTTCGGGAGTGGGGTTTAAATTTATTTTATGTGACTATATATAGAGTGCTTTGAGGAAACTAGATTTATTTTACCTCAGTAGAAAAAAAATAAACTAAGACATGAAAATGTACTTCACTAGGGAAGGAGTATCAGTAGCCAGTAAGTTTAAAACAAATATCTAGATCCACTAATACAGAAATTGCAAACCTAATATTTCTGCAAAGCAATTTGGCTTCAAAAGCTTTAATAGAGTAAGGTCTTTGTCTACAACTCTGCTTATTAGATTTTACTAAAGAAAAGAACTAAACAGATGCACAAAGATAGTGGACAACAGTATCCATTTAAGCATTTTTTAAAATGGCAAGGGATGAGCTGAGAATATAAAACAATAACTGAGCACTTTTATAGCATATACAAGGCCCTGGGTTCGATCCCATCACCACAAAAAAGCAAAGAAGTGGTAAGAGGCTGAGAATCTAGCTCAGTGGCAGAGTACTTGCCTATTATGTGCAAAGCCCTGGTTTGATCCCTGGCACTGTAAAAAGAAAAAAAAAAATGGTAAGAAACTTAAATCCAAAAGTAGGAGATAATAAATGATATAACTAAATATAAATAAATTGTGTATATGGCATTTTCTTATATTTGAAGTATAGCCATCAAGAAAGTTGGGCCAGGCACAGTGGTGCATACCTGTAATCCCAGGGGCTCTGGAGACTGCAACAGGAGAATAGCCAGTTCAAAGCCAGCCTCAGCAATTTATCGAGGCCTGAGTAATTCAGTGAGACCCTGTCTCTAATAAAATACAAAATAAGGCTGGGAATGTGGCTTAGTGGTCAAGTGCCCCTGAGTTCAATCCCCAGTATCTACAAAAAATTTTTAAAATAACAAGAAAGTTGGTACAACTAGCTGAGGTGCATGCCTATAATCCCAGTGGTTCAAGAGGCTGAGACAGAAGAATCACAAGTTCAAGGCCAGAATCAGCAACTCATCGAGGGCCTAAACAACTTAGTGATACCCTGTCTCAAAAAAAAAAGGGCTGGGGATGTGGCTGAGCAGTAAAGTATCCCTGGGTTAAATCCTTAGTACCAAAAAAAAAAAAAAAAAGTTGGTGCAGATTCATTAATACACAGAGTTGTCCACTACATTGTTGAGGAAAAAAGTTAGAAGGCAGCATGTATGATAAAGTATCCCATTTTTGTTTTAATTTAAAAGTGTGTATATATATATGTGTAAGAAAAGTGTGGGGCTGGGGCTGGGACTCAGCATTAACACATTTGCCTAGGTTCGATTCTCAGTACTGCATGTAAATAAATAAAAGTCTATCAACAACTGAAAAAAAAAATTTAAACCGTAATATCAAAAAAAAAAAAGTGTGTGTGTGTATACATATACATACCCAACCCACATATATATCTATCTATAGGCTGAGGTAGAGCACTTGTCTAGCATGTGTAAGGCACTGGGTTTGATCCTCAGCATCACATATAAATAGATAGATGTAGCTATACAACTTAAAAAATTGTTTTAAAGGGTATATGTGTTTGTGTGTGTGTGTAACTAAAAGTCTTCACAATTATACACTGAAATGGTATAATTTGGTCATAGAATTGAGAATTTGTTTTTTCCATCTTAAATTTTTAAATGGAGAATATTTATAGTATGATTTTTTAAGCATTTTAACAGTGTAGTGTTTCATGGTTGAGCTTTAAGAAGTAACTATGAGATTATTAGTGTAAATCAAATTAAATACTAAATATTGAGTAGATGACCACCTCCATTGCTTGCCAAGTACTTTTTGTTGTACCACCTAGCTTCCTTGGACTAGCATTGCCTGGACCAAATATGGGCAATTCCGTGTCGTTCTCTACACCTTTCCATATTCTGAATTTTAGTGCAAGTAATGATTATGATTTAAAAGTTTTAAACCCATTTCTGCTATTTCCCTCCTGACACTCTTGCCAAATTTCTTTTTGTGGCCCCACTGTTTGCACCTCCTTTCCCCCCACCCCCACTTTCTTAGGACTCACCTTCCAGCTTCTTCTAAGGCAGGGCTCAATATTTCCCTGTCCTCAGCTCACCTCTAATTAGGACCTTGTGTATGTCAGGACGGGCTTGGTATCCTGTACCTGTTCCTAGGTGTGCAGACTAGTAGTTCTGGCCCTTGGTCATCAGTCCTCCAATGCCCTCCACCCTTACAGAAGATGGCTTGTTCTTAGACTGTTTGTTTATCCTCCCTGTAATTATAGACTCCAAAAGGCATGTTTGTGCTTTCACTTTCAGACTGTAGAATGTGAAGAAGGAAGTGAAGACGATGAGTCCCTCCGAGAAATGGTGGAATTGGCTGCACAGAGGCTGTATGAGGCACTCACGCCAGTTCATTGACTACCTTTTATCACTGTGTGTGTTAAAAGCTTTTTTTAATTGTGAGTCTACTTCTGTTATTTCAAATAAAATACCTTAGTTTTCTGGGGGTAGCCTGTTTACCTTTGATATCAAATGGCCTTTATTCCAACAACACACTAAATTACCAACTAATCTGTCCATTTTTCTAGAATTAACTACTGAATAAACTGCTCATTATTTTAGAATTGATTCTGCCTCCCAGAATGTATGCAGTTTCACTGAAATCTTTTGATATGTTCATAGGAAATAAATCAGAATTTCTTATATTTACTAAGGAAAGAAAATAGTGTTTTGTATTTTCACATCTATATTCTGAATTTTAGTGCAAGTAATGATTATGATTTAAAAGTTTTAAACCCATTTCTGCTACTTCCCTCCTGACACTCTTGCCAAATTTCTTTCTTTTTGTGGCCCCACTGTTTGCACCCCCACTCCCCCACCCCCACTTTCGTAGGACTCACCTTCTAGCTTCTTCTAAGGCAGGGTGTAAAACCCCACAAACGGTCCCAGCCCTAGTCCTTCCTGGCCCCTTCAGCCAGCATGGCCAAGGGTGGAGCAGGCAGTTTCTTAGGTCTTGGAGCCTTTACCCTTGAGCAGAACCAGTCTAGGAACCTGGAGGAAGGGAGCAGAGGAGACAGCCTAGAGGATTTACCTTGGCTTTACAAGGTTCTGGGGATCCAGCCTCTGGGTTAGGGGAATATGTTGGAAACCAAGGCGGCTGGTCAGACTACAGCAGGCAGGATGGAGGTTATGGTGCAGACAGGACTTCTAGATGGCACTCAGCAGTAGCCAGCCAACCTGCAAATGTGAAAAAGGGAGCCAGTCTATTCTCATCAGCCTGGTTTTAGGAATCCAGGTGTCATGTGAGAACATTGACTTGGGAGTCGGGTGGGGTCCTGGACTTCTGGAAAGACAAAGAGGTGGTGAAAGGAAGAGAGGTTCTCAAATTCTTAATTTGTACATTTGTAAAATTATGACTTTAAAGACATTTTCTTTATAGTATCTATAGGTCAGGAAAATTCAGTTTTTATTACTCAATTGTATTCAGGTGGCAGTTGTTTCTTGTGTAAATTTGTTCATTGGTCTAATTTCCTGAATTATGTTTAACAATGCAGGAGTATCTGCAGTTTAGCTCTGCTAGGGATCTATAATGAAAATGACCTGATTGATACATCCCCCCAGGAACAAACAAGTGCACTGCTAGCCAGCATCTTCCCTCACAGCTAGCTGTCCATGGTGCTCATGGGCTTCATCTCTTAGTGATATGACCTTCTGTAGCTCCTCTGATAATCACCTTCAGTATATAAATCTGATTGTTATTTAAAATGAAAGATTCATTTATATAAAAATAGCCTACTTACCTTTTTTTTTTTTTTAGTTGTTACTGGGGATTTAACCCAGGGACACTTTACCACTGAGCAACATCCCCAGCCCTTTCATTTTTTTTTTTAAGACAGAGCCTCACTAAATTGCTGAGTCTGGCCTTGAACTTGCAATCCTCCTGCCTCAGTTTCCTGAGTCACAGGTGTGTGTCACCATGCCTAGTTTTTTTCCCCCTCTTGGGGATTGAGTCCAGGGGAGGTCCGCCACAAAGCTACATTTCCAGACCCTTTTTTGTTTTTGTTTTGGAGACAGGGTTTCCCTAAAATGCCCACGCTGAGATTACTAGTTAGGATTACAATGGGCCACTGTGGGCTGCATAAAAGAGCCTACTTAACTATAATCTTCAGCCCATACTAAAAGATCTCGGGGTCAATTTTCACCTTTTATGTGTCAGAAGATTTTATGATAATCTGGGCCCAGTGGCATGCCTGTAATCCCAGCAATTTAGGAGGCTGAGCCAGGAGGATCCCAAGTTTGAAGTCAACCTCAGCAACTTAATGAGACCCTATCTCAAAAAAAGCCCAGGGGGGGGGGGTGATGTCGCTCAGCGGCCAAGAACCTCTGGGTTCAATCCTTGATACCAAAAAAATATATATGATAAATTTAAGAACATTGTTACAAAAAAAATCACAGGCTTTTTGTAATACTTTAACAACATAAAGTGTATAAAATGAGGAAAAGCGCCTTTCCCCTAAGTAAGCAGTTTGAGTGAGGTTTCCCGCCCCACGTGCTCTCAGCCCCCTGAACTCTGGCTGGAACTGATTCCTGCAAGGACACATTTGACCGCCGCCGCAGCTTAGGTCTGGGTGATGAGGACCAAGTCGGAACACCTCAAGACTCGGCAGGGGTTCTCCACCTGGCGCAGGCAGTGACCCCTGCCGCAGTGCTGCCACACTAGACGCGTTCAGGCGGACTGGAGTGAGGGTCCGCAGTCGGCCTTTTTTTAAAGGTCTCCAGAGGACACAAGCCGGAGGCCGCAGGCTTGTCGCGCAGCGCAGCACGCCAGCGTCCTCGGCCACTTGGGCACAGGTAGGCGGGCTGCCGGTAGCTGCGCGCCGCCTCGCCCTGGGCACCTAGCCAGGCGGTGGGGGACGCCCTGTCCTGCTGCCACGTCGCCGGGCCGAACGCTTCACACGGCCCGAGCTGCCCTTAACGACGGTCGTGCCAGGGGCCCCTTTCGTGACTGCGCCGATGCTCTGTGCCGCAGCGCGTCCTCTCTGGTGGTCTGGGGAACTGCCAAGGGCGCCCGGGAAGGCCTGTTTCCATCCCCTCCGGACCCGCGAGATACGGGAGGCAGAACTTCCACAAAGGCACAGAACTAGACCTCCCGGTGCCCGCCGCCGTCGCCGCCAGAGCACCGCCTGGAAAACCGAGCGCCGCGCCCACCCCACGAGCGCCCCCCTTCCGAAGGCCACGCCCACGAGCGCCCCCCTTCCGAAGGCCACGCCCACGAGCGCCCCCTTCCGAGGGCCACGCCCACGAGGGCCCGCCTCCCGAAGGCCACGCCCACGAGGGCCCGCCTCCCGAAGGCCACGCCCCCGCGAGCGCCAGCCTCCCAGCCTCCCGCGGGAGATCCGGCCTGGACTCGGCCTTCAGCGCGCAGTAGTATGGCGGCCTGTGCGGGGATGTCTGGCGGGAGCTCTCTGCCTTGGCCTCGAGTGTTGCTTTTCGGGGACTCCATCACTCAGGTACCGCCGCCCCGATCGCCCCGGAAGCTCGGCCGCGGCGCCGAGGCGCGGGTCGCTCGAGCGGCGGCTCCTGAGGCCCTGCCTGGGCACGGGAGGTCAGGGCCGGGCGGCCCGTGCGGGCTGCCTCGGGGGCGCCGGCGGGCCGCAGTTGGCGGGTGGGCCGTGGAAATGCCCTCCAGAGGGAAGCAGGAGAGCTTTCCACCCGGGGCCATTTCAGCTCCCATCCAGGGAGGGGAAGAACGTTTCTTAGTAACGGGGCTTGAATTTTTAGACAGGGTCTTGCTTGCTGCCAAGGCTGGCCTCAAATTTGCCGTCCTCCTGCCACAGCTTCCGGAGTCGCCGGGATGACGGGTGCGCCACCGCGCCCGGCGAGGAAAACTATTCTGAGTACATTATTTCGGGAAGATAGTAGGTTAGGTTCCTGTAGCCCCCAGCGTGCAGACACTAAACCAGGCTTCTGTGCAGATCCACATCAGCGTTAGGGTCAGGGCAGTAGAACCTCTCAAGCACCTTGGGAATGTGTGGCATGCAGTGTCCACCTGAGTGACGTCATTAAGGAAGCGGTGGCCGCTTCCCCTGGTACAGCGTGGGCCCGTTTCTTCGCTGCACGCACAGGTGACTTCACTCCAGCGTTCACCACGAGCCTTTTTTTTGCGACACAGGGTTGCACTCAGCTGTGGAGGCTGCCTTGAAAACTCGACTTCCTTCTCAGCCTCCGGAGTCACTGAGATCACAGGCGTGGCTCACCACACCTGAGTAGTACCTTTGTAGGTGACAAACTTCTCCAGTATTAGGTCTCTAATAGGTGGCTGGCTTAAATCCACTTTCCTAGAGTTCTGCCAGGTGAAGCTACAGTTGGCCCCAAGACGTCCTCCCGAGTGAGGAAGGGCAGGAATTCAGGAAGTACACAACTAGAGGAGCTGCTGACCCCAGCTCCCGTGCTTAATGTTCTGAGCATACCGAGTAGTAATGGGCTTCTCTTTCTTCAGTTTTCTTTTCAGCAGGGTGGATGGGGAGCATCATTGGCTGACAAACTGGTCAGGTGAGAATAGTTTCTAGAATAATACTGGGTATTTACTGATGGTAAATGTCAACTCAAAGTGAACGATACCACGAATTCTTTATTAATCTCTGCTTTCCTTTCTTAGTCAATGTATGGTTAGAGAAACAGAAAGGGCAGCCACGCAGGATTCATCAAAAAGCTTTGGCACCATGTGAAATCAAACATAAAAACTGTGGAACCAAAAATTTTGACTGTTTGCCGTCTAAAGAAAACTAGTCGTTTTTTCAGTTATGATGGGTATGATTTAAATTAGTGGAGGTAGATAGAAAAAAATCATTTTTAAAAAACTCAAAGTTGGATTCATTTTGAATGGAATGGTATACCGAACCCATATTCTTCTAGTAGGTAGATACCTATCAGGAACTAGGAAGCTCTATGGTGAGCAAGTGTTACCTCAAAGGATCGCTGGCCTGTTGAATGGCATCTCCATTCACTGCTGTGAGACCAGAAAAATTCAAGTGCACCCTCGAGGTAGGATAGATAGTAAAATGGTCAGGTAGTCAAGATAATGGGCCCCAATTAAGGCTCTTTTCAATTGTACCTGTTCATGAGAATAATCAGAAACATTCCAGCCAAACCTAGTCCCTGGAAAATGGAAGTGGAGGTGGGCCTTAATGGAGATGATAGGAAAATTCAAACTAAGGGCTAAAAGAGCACAGCCAATTAGGTAGTTTCCAGACAAACCAATAGCCTAGATATTTTTCCAGTGCATGTTCAGCATAGGTTTTGACTAATAGCATTAGAACTGTTCCAAGCATAGATGTTGAGTTCCCCCACCCAGCAACTATATAAGCCCCAGGCTAGTACATTAAAGTGGCAACCCTAGCCTGGTGTAGTGGTACATTCTTGTAATCTCAGCAGCTTAGGAGGCTGAGGCAGGAGGATTCGAGTTCAAAATCAGCCTCAGCAAAATCGAGGTGCTAAGAAAGTCAGACCCTGTCTCTAAATAAAATACAAAATAGGGCTGGGGATGTGGCTCGGTGGTAGAGTACACCTGATTCAATCCCCAGTCCAAAAAAGGAAAAAAAAAAAAAAAGGCACCCCTTTTGGTTTCTTTTGTGCTACAGGAGCTCTGACTCTTTTCATTTTAATAAATCCTACTCTTATCTGAATTTCATTCTTCAAATTCATGAAACAAGATCCTGAAAAGGAGGTACTGGCAGGTGGCTGGGGTCTGCTGTAACACTATAGCAGCAGAGGCTGCTGTTTCATATCAAATGAGTTCTGAGTGACACATTCAGTGGTTATCTCTGCATGCTTGGGGGTGAATTTTTGTAGTAGGTTCCTATGTTTGCTTCAGCCATCTGCACAACCCTGAACTGTTCCTGATGTTTTAGTTTAACCTAATCTTATTAAGAAATGCCTTATTGTAACTATCCATCTGTACTGCCTCCATGGACACCAGTGAATTTTAAAATACAGAATTAAGTGTACAGTCCTCAGCCCATAGTGACAACCATAAGTTTTTAAACAGGCTCTTGTAAACTCATAGCAAAAAGCATTTTAACAAAATTTAAATTTATCGGTACATTTTCATACTTTTTAAACAATATCCAAGTTTTCTGAAACCCAAAATGCTGAGTTTGAAAGAGTTAAACTCACCCTTTTCAGTTTTTAAAAGCTGCTGTTTCTTTTGAAGATGTGTGGTTGTCTACTGTCATTCATAAAGCACCTAATTTATTTTTCTGGAAAGCAGGTTGTACTTCTCTTTCTTAGCATTAAGGATTGAACTCAGGGCATTTTGACACCCTGGACACTTTTAATTTTGAGGCAAGGTCTTGAAATTGCCCAAGCTATCTTGACCTGTGATCCTTCTGCTTCAGCAGGTGTGCACAGTATGGAATGCAGTTTGTAGGACCTGCATGTTTTTGAAGGAGTCTAGATAATTCTTATCCTTTTTCATCTTTATATGGATTTAAGTTCCTGTTATTATCTATGATTTTATATGCAAGTTTTTGATTTTCCTGTTTCTTTAGCCTTTTGAATAACTTAAGATACTGCTGACTTTTTTTATTCAACCCAGAGAAATTCTGATATGCTTCTCTTTTGGAAGGGAATCTTTTAACACTTTCAACCCTGGGCCTCACTGGTACTTTTGTCCTGGTCTTGACTCCCAAACGATCGTATAATGATATATATATTTTTAAATCTGACTGCCAATTATTGAGCTCCTTATGTGTGTCTAGCCTTTACATTTAATTTTCACTCAGCCTGGCAGATGAGAATTAGTCCCTGGCCAGTGCCTTCTTGTTAGTCAAGGATGGGAAAATCCAGGCACAGCTGCTAGGATTCCAGACCTTGTGGTTGTACTGCTATGACTCTGTCTTATGAAACTGTTTTGCCTTTCTTAAAAAGAGTGTGTCCTGGGGAGAGTTGCTGGGAATTGAACCCAGGGCTCTTGCATGCTAAGCATACATTCTATCACTAAGCTACACCCCTAGCCCTGCCCTTTGTCTTTGAAATGCTACAGTGACTACATCATTGAACATACCCACTTCGTTAAAATTCTAGAGAACTTACATTTTAAAGTGTTGTGGCTGGATTCTAAATGGCTTGTTAGCTTCCTGGAATCTTTACAAATAAAAACATTCAGGCTCATTTACAAATAAATATGGCTGGGTTTTTTGTTGTTGTTGTTCCCAAGATGTACAAATGCTACTTGAGAGCTTTCAGAGTAGGTCCATGAAAATGAGACTCTTCCTGCTGCCTTCCTTGGAGTCTGCCGCCTGGCACTGCAGCCTTCAATTACTGGTACTGCAATTTTTTCATTTTATTGTTTTACATGTAAGAATTTGAACCATATACCAAAATGAACACCAGTTTTCTAATCATAAAGTTGAAACAGCAGATTCATTTTATTTATATATATTTTTGGTACCAGGGATTGCACTTGGGGGCACTAGACCACTGAGCCACATACCCAACCCTATTTTGTATTTTATTTAGAGACAGGGTCTCAGAGTTGCTTAGCACTCACAGTGGCTTTGAACTTGAGATTCTCCTGTCTCAGCCTCCCAGGCTGCTAAAATTACAGGTGTGTGCAACCGTGCCAGCTCATTTTATTTTAAAATGCAATTTTATTATCTATTCGACATAAATAATACTGGAAATTGAAGCCGGGGGGCACAATCCTCCTGCTTCCAGTATGCTGGGATTCCTGGTGTGCACCAATACCTCTAAAGACCTTTTTATTATGGACAGCTTTTAATCATCTACAGAAGCAAAGGATATAATTATCCCATCCATCCTTCCCACTATGAATTATTCTGATATTATTATTTACCAAAATAACTTTCTTTTATGATAGAGCCCCTGTCATGTGACTAGTAACATCTAAGGTGTTCTAAAGTAGTGTGATCCTGAAGTGAGATTTCCCTCATGTCAGGGACACACTAGCCAAGGATGGATCTGGCATGTAAATCCCGGCAACCTGGTTCAAGAGCCATGGTTGTGTGTGTGTGTGTGTGTGGGTGGTGGTGGTGGTGGTGGTGGTGGTGGTATGGTGTGTGTTTTTTTTTTCTTCATTGTATCAGTCAAATCATTTTCAGCCCTTTTTATTATTTATTTTGAGATGGGTCTTGCTGAATTGCTGAGGCTGGCTTCGAGCTTGCAGTCCTCCTACATAAGATGCCCCAATTCTTGGGATCATAAGCATGTGCCTCCATACCTAGTTTGAGTCAAACTATTTTTAAGAAGGGGTTGGGGAGAGATGCCTGTTAATGAACTAGTTAAAAACTAATAATAAAATCATTTGAAACCAAAAATCTAAAATATTTTAAACACCTCAAACAAAATCATTGAGTTTCAGTTTGTTAGTGATTTTCTAAGATACTGTACTTGATCACATTAATATCCATCTGTTGTGAACAGTTTTAAAGTTATTCTCTATACTACCATGAAAGTCTTCAGACTAAATCAACCCCTTCAACGTAATTTATCACCTCCCTCTTTGAGGAGTATGGTGATTTACCTGTGTCCTAGAACTGACTTAAGAGAGATCAGCACGTTTCAACCCTGTACTTGATTTTACTGAAGTGAAAGCTGGGCTGGGTCAAAGCCACGTGCATGCTGGGATTAGAAGCCCAGCACACCCTTGCTAAAGTGGGCTACCAAGCAATTCTTTGCTCAGTTAAATCTTTTAACAATCTTTCATTTCAGAAGATGTGATGTTCTGAATCGTGGATTTTCAGGTTACAACACCAGATGGGCCAAAATTATTCTTCCAAGACTAATCAGGAAAGGGAACAATTTGGACAACCCAGTAGTAGTTACAATTTTCTTTGGCGCCAATGACAGTGCACTAAAAGGTAATGGCATTTTTGTTTTCCTAGTTAATTTTTAGTCATTTTAACATTAGAGCAAACTTGGATTTATATACTTTTAACTGTTTACTTATATTCCAAAAGAGAAAGTTTCACCAAACATATGCATTCCTTGAATTTGTTTATGTGGATTTCTTCTGGCTCTGCTGTGGATGGTTTTTATTCCCATCCCTCCATCGTTGGCAGACTTAAACTGCAACACTTTGTTTCTGGAGTCCATTAGTGTTATGCTGTATTTCCAGTGTTTCTCTTTTTGTGCGTGTTTTTATTTATATATAATCGGAAAGCATTACAATTCTTATTATATAGAGAGAGCACAACTTTTCATGTCTCTGGTTGTTACATAGTATATTCACACCAATTCTCTCTTTAGTGGGTACAGTTGGCAACAGGGCTCAAGATACACCCCTGCAATTTGCATTTCACTAGTGAAAAAGGATGTAAGAAATTTGAGGAAAATAAAGTAAATATTCCTTTTGCATTTTATATTGAATCAAAATCTTAAAAGAAATTTTAATGGTGAATTTTAATCATATGTGCAATAAGGATAAATACTTTCTAAGCACACAAGCAACTGAGGAAATTGCAAAGAAAAAACCAGTTTATTATATTTTGACATAGCTTATGTTGGAGCTGGGGTGTAGGTTAGTGTAGAGTGCTTGCCTAGTAGCATCACAAAGTCCTGGGTTCCATCCCCAGGGTCTCACTGACTTGCTTAGCACCTTGCTGAGCCTCCTGAGCTCTGGAATTACAGGCATGCGCCCGGGTTACATTTTAATTCTTTAAGGAGGAAACCTTTAACAGTTCCCCAGTGACTTCAAGAATTGTGTGCATGCCCTGAAAGTGGTTTCATTTTAATCATTGCCACTTTGAGCCAAAAAATTTGTCCTTTATGAACAGATGAGAATCCCAAGCAGCACATTCCCCTGGAAGAGTATGTTGCAAACTTAAAAAGCATGGTGCAGTACCTGAAATCAGTGGATGTCCCTGAGCATCGAGTCATACTCATCACGCCACCTCCGCTTTGTGAAACAGCCTGGGAAAAGGAGTGCATCATGCAAGGTAAGCCAGCCATGCCTAGAGGCATCAAACCTGGACACGAACACTCAAAAGACATTGGGAGGGCAGTACTTCCTGCTTGTGGGCCCTGTATTAGTCTGTTTTCAATCAACCTCCATTATGTCTTACCAATAACTTTGACAGAAAACGGCTTCTGGCTTTGGGTAAGTCAGGAAGGAACCACTGGCCTGGACTTTATAGTTGCCAGCTCCATCATACATGAAAGCCCATTGAGAGTGTGCAGAGAACTGGCAGGTTAGCTGCAGTGCTTTGAGAGATGCTGAGTCCAAGGGCTAGATATATATCCTGGGCACCTACTCAACATTTGTGGTGTTTTTCATGACTTCTTGGTATCGGGATGTTCTTGAAGCTGCTAGCTTTGCCCATCTCCTCATTAGGGGCCATGAGAGATGGCCCTTTCCACTCTGCCAAAAGAATACTCATCCTTTTTTTTTTTTTTTTCCTATTCTTCATCATTTGCAAGAAAAAGAATAATGGTATAAGATCTCTTTTGTGTAAAAATGTTTCTTCTATGTAAAGATGCTGTTTTCTCATGTTTACACTTATTTGGTTGAAAAGGTGCATTGTGGAAGTTTTCTAAGCTGCCTTAAACTCAGAGAACAGATTATCCTAGAACAAGTTAAAAGAGGCGAAACACAGGTGATCTGTCAATACCTGGGAAGAGTTTATTCTTTCCTTCTCTCAGACAGGAACTCAGGCCAGCAAAGGTATAGGTACTCCTTTATCTCCACCTCCATTTGCCCATTTGCTCCTGTTATAATCGCACATCTCCACCAGCTCTCACTGTCCTGCCCATACCCCTAGTTCTGCTGTGGCAGCCTCCTGAGCTTCTCACTGGCTTTAGCTCTAGCTCCACTCTCCTCTGATGGGCAAAGGATGAAGCAGCATGACATAGTCAAATATGCACAGGCAGCCATGAGCAGTAGCACACACCTCCCACCTATGCAGGAGGCTGAGGCCAATCTAGTCAACTTGGTAGGATCCTGACTCAAAACTTTGTAAACAAAGTTTTAAAAAGGAACCTGATGTGGGGCTGGGATATAGCTCAGTTGGTAGAGTATTTGCCTCGCATGCACAGGCCCTGGGTTCAGTCCCCCCAAAATAAATAAAAACAAGATGGGGCTGGGGAGTAAGCTCAATGGTACAGTTTGAACCCAGGAATGCTTGACTACTGAGCTACATTACTAGCCATTTTTTTTTTTTTTTTTTTTTTTTACATTTTTGGGTGCTGGTGATCAAGCCCGGGGCTTTTTGTGAATGCCATACAATCTTCAAGAAGGCGGGGGTAGAGCACATATACGCTGCAAGAATCTAGCCTTTCAATGATCTTACTGTTCCTATGATCAGGTGGGCATCATCAACATAGCAGAAAAATTTCAGCATGGTTAAGCAAGTTATTCAGTCACACAGCTACGTATAGGGCAGTTAATACGCAATTGTCAGGACTGTCCGGTTCTCAGAGGACAACTTTTTCCACTGTATTGCAGTGGCTTTTCCTTACCTGGGTGGGTCTCAGCACTGCATCTTCCATGGTCTTTTCTTTCTGGTGTGGTCCAAGACCAGGTCACCTCTGCCTTGCTCTCTAGCCCAGCAGCCCCAGCTCCCTGGGCCTTTCCTTCCTCTGTACCTCTGTTCAAGTCTTGTAGAATATCCTCCTCAGCTTCTCAGAAGGCTGTAGTTATCAGTAACAGCTCCCTCTTTTCCCACTGAACTTTGTCCTCTGCTGTGTAGAGCACTACGTGAGAGTAGCCTGTGAGACCCATCATTGTGATAACCAGACCCTGAGAGGGGCTATCATTGATGGAATTTAGAAACCACCGGGGTCCTCACAACCTGCACAAGGACCAGCACTTGTATTCAGTCACCTCCTGGATTTCCTCTCTCCAATAGGATGGAAAATAAATCGCTTGAACTCTGTTGTTGGTGAATATGCCAGTGTGTGTTTACAAGTGGCCCAAGACTGTGGGACTGATGTTCTTGACCTATGGACCATGATGCAGAAAGACAATGAGGTACAGTGACTTTGCTCAATCCTTCCAGGATGAGTGGGATCACAAAGAAGCCAGCCCTTTCAGCAAAAAGGGTGGGATAGCTTGGAGAAAGCAAGGTGCTGCATGAATTTACCTGGTTCTTCAACTAGGAGTTACTATTTAGTGACATAGAAAGTTAAGACTTATTATTAATAAGTAAAACAGTGAATTAAAAAAAGCAGCTTATGGTATTCGCTATACCATTCACAGCTTAAGACATGTAGTTCTAATTAAATTATTGTTTTAAAATAATGAAACCCCATTTACAAGTATAAAAGATAAAAAGCTAGTCCTCATGCAGAATGGTACAGGAACACAGCTGGACAGTTTCTTATAGTTACATATATACTACCAGAGGACCCAGCCCTCCAATCCTGAATGTACCCAAGAAATGAAAACCATGCCCCCAGAAACCTAGCATGTAACTGTTCATAGCAGCATAATGCATAATTGCCGGAAGCTGGAATCAACCTGTGTGTCCTTTGTGAGACGGTAAACTGGTTAAGCCAGTGCAGAGGTGGGAAGTGCTGCAGGAAGTGCAGCAGCCAGGATGAAGGCCAGAGGCATTTCACTGAAGGAAAGAAGCAAGATTTGAAAGGTTACATCTGTGATTCCATCTATGTGACATTTACAAAGTCAATACTGTAGTGACACAACTCATAGCCAGAGGTTAGGTGGGGAGCCTATGACAAAACTGAGGTCCTACATAGATCCCAGTGAGTGGCACAGGAGAGGCACAGTCAGACACAGGGCTTTCTTCCTCTTTTTTCCTTTTGTACTCACTTTTACACGTTAGTTAAAAGGCTTGTGCTACAGGGCACTTAAAAAGGCCATTTCTTTGCTCTGCTGAGACCTAGAGAAAACGATGACTGTGACAGGGACTGTGGCATTTGGAGTATCAGAGGAAAAGGATCCAGGGCATAGGAAGTTCTTTGAACAAAAAACTCAGCCTGACTCAGTTTACTCTCTTCATAGCCATTAGGTTTGGCCATCTGGACAAAAGAAGGTAGAAAGGAAACAGCCAAGAACTTACCAAACCAGATGCCAATTTTTTCCTTCCCACTTAAATTCATACCAGTCCTTCAAAAGACCCGGTGGTTTCTAACATTCACACACTTATTTTGTATATATAATGGGGACAATGGTAACCAGTAAGAGCCATACCACCATGTGGACAGTGAGCATTGCCAGTCATCTTTGGAGGTTCTCAGAGCCCAGCCCTGTACTTGAGTACATCACTGCCCTCCTAGCCTCCAGGCTGCTAATCCTGGACTGGATTTGAGTCTATTTGAGAGTCTTCTGGGCGCTCAGATTAGGAGAGGCCTTGGCTGCTTGAGTGCTGAAGGGTCAACATCCAGAATTATTTTAACCTAAGAATCCAACGTGGTGGTTGCAAAAAGTTGTGCTATAGAGGAAAAGACATCTTATTTACATTTTGGGGGTACTGGTGATTGAACCCAGGGGACTCCACCAGTGGGCTATATCCCCAGCCCTTTTTACCTTATATGAGGCAGGGTCTCCCCATATTACCCAGATTGGCTTCAAATTTAATGATCTTCCTGTCTCAGCTCCAGAGTAGCTGGTGTGTACCTCTGCACCTGACTGGAAAGGACATTTTAAAACACTTGGTTAGTTATGCTAACGAGTCATTTTAACACACCAGGATCCTAGAATGGAGGAAACATCAACCATCCAGAAGAGGATACTGAGGTTTAGGGAGAAGCACTGCTGGAGTCTATGATCTTGGTCTGTGAAAGCCATATAGCTTTTCCAAGCAAACTCTAAAGTGCATTCGGCAAGAGCCCTTGCCTGGCCAAGAGTTTTCTGTAAGGGAGAAATGGCTCTGAGGGTGGCTATTAAGGGGAGTGGCAGTAAAATAGGAGTCGTAGCCCAATAATTCTTGTTCTCAGTTGGATTGTCATTTCCCGAAAATCTTGCCTAAGAATCACATGAAACTGACTTACTAGGACCCCAAGGTATTTTTAAAATTTTCCTCGTACTAGGGATTAAATTCAGAGCCCTGAGTGTGCTAGGCAGGTGCTCTGCTACTAAGCTACATCCCCAGACACCCTGAGCTTTCTTAATAACAGGTTTTTCATTTTTGTTATTTACATTAAAGAATCATTCACTCATTAAGCCTCTTTCAGCTGATAACCACTTTAGAGTGAAGGCCTATAGTGCTGTCCCAACTCAGGCACATAGTGGTAATGAATTTTATGAAGCTCAGGCCTAATATAGAGAGCACCAGCACATATCTCACATTTATGCTGCTGCTGTGGTCTGAGACAATTCAGGTCAAATGCCTGAAACAAAGGGCTGGTGAGTTCTGACTCGGGCCCATACTGGGAGGAAAGCACACACTGGCAATGAGAAAAACTATACAGCTTTACTGTGACTTTTCTTTACAGGACTTCTCATCCTACTTATCCTCTGATGGACTACATCTATCACCAAAGGGAAATGAATTTTTGTTTTTACACCTCTGGCCTCTGATAGAGAAGAAGGTCTCTTCTCTGCCTTTGCTGCTTCCTTACTGGAAGGATGTAGCAGAAGCACAACCTGAACTAAGTCTACTGGGAGATGGAGACCATTAGTCAATTCTAGGAAATGCAAGTCTGGTTGTTAATTTATAGATTGAAGTTGGTGATTATAACACATAGATTCCAAGGCAATTGAGTGCAGAATATTTTTTTCTCAAGCTTAAAATTCCTCCTCACTATGCTGGACCAAAACACCAATTTTTGCCACTAATGTTTATAATAAAAGTTTTGAGATTCTTCAGGGAAGCTTTGTAGTTGAGCACATTCTGTTTTGATAAACGTTTATTGACTGGTGCAAGTATCATCAGTGCCATCCTGAGCAGTTTGTTAATCCTATACATGGCAAAAAAAGGAAACACAATTTTTGTTTTAAAAAGTCACAATTTTATTTAAAAAAAAAGTTTTCTTACATTCTGCTGAGAACCGTTTCACTCATACATACACCCACTCACCTTGTATCAAATTATGAACTAAAATATAAGACTATCCTGACAAGTTAAAAGATAGCAAATACCATAAGGTACAAATTCAAGTATTAGTGTAACAAATAACATTGAGTAACACATGTCCTTACAGGAGAAGAAAGCATGATTTGTCACAAGTTTGGTTAACTGCCCTCAAAATTTACAAGTCATCTTGGTTAAAATGTGTTGTCTGGTAAGCACATTTTAGTTCACAGGAGAAAACAAGTAATTTTATGAAGATCAGAATTCAGGCTATGATTTTTTTTTTTTTTTTTAATCCTTCACACGGTAACAACAGACCATCCAGAATCCTGAAGCACTTGGCAAGAAGTCATGTGACCATCTACTTGTGGGTAATTAAAAAGGGTTTCTGAAGTATCAGGTCTGGTAGGGCCAGACCCCTGCCCCAGGACAGGCAGTGTTCCCTTTCCTGGCTTGTCACATCTCAGCATATTCAAAACAACCTGTTCTTTGGTTAAAAGTATCTCATTTACCCTCTTGTCCACTAACTTAACAATAGGCAACTGTGTTTTTTTGGATCATATTTTGTAGTACTGTGGATAAAGAATTTTTAAACGCATAGTAAACAATATTAGGGATATATGAAGATACTTATAAAACACAGAAAAGCTACCCAGCAAATCGGAGACCTGAGAAATTAACAGGCTATGTATATATTTAACTATTGTAAACTTCACTATAAACTAGGTTGTTTTAATTCTAGAAAGCACTAGCCTTAGGAAAAAAAAACCCTATTCACCCAAATTATTTGTAAGTTTAGATGTAGCTTTCTCCCTGCTGTGAAAAGATCTGGGTAATACCTAGAAACACCCACGTTTTGGCAATAATAGATTATCTCATTCCTTTGCCTTTACTTGAAAAAAAAAAATTGTTCCAGTTGTCCTCTCAAATAACTGCTAAGTGCCTCATAGGGTCATTACAGTATATAAAAGATCAGTGCTGTTATCAACATAAAGGTTAATTTACAGTAATCTAACCCAGCTGTATTTTCTGCTTTTGCACCACCAGGTCAAAGGCTGTTTTGAAACTCAAAAACACTAAAACCTGAAAGTCTGAAAATAAGCCAGATTCACCTGACCTTTTCAAAGGAAGAGGGTCTTAACTAGACAGCACTGCTTATGTGAAGGAAGCTCAAACACATGGCCAGCATTTGCTGTTGAGTAATTTCCTTATTCCTCCCAGTTCTTCACAAGATATATGCCATGCTTCTAGGCCAAATTTATAAAAATATTTGCACGTGTAAGTCAAAATCACTTAGGACATGACCCTCACTAGCACTCAGTTTCTTTGCTGTCCACACGATTCTGACGCTGCAGTTTAAAGGAAGCAGCCTTTTCACTTCTGGTGACTGGATGGTCCGTGAGATCCTCAAAGGACTTGGCAGCTGTGCCACTGTTAGGGAAGGGGTCCTTTTCAAAGCCATCCTCATCCATATGTGAGTCTGTGCTGGGGTCTTCTTGGATGGTGTCCATTCTCTGGTGGTCCAGTTTTGGAGCAGCAGACACTGGTGGCATCACAGGGGTAGGCTGTAGGGGCTGCAGGCGGCCTGGAGTCTGGGGTGCAGGAAAGGGCTTGATAATTCGAACTGAGGCCGAATCCATGCTGCTTAACATCTCAACATTCTGGAAAGATGTGGTTTTAATTGATAGGAATAAAAGATCAAAGGTTCTTAAGCTCCAACCTTACCCATCAAGTGGCCCAGTACTGTGATCCTTTGTGCTAAAGCAAAGTGCCAGATATCAGGCTCACTCAACCCAAGAAGTTCAGAACACCTTTCAGATATCCTGACAACTTGGTATTTAGGCATCCAAAAGAGAACTCAATTTTAAAGATCTATGACAGGAAAAGATCTGAAAACAAGTCAGTGCTGAACAGCTAAAGCACTCCAAACAGCTGTAGGGAAGGGGAGCCCAGGGCTCCCCTCTAAATATCTATCCACCCAACTAATAGGTACATCACTGCTGTCAGGAGAGTTCACATGCAACCTAGATCCTTTTAGCCAAAAGGGCTGAGATGTAAAGGCATAGACTCTTGCTGGTGTCAACTGAAGATCTTTGCCTAATAGGATCTCAACATGTAACCAAAAATTATTCTTTATTTTCATGTGGTATACTTACACTGGGGTTAAACAGAGACAGCGATTCATATTGCTTATCCAATTTCTTATCCTAGAAAAAAAGGAATAGTAAGAAAAAACAATTCCTACACACCCACACCTCAGTGGATACATATTCTTTCCTCCTAAGATTAAATGAGGAACTCAGAAACTGAACCATAATGTGGCAGCATGGGAGTGGAGTATGGCTCCGAGGTGGGGCACTTGTCTAACACACATGCAACTCTGGGTTCCATTCCTCCACCTGGCATAAAAGTGTCACAGGGTGCACTAAATGAGAACATGTTTCTTGCATAAGCTTTACAGTTCTACCAGAAGAATAGAAATGTTTATTCTGCATAAATATTGGTATTAGCATGGAAAGGTAGGGTTTAAGTGCTGCTTTTCTAAGAGAACTCTCACCCTGTGAGTAGATACCACGGGAATCTTGAGGACAAAGTCAAAAGGCTGATGCACCAGTATTGGCTGCAAGGGCAGCAGGCAGGAGACCAAGATGGCAATGCTTGCCTTCTCAGCACTGGCCCCACACTGCCCCACCCACAGCCTCACACTCTTCGCAGCTGTATCCACAGAAACCAAATTATTGGAGGAGCTGAGCCTCAATCCTTATATTTCTGTTATATTTCTGCAGAAGACTAAATACAAAGCCATCTGCTCTCTCTTCTGGTTCTTGTGTGTGGCTGAAGCATAACAAGTGACAAAGGCAAGGCAGCACCAAAAATCAGGGTCTCAGCTCAGATCTACTGCCATGATGGTTTTCTGTGGCTAGAAACAAGCCATCATCTACCAACCCACAAGTCACAGAATCTGTTCTGAAATCAAGAGTAGCTGTGCGGTCCTTAGTACAACTTCCACTGTAAATAAAACAGGTTTAACTCCAGTAAAAGCAATTGTGAAGGACACAGCTCTTCATCACCTCAAGAAAGCCCTGCTGTAGCAGAAATGGTCCCCAGAGAGTTTGCTCCTATACCATACCATCATGCTGTCTGCCCTAAGGAAAAGCTGTTCAGTGAGGTACCTGCTAAGTCTGAGAACCCAGTAGGAATGAAAAGCACCTTTGCCATGTGAGCTAGCTATGCTAGAACTCTTCAGCTCACAGGAGCAGAGTGAGCATGAGTCAGAGAATAAGTCTGGAAGTCTGAATCTGACTTCCTCATCTCTATAGCACAGAGCCCCCATTCCCCATAGATGCAAGGTGAATGGGTTTGCAAAGAAAAGTTTGAAAAAAGGCTCAAATTTATAAAGTACCTGGAATTCCTTAAGCAAAGCCCAAATTAATTTATAACTGTTAACTCATTTTGAGCAAGAAGAGGAAAGAATGCTCCTTCTTACTTTTGGAAAGATGTAAATACCCTATACAATGCTAGGAATCTATATGGATACTATGTGAGGAACAGCTTTGAAATGCCGACGTTTGATTTTTAGTGTTAATAACTCGCTAACCTGAAAATGCTCTTGTATAAAAAGCTTTGCTCAAAGGTCCCAGGCAAATCCAATTAAATAAGTCTGCATGTAAAAGTGTAAAATACCTAAGAAATTACTTATGAAAGTAAAACAAACAAAATAAGAAAAAAGACCATCAGCTAAGATGTCTATATGATAGGCTCTCCTAAGAAAACATCAAAAAATGTCATTAGAAACATCAGGACAGACTTTGCTAAGAACAAGTTTTCTTTTCCAAAAGTTACATGTTACATGGAATTGCTCAACATTTTAATAAAATGCTTAGTTACTTAAAAATTGGTGACTTACCACACAATGAACAAGAATACTGAAAGGAATCCAAAATATCAAGGAGAAAACCAGGACAGATCCTACGATGTTGTCTGCTAAAAACTTCCCTGTGAACAATTCCAAACATGAATGTCTTGACCAAGAACTTTACAAATCACAAGGGAATTCTCTTAGACTATTATGGCTGGACACCACTACCCACCCTGTACTGAGAGGAACGAACATCTTGCTCCTGCATTAGACTCAACCATTTCCACACCACATGCTATTAGAGAAACAACCTTGGCACCCGGAGGACGAAGAGACTGCAGTGTCCAGCATTCTCCCTAGAGTGAGTAACTATGCCAAGATACTAGGTACTGACAGTGCCACTACTTGGTAGCCCTTTCTTGAGAAGACCATGTTTTTGTCACTTGGATACTATTATTTTTGTGACTGACTTCTAAATTAGGTACCCTTGAGAACATAATACATACCAATGCTTTGCAAAATCGGATGCCCACTTTTTTAAAAATATTTTTTAGTTGTTCATGGACCTTTATTTTATTTATTTGTATATGGTGCTAAGAATCGAACCCAGTGCCTGAAGCAAGCTAGGTAAGCGCTCTACCACTGAGCCACAACCCAAGCCTCTGATGCCCACTTTTATTTATTTTTTTTAAAGGGCAATTTTTTTTTTAATATTTATTTTTTAGTTGTAGGTGGACACAATATCTCCATTTCATTTTTATGTAGTGCTGAGGATTGAACCCAGGGCCTCATGTGTGCTAGACAAGCACTCTGCCACTGAGCCACAACCCCAGCCCCTGATGCCTACCTTTAAATAAATAAATCTTATATCAAACAGGAGACAGATTTACAGTATTTCCCTTCTTTGAAAATTCATATATCCAAGCTACACAGGGACAAAACTATAATGAGTGAACTATCCTGGTCAACAAAACTGTTATATTTTCATTTTCTGCAGGATGAGAGCACGAACTTTGAAACCACACTTTTCTAATGTTATAGAAATCAGCTCAGTTCACATGCCTATATTCTCAGCAACTTGAGAAGATGAGGAAAAAGGATTCCCAACTTTGAGGCCAGCCTTAGCAACTTAGACTGTCTTGAAGTAAAAAGTGAAAAGGGCTGGGGGTGTAGCTCAGTTGTCAAGTATCCCTGGGTTCAATCCCAAAGAGAAGGAAAGGAAGAAGGGAAAAAATAAATCACATCTGGGGAAATCACCTACCAAAAGTATTGATGCTCAACTGGTCAATGAAATCCCAAAATCTCTCTATTACATCCTGTACTCGTTTCTCGCATTTGCCCTACGAAGGGAAAACATACAGCATTATCCCTAAAGCAATGCATCTAGAAGCAATATGGCTTTATAAAAAAAAAAAAATACTGGGCATTTAAATCATGTAGTGGACTGTCTTGGGCACAAGACAATAATTTCAGTGTAATACCTAAGAAGGTAAGATGTTGCTGTCATGATGTTTTCACAATTAGTCCAGTTTTATTATAAGTGAACTAAAATTACCAGGAGATAAAACTCAAAAGAAAATCAGCTTGACAGGCATTTTCTGGTAAGGATGAGATGATCACATATACAGTGGTCAGAAACAGCCAGGCACCCTGAACAACTTCTCTAAATCTTGAAACCCTTGCCTGTCATTCTGCACAAATGAAATGAAGTTTGTAACCGACTTTGGCAAGTAAAGCAGGATTGATCTTTTCTACTCACTTAGTACCTGCTTCAGAATCACACTGTGAACAATTTTGCAGTCTTAGTCAATTCTGCAAGTAACTTAGGAAACCAATTATTAGAACCCAAGGCCTGAAACCAACCAATTTTACCATAAGGTCCCCACCCAGGGTCTTATCCATCTGAGTTCAGAAGACTTCTTTATAGGAAGTCTGAGCTCCAGTGACCTGAGAGCACTTGGCTGTTTCTTCTTAAGCAATTCCCATACATAACTCTAAAATCCCAATAAAAACAAGCAGTGGGTTAGAAAGACATAAGGATTGCCAGCCATTTGCAAAATCAAATCCGAAATAAGAATTTCCAGTCTGTTTCAAAACAAGCTTTACATAAATACTCACATTCATGTCACAAAACCCTACTGTACAGGGCTTCCCTTTCCTTAAAAATAGGTTCTTTTGCTCAGCGTCGACATAGGGTACACACCGGCCAGAACGGTCTCTACAGCACACCTTGCATGAGTTGTCAGTTTCTGAAACAGAGATAGCACAATGCCTGACACTGAGTCCTCTGCCACCCAGTTTCTTCCTCTTCTCCTCTTCTCTGACCATGCTTTTCCAAACACATGTTTTTTTATTTCAAAAGCTAACACTATCTGGGGTTGGGGATGTAACTCAGTGGTAGAGCACTTGCCTAGCATATACAGGATCCTGGGTTCAACCCCCATACCATGTGTGAGTGCACCCAACACAAAAGATAATACTAGCCAAATTCATCCCCTAACAGTTTCTAAGTTCATAGTCCTCAAGCTACAAGGCTTCTGTTTAAAAGCCCCCTTAAGCCAGGCATAGTGACATACGCCTATAATCCCAATCCCAGTGGCTGGGGAGGCTGAGGCAGGAGGATGGCAAATTCAAAGCCAGCCCCAGCAAAAGGTGAGGCACTAAAGCAACTCAGTGAGATCCTGTGTCTAAATAAAAAACAAAATAGGGCTGGGGATGTGGCTCAGTGGTTGAGTGCCCCTGAGTTCAATCCCCAGCAGACCCCCCCGCCCGAAAAAAAAAAGGCCCTCTTAAAAGACAAGGATAAAGTATTCCCTCTGCTCAAGCCCTTCATAATAACCCTCCCCTTCTGGACAGGGATACTCAACCACCAAGCTACATTCCTTAGTCCTCTGTATTTTTAGTTTGAGACGGGTTTTACTAAGTTGCTGAGGTTGGCCATGAACCTGTGATACTCCTGCCTTAGCTTCCTGAGTCATTAGGATTATAGGCATGTGTAATTGTGCTCAGAAATACTCTTAAAATGTGTCCCTTTGACCTAACATTCTTGTTACCTTGCAGATTTTAATCCCTGGATTCTCAGGGTTATGTGTGTTTTGTTTTGACAGTAATGGGGATTGACCCTAAAGATGCATAACCACTGACCTACATCCTCTGTCCTTTTTAAAAAAAAAAAAAAAAAAAATTATTTTTTAGTTGTAGCTGGACACAATACCTTTATTTATTTTTATGTGGTGCTGAGGATCGAACCCAGGGCCTCCCACATGCTAGGCAAGCACTCTACCGCTGAGCCACAACCCCATCCCCCACCCCGCCCTTTTTATTTCAAAACAGTCTCCCTAAATTTCCCAGGATGGCCTTGAACTTGCAAACTTCCTGTTTCAGTCTTCATGAGTCACTTGGGTTCCAGGTGTGTGCCACCGCACCCAAGCAGCCTCTCAGTTTAAAGTACACTCCATAGAGCCAATTGACTCCAGCATAAGTGTCAGAACTCTCCGCCTGCAGGGCAGGTGGGGAGCTGAGCAACCTGCCAGTTAACATGAGCCCACAGCCTACACTCAATAACACCTTCCCCAAGACCCACTGTGATAGCACCTGGCACAAAAGATGCCATGTGGATACACACAGAAATAATAGAAATGCCAAAATTTAACCCAGAACTGCAATTTAGGAACAGTCTTAATTTGACCCAGGGGAAAGCCCAAATTTGTGTTCAGAAGAAAATCAACTAGAAGACACACAAAAAGCAAATCATTATCAAATATTTATTGGGCATTTACTGTGTCTCAGATGCTGTTCTTCCAAAGCACCCCAAGCCTATTACCACTCACTCAATAAATCATTTACTTGGCATCTACGAAGTGTTTTCTGTCTTTTTTTTTTTTTTTTTTTTGCTCAGTGCTGGGGATGGAAACCAAGGCATCATGTATGGTAGGCAAACACTCTACCATTGAGCCACATCCCCAGATTTTTTCTTTCTTTTTTTGTACTGGGTATTGAACCAGGGTAACTTTACCACTGAGCAACATCCCTAGCCCTTTTTATTTTGAGATAGAGTCTCACTAAGTTGCTTAGGACTTTAGTAAGTTGCTGGGGATGGCCTCAACCTTGTAATCCTCCTGCCCCAGCCTCCCAAGTCACTGGGATTACAGGTATATACATCATCCAGCTTTCTTCTTTGCTTACATGTTATTCCTTCTATCTGGCAGAACCTCTTACATTATTATGTGGATGGTGATCTCCCAGCCGTTACTATTAACACTATTAATCCAACAGAACTCCCCCATCAACTTATCCACTCCGTGGCTGAAGTGCGGTAGGAAGCTCAGAATCTAGCCAGTTTCTGATTATCCTTAAGGCCTCTTCTCAGACCCAAAGGCTTAAAAACAGAGCATTGAAACTTATTGAAAACTGACAGTGAGGCCAGCATAAGGGCTCCTATTCCAGACTGCTCCACAGTGATCAAAGACGAACAAGACTTTCTGACAGCAGCAAAAATTTCACCTACTGTGTTCAGATTCTGAAATGAGCTCTCTGGTTGGGTTCGTGAAGGAGTTTACTAATTTGATGGCAATGGAATGCAGACAGCTTCTGCTGCTTTTGTGATTTGTATGTGGGAGAAAGGTGAAGAGAGTTTTCTACCCATACCCAAAAATCTTCTACCCCACCCCAAAGACTGCCACATGGTCTAAAAATGAACCACTGGGCAGTTCATGCAGGTAGGTGGAGAGCCAGAGTATGAATGCAGAGATGCGTGTAGACACTGCCTTGCCTTCCTGCTCTCCTGGTCACTGACTTGGTTCTCATCACTACCTTTACCAGCTGTGAGCAGCTGACATGCCAGGTCTCCATAGAGAATCTAGAAGGCAAAGGCCATATTTCCTCCTGCTGCAGCACTCAGCGCTAAACCATGCTCACCGTTGCACGCACAGGGCTCCAGCTGCTGCTCCCTCTCACAGAAGGGGATGCACTTCCCATCCTTACACTTGCCAAGGTCCAAGCAAACTGTATCATCTTCAGCATTTCCTGGTGGTGGACACTCACTGCTGTTCCCTGAGGGCAAAAACAGTGAGCATAAGAGTGACAGGTTGTTATTATTTAGATGTGAGGTGGCCCCCAAAAGCTCATGAGTGAGACAATGCAAGAAGGTTTAGAGGGGAAATGATTGGGTTGTGAGAGCTTTAACCCAATCAGTGCATTAATCCCCTGATCGGAATTAACTGAGTGGTAGCTGAAGTGGAGAGGTATGGCTTTGGGGTATGTATTTGTATCTGACAAGTGGAGACTCTCTGCTTCCTGATCAGCATGTTAGCTGTTTCCCTCTGACACACTCTTCCACTATGATGTTCTGCCTCACCTCAAGTCCTGAGAAATGGAGCTGCCCTCTACGGACTAAGACCTCTGAAACCATGAGCCCTCAAATAAACTTTTCCTATTTTAAAATTGTTCTGGTCAGATCTTTTAGTCACAGGAGCAAAAGGAAAAAAAGCTGACTAAAACACAGGTCCACCAGTTCTACAAGTATATGACACATTGCAACACAGTGTCTCTCACGAAAGAAGTGAGCACGTGGCAAACAACAAGAGTTAAGGGGTTGCTTTCATCTAAACCAAACATCACTTATTTTTCAAGCATATACATTCACACTTGAACCACAGTATTCCAAGAGAGCAGCAAAAGCACTACCTGTGCAGTAAGACACGCCTTTGCAGGTAGCATTAATAGCCTCCTGGCACTTCTTCTGGGCAGTCTCAAACTGACAGTTCTTACAGCAAGGACTGTTCCTGTCACTGTGGAAGAACAGAGACAATTCAAATGACAGGCCCTCATTAAACGCCTACAGTGCTGTTACAGCGACATCACAGGAAAGACCCCTGCCTAACTCACCACTCCTGCATAGTCAGACTTCCCTGGAGTTAGAGTCACCTGCCCACCCTCTGCCCCTTCCTAATGTAGATAAGGCACATCAATACCACACTTTAGTAGGAAAGAATAAGGATACAGAGAGATCATCTTTACAACACCTCAGTGTCCTTGGTTTTTATTAACGCATTAATTAAATGAAAGAAAAAACCAGGGTCTACCAGGCAATCAACAGCTATGGCACTAGGCAGCCAGAACCCGACTCCCTGTTGGCACTCATCTATAGCATTAATACACAATATATATGCACAAGTTAGTTTCAGTTATTCACCATAAAGTATAAAGTTTCTTCCTAAGCCAGGCTGTAGTCTATCAAGGGGACATAAATATGGAAATATTGGTACCTTCTAATTGTAACCTGCTTTCTCCACAGTTTATGTCATTAAATAGAAACATCATTCTATTGTATAGATATATGATAATTAATTTATATTCTAGGATGGCAATTTTGATTGTTTCCAATATTTTGCTTTTATGAAAGGATACAGCCATGAGCTTGTATCCTTGTTACATCACCTTCCTGTACATGTACTTCCTTTAAAAAGATTCTCTGAACTGTGGGACTGCTAGGTGGAAAAGCATGCAAGTTGAGGAATGTTTTTACATCGTGCCAAACTGCTTTCCAGAAAGCTTCTCTCTTTCTCTCTCATACACACACACAGTTTTAAAACCCTGTATTTTCAATCTTCTATTACACAGACACTGATTGTACCAACCCCCCAGACTCAATGTGGGAGTGTTTCTCACCTGCACTGTACACCTGGTTTCAGTGTGCAGTCGCTATTGCAGCAGGTGTCATTATTCAGGTACATGATGCCGGGGTCACATTCTTCTCCTTCATCCACCCTGGAGTTCCCACACACCTTGTTGCTCCGCTCCTTAAAACACTCCTGGGCCTTACTTTCAATAGTCTTATAGATGGACTGCTTACTGCAGTTTGAAAACATCTTGAGAGAGAAAAAGCCGCTTTTTAAAAGGTGGATGGACATAACTGAGGTTGTAGTTCAGTGGTATCACACCTCTGGGTTTAATCCCCAGTAATACCAAACAACAACAAAAAATGTCCAAATGACAGTTTTAGTAGATGAACAAGTGCTTCATCCCAAAACACAACCGCATATCAAGGTACTTTGTAGGGCTAGGGTTGTGGCTCAGTGGTAGAGTGCTTGCCTAGCACGTGTGAGGCACTGAGTTCAATCCTCAACACCACATAAAAATAGAAAAATTTAAAAAGGTATTGTATCAACAACTTATATATATATATATATATATATATATTTTTTTTTTTTAAGGTATTTTGAAGTTCCATCCCTAGGGAAATACCTAGGAATTGAATACTTTCTTGAACTCTTTTTTTTAAAGTTTTTTTTTTTCATTTTTTAGTTACAGATGGACACAATATCTATGTTCATTTTTATGTGCTTCTGAGTATCGAAGTGAGTTCCTCACATGTGCAAGGCAAGCGCTCTGCCACTGAGCCACAACCCCAGGCCCTGAGCTGCCATTTTGAGAAAACCACACAGCCACCTCCTTTCCTACACACATTAAAAGACTCCAAACCACACATACCTTATTGTTCTCATGGTCACCACTCACAGCTATAGGATACATAACATACTTTCCTCCCTGGTCCTCATTCGGAGCACATTCTGCTAGACCATCAGGATCATGTTCTGCTCCAAAATTGTGTCCCAATTCATGAGTCGTAACAAGATCAGCTTCCTTAAGGACCATGCAAAGAAAACACTGAACATCAGTTACTTCTGTCTGCTGGGCCTACTGAGCCCTTTGATTAGAGCTACAAAAGATAACAATCAGACTATAATGTATTCTATCAATTGTAGAAATTAAGCTGAGACAGTAAAATAATGGGTGACATTGAAAGGAATCTAAAAAAAGACAAAATTTATCAACGAAATAACACAAGGACATTTTACATAAAGACACAAGTCTCCAGATTGAAAGGCCCATGTGCCCAGCAGAGTGGAGAAAAATAACATACACCATACACCAATTACACTATAGACAACATATCAGTGTATCAGAAACTGATATTTTTCTACCAATATATATTCTCCCCTTCTTCCTTAAAGAACCCTAATTCTGTTCTGGGCAGCAATATGCTCAGCTAAAATAGCCCCATTCCTCTAGGACTATGGGCATTCATGGAACTCAGTTTTTTCCAGGAAGATTGAGAAGAAGCCAGGCAATGAAATTTCTAGAAAAGCTTTTTTAATGGGACAGATTAGGTCAGCTATGATTGCTTTCTCCACCTTTTTCTAACATAAGAGAGAACCATCTGTGACCATAAGATGACAAAACAAGGACAAAGGACTTGTGCTTAGAACAGCTGAAAGCAAGTCAGAAAACCTAAGGCTCTGATAAGCAACTCTCAGTTGCAATGCCACCTGGAGAAGACTCTCTGCTTCTCACTGAGACAAAGAACCCCTTATTTATGCCACAGTTTTTAAGTTTTCTATTATTGGTAGAAAAACAGACTCTGAACAGATATATTTACACATAAACAAGATCTGAAAATCTTCTAGAGAAAAATAGGTCACATGCAAAAGCCAAACACTCAGACTCTTTAACAGAAACATAAACACCAGAAGACAAGGGAGCAGGGCTTTCAAATGCTGAAGCAACAAACACACCCAGCCACATGATCAACTATGCTCATTCCCAGATAAACAAAATCCCAAGAATTTATATCCCATGGACCTATTCTTAGGAGGCTTGTTGAGAATATAACAAAACAAGGCGTAGATCAAGAAACAAAACACAGAGTCCAGACAGCAAGAGACTACTGGATGCCTTAAAATGACAGCTGCGCTGCAGCCCAACACCAGGAGCCCCAAGAGGAGCTGTAGGACAAAGGACCTGAGAGGGCAGGGTTAAGAAACACACAATCCAGACGTGCCTGGAAAGAAGCTGGCAAGTCATTTTATTCTTTATAGTTTTTTTTTTTTTCAGTTGTAGTTGAACACAATACCTTTATTTTATTTATTTATTTTTATGTGGTGCTGGGGATTGAACCCAGGGCCTCACAAGTACTAGGCGAGCGCTCTACCCCTGAGCCACAACCCCATCCCCCTTTATATAGTTTTTTAAGCTCTCATTATTTCTCCAGAAAACATGTATTTCTTTTAGGCAGAAATTAAAAACATTACATACTCTTCCCTTTAAAGACCCTTATGTAAATATATAACAGAAGGTCTAACACCCAAAACTCCAAATCTATCCTTTTAAAAAGATCAAAGGACATACCTTTGTAAGGATGGTTTTACCATAATTTTTTGTGCTGGTCAAACCACTATTCAAGTAGATATTTTTCTTCCCAACTGGACTATAATAAGCTAAAGGCAAAAGGAAACATATAAAAATTAAATACAGAATTATAATGTAAGAAAATTTACTATTCCAAGCTAAAAGCAAAAGGAAACATAAACAAGAATTATGTATTAAGTATAGAATAATAATGTAATCCAGTCAGTTTACCATTCCAGCAACACATTCACAAGGCCAATGGGAAAACTTACCTTTTGGACAAACACCTCCATGACTGTTTGCTCTGGGAGAACCAACATAAGCTAATCCAAGAGTTCCCATATCGAAATCCTGATATGTGAAAAGGTGTGCCAGGCAGACTTTAGATGCTTCTTCAGCTATATCAAAGCTAAATTGCTTCAACGGGGAAAAAAAAAAATTCTGTATTAAATTAGCAATCATATCTAACTAAGAGATAATGACAACTCAATACTCCAGAAGAACACCAAGTCTGGTCACAGTTCTAATGAACACCCCCACTCTCATGCAGCACACTGCTTTTCCCTGGGGTTCATACCATCTGGGGATGGAGGAGCACAAAAGGAAAGGCTTGGGAGCGTTTTCAAAACTCACTGCTTCTCCATGGAGTGTACTGAAGGCCTATAGTCCAGGACCCAATGTACTCCAACTCTGCAGGGGGACTGCAGCCCTCATATCAAAACAAACAATTCTAAAGTATTTCAAGGATTGTTCTACTGGTTAATAGTAATGTATATTTTACTTTTATTTACTTATTTGAGTTGGGGAAGACTTTTAACTTTTTATATTTTATAAGATGAAAGAGTTATAAATAAAAACTTACAGAAAAGTATAAATATCTAGTTTATGTACTAAACATTTTAAAGTATTTAATCAACACTATAAGTCTGTAAAGACTTTTTTCCTTCAGTCAAAGATGGTTATCACACTATTCCAAAAACTTCTACGATAAGGACCATAAGTTCAAGGCCAGCCTCAGTAACACAACAGAACCTGTCTCAAACCAAACAAACAAAAAAGACTAGGGATATAGGTCAGCAATAAAGTGTCTCAAATTTCTACCATAACAGTTTAAACACTCTAAGTTTTTAAAAAATCATGATTTTTTTAAATTGCCTGAAGCGCATTTTAAGGCATCCTATACTCTCTTGCTATCTGGACCCTGTGTTTTGTTCTTGATCTATGCCTTGTTTTGTTAAATACTCAAGGAGCCTCCTAAGAATAGGTCCATGGGATGTAAATTCTTGGGGTTTTGTGTATCTGGGAATGAGGCTGCTTGGGAATGAGCATAGTTGATCATGTAGCTGGGTATGTTTGCTGCTTCAGCATTTGAAAGCCCTGCTCCCTTGTCTTCTGGTGTTTACGTTTCTGTGACACATGCCTGTAATCCCAGTGGCTCAGAAAGCAGGAGAATTCAAGTTGGAGGCCATCCTCAGCAACTTAGTAAGACCCTGACTCAAAATTTTAAAAAAGGGTTAGGGATATGGCTTAGTGGTTAAGCACCTCTGGGTTCAATCCTAGTACAAAAAAAAAAAAGGCTTCTAAAAACATTAGAAGTGAAAGTAAGAGAACCCTGTATGAGAAATGAAGAATGTACAGCCTGGGATTCTGACAGCTCTATGTAAGAGGGTGAGACTTTTGGAAATCTTCTTCTAGGAGACTGGGGAGAGCACTGGAAAGGAGTACCTGTGAACAGTTGTGCTTCCCTCCGGATCCTCCAGAGCCTGAGCTATCCAGAGAACCACAGAAACCAGGAAGGTGACATGGTTTGGCTGTTCCAGTAGTTAGGAGATCTAGCTGCTCACATCTATTTCTGCCATTGCTAGTTGTAGGACTCACTAGGAATAGGTCATTTTGAGGGGTGACAGGTACGGAGGATTGAACTCAGGGACACTTGACCACTGAGCCACATCCCCGGCCTCATTTTATGTTTTATTTAGAGATAAGGCCACACTGAACTGCTCAGGGCCCCACTAAATTGCTGAGGCTGGCTTTGAAATCTCTCATTGCTCCTGTCAAGGAGCATCTGAACTGCTCAGGGCCCCACTAAATTGCTGAGGCTGGCTATGAAATCTCTCGATGCCTCCCAAGCTGCTGGGATTACAGGTGTGCTCCACCGCACCTGGCAGGAACAGGTTCAATGGGCTGACCTGTAGCCACTTCAAAATTCACATATTGAAGTCTTAACCTCCTATAACTCAGAATGAACTATATTTGGACAGAGCACCTTTAAAGCAGTAATTAAGGTAAAATGAGGTCATCTAAATAGCCCTAATCCAGCATGACTGGAGTCCTTATGAGAAAGAAGTTAGGAAAAAGACAAAGGGAAGATCATATGAGGACACAGAAAAAGAACAACATATAAATAAATGCCAAGGAGAGGGGCTTCAGAAAAAACAACTCTGAAAACACTTTGATCTTGAACTTACAACCTCCAGAACTAAGGAAATAAATGCCTATTTTTTAAGCAGCCAGTCTGTAGAGCTTGTTATAGCAGCTGAAGTTGACTCATACATATGCTGAGCTATAACTCTTTACAAAATAACGGTGGATCTTAACCTAACTCTCAGGGTGGTTTGCAGATCGAATTAGATAAGGTATGCCAAGAGTATATAGACACAGCACATTTTGGTTCTCAATCTTGTTAAAAAATTGATAATAGCCTTTAATTCTATCAAGCTTCAAAAACTTAATTTTAGCCTCATTAGACCCTAAACAGAGAATCCAGATGAACCACACTATGCCTGTACTAACCCATGGAAACTATAAGATTAAAAAAAAAAAGTTCTGTTCAAAGACAGCCTAAGCAACTTAGAGAGGCCCTAGCAACTAGTGAGACCCTGTCTCAAACAATAAAAAGGCTGGGGAATCTGGCTCAGTGGTTAAGCATCCCTGGGTTCAATCCCTGATACCAAAAAAAAAAAAAGAAAACTGTTCTTTAGCTGCTAAATTTATAGCAATCTGTTAGAATAGCTGTGGGAAATTAATACATTGCCCAATACATTAAAGAATAAAACACTATCACTTCATAGTTCAATTTACAACAAAGCAACAGCACACAAACTCAAGACATTGAAATCATGTGGCAGAATCTTAAGGAAAGAATCCACATTATAAGAATGTTTAACTATCTAAATTTATTACCAGAACAAAAATTTTAAATTCCTACAGAAAATTTTCAGGTTTCCAAGTTATATTTCTACTGTTCAATACACGTGCACAGCCTATTTGATAATTACTGCCGTAAGAGATCCATTGACAAACTTCAGAGAGACCTGAGCTAACAACACAATGCAAAAAAAAAAAAATAAGTAAAATCTATTTATTGGGTACTTATGCTACTTCCCAGAGAAGAGCCACTGCAGCTTATTAAATTTTGGAAGATATTAAGATTAAAAGGCACTGCTTCATAGCATTTTTCCTCTTCAGATTTTTGACCAGTTAATCTAGGACATGGAGTCACTGTTGGAACCGCAGGAGGCTGCTCCTGGTCCACCACTCTTTTCTAATATGTCCCTTCATTAGTGCAGATACAATCTACATATCAGAAATCCCAGTGCTATTAGGAGGATCGTGTCAGGATCCTCCAACTCACCTCTAGCAACATCTTCACATCCCAAGCATCCTTGTCTTCATTTGGGTAACTTTTTGCCATGTTGTAGTGCCTTTCACCAGGTTTTACCTCTTGTGGCGACTTGAGAATGCGAATCTATACTTAAAGAGAGAATATACTTAGAACATTTCCAAAAAAAGTCACAAGACTCTAGATACTAAATTATTTTATCCACTCAAAAGTCTGTCTACCGTGCCAGAAAAAATGTTTTATAACCAAAATTCCAAAAACTCTTCAGTTCTATTACTCAACATTTAAATCAAACTGAAAAGCATGATATGGAAAGCACAAGTAAATGAGCTATTTAAAATTGTTATAAATGTACTAGATTTTAATATTCTCTATATTTCTGTTATATTTTTCCTCTACATTTATTCAGAAAAAATGAGAACTTGGGTTACATGAGCCCAAAATATTTATTACGACTATAGTCAATAAAATAGAAATGAAGAATAAGATGTATATCACTTAGTATGCCACAGGAATAAAACACTATAAAGAACACAGCCTTCTCTTTGTATATGCATTTCAGACACATTCATATTAAACCTAACAAGAAAAGAAAGGAACTCACTCTGATTAGTGAGTTTGCAAAAAAGAACGAAGTCATACTCAGCTTAATGGTTTCTGTGTCTCTGTTCTCTGCCTGTTTGCATAGACAGCCCATTCTGGTCTGCACTACCACCACTTCTCCACTAGGGAGAAGCTCTGCAGCTTTGGCAGTGGGTGGTCAGGGTCAACTCTTAAAGAGGAACCTATCTAGAAGCCCACCAAGACTGCACATCTAAATCACATTCTCCAATCCATCTTTTAAGGATTAAAGAAGTTAATATTTTTGTCTCCTATGTTCTTCAATTGCTTCCAAGTTCCTAAGGCAAAAAGTAACTTTATTTATTGGTTCTTGAAAACTTGAACAAGACAAAGCCAATTGAAAACAAGGAAGGCCACTTTATATGCACCAATATGGAATAATCTCCAACATACTGAGAAATGAAAAGGCAAGGAACAAAAGAGTACAGCACACTGCCACTGTGTCAAATGCAGACTAACACACACACACACACACACACACACACAGTACATACTACATACAGCATCTCTAGGAAGGTGCACATGAAACCAGTGATGTGAATGTCTCAGAGAAAAGGAACTGTTTTGACAATGAAGAGAAGTTATGGAGACTTACTTTTCACGGTTTGTGTACTGTGTATACATTACCTATTCAAATAACTTAAAAAGAAAATGCAAAATAGAAAAAAGAATGGAAAAGGAAAAAATAATTCTCTTAGTTTTATATAAATACTAACAAAGTTAAACATTTATAAATATGGCACACAAATTCAAAATTTTTTTTAAAAAAACTCTAAATTCTATACTATAAAACCTATAAGAATATGGTTTAGTACAGAAAGCCTGGAAAAAATAGATACGATTCCCATAATTTACCTATAAAATATCTATTTGTGCAAAACAATACTCAATTTCAGAAACTTCTTTAATTACACTTAGCAATTTGGAAAATTTGCTTTACCATAAGACATAATTAAGATGATATTAGTGTAACATTGTTGTACATACTACTAACAGCTTTTAGGGAATGGCATCTAATGATTCTACATATCAATGCCTTATACAGTATTTTTGAGTAATTCTTCTGACTAGTTAAAAAATATATGCTAGAATTTTTATTAAAGAATGAAGCATAATCAGAGGATGAATTGCTAGGCGTGATGGAGCACCCTTGTAACCCCTGCAAGTCAGGAGGCTGAGGCAGAAGGATCAAAAGTTTGAGGCCAGACTCAGCAAATAAGTGAGGCTCTCAGTAACTGAGCAAGACCTTGTCTCAAAAAATAAAAAGAGCAGGGGCTGGGGATGTGGCTCAAGCAGCAGCACGCTCGCCTGGCATGCGTGTGGCCCAGATTCGATCCTCAGCACCACATACAAACAAAGATGTTGTGTCTGCCGAAAACTAAAAAATAAATATTAAAAAATTCTCCCTCTAAAAATAAATAAATAAATAAATAAAAATAGAAAGAGCAGGGGGAACTATAGCTCAGTCGGTAGAGTGCTTGCCTCGCATTCATAAGACCCTGGGTTCAATCCTCCAGTACAAAAAATAAATAAATAAAAGGAGCAAATGATATAGTTCAGTGATAAAGTACCCCAGATTCAATTCCCAGCACACACAAACACACACAAAAAAGTGTCAAGTTGGGGTTGTGGCTCTTTGGTAGAGCACCTGCCTTGCATGTGTGAAGCACTAGGTTTGATTCCCCAGCACCAAATAAAAATAAATAAAGATATTGTGTTCATCACAATAATACCTTTTTAAAAAAGTGTCATAAAAAGTCTTCCTGACAAAAACAGCCTCAGGGGCTGGGGCTGGGGTTTAGCAGTAGAGTGCTCACCTAGCACATGTGGGGCACTGGGTTTGATCCTCAGCACCACATAAAAATAAATAAATAAAATAAAGAAATTGTGTCTAGTTACAACTAAAAACTAAATATTAAATAAATAAAATAAAGGTATTGTCTCCAACTACAACAAAATATTTAAAATAACAAACAACAACAACAAAAAAGAGCCTCAGGACAGAAAATTTCATAATCTTGAATTAATATTAAAACACTGCACAGGGCTGGGGATGTGGCTCAAGCGGTAGCGCGCTCGCCTGGCATGCGTGCGGCCCGGGTTCGATCCTCAGCACCACATACCAACAAAGATGTTGTGTCCGCCGAGAACTAAAAAATAAAGATTAAAAATTCTCTCTCTCTCTCTCTCTCTCTCTCTCTCTCCCTCTCCTCTCTCACTCTCTCTAAAAAAAAAAAAAAAAAAAAAAAAAAAAAAAAAACACTGCACAATTTATCAGAAAAAAAAAACACTAGCATTTGAGAATATTTAGTTATGATTAATGACAAAGATAAATTTTTGGGTTTGAATACAAATGTTTACTCCATATAAATTTACCAAGTAACAGAAGGCCATGTCTATTGATAAATACCTGCTCTATCTGTATTCCATAACCTTTAAAACCCGCATTATCCCACGAAGTGTTCCGATAGATGTCATCAACTCTGTCAATTAGCTCTATCTGTGTGTATAAAAGAAAAAGACATTGTGTAGATCTTTACCATTTTTTGCATTGTACTAGAACAATGTTCAAGGATAAATTCAGTTTAGAGAAAATGCCATGGCACATGGTCCTACTAATTACAGAAACTAGCATTAAGATGTTAATCTTTATCACTGATGGCTTTACTCAAAAAAATTATTCTTAGCCCTAAACTTAAAAGTGCTGTTACCAGAATAAAACAGCATTAAAGTTTATCCCAAACTTTAGGTAACTGACTACATACAGAATTGAAATATCAACTTTTTACATATCTACCATTCCTTCCAGACACAGTAGTATCCCAGCAACTCGAGAGACTGAGGCCGGAATACTGCAAGTCAGCCTCAGCAACTTGGTGGGTCCTATGCAACTAAGTGAGATCCTGTCTCAAAATGAAAAATAAAAAAGATTAAGGGTACAGCTGAGTGGTAAAGCGACCCTGGGTTCAATCCCCATTATCATAAAACAAAGAAATTAACAACCTACCATTTCTACCAACTATAAAAATGAAATTTAAGTGTCAACTGACTGCCTAAAATTATTCCCTTCTTAGAAGTACTCTGTCTTCACTCTGGCCCTTGACAAGTACCTTCAATGCCTTCCCAGAACAGGTAAAAAGGCAGCAACAGTCAGCTGCTCTCCAACCTGCATTCCACAAAGTTTGGCACGGAGAGAGCAGGAGGAATGAGGTACACTGCACCATTCCTACTCTGTTCTGATTTGGGAAGATTGAGGGAGGAGCACAATCACCAAGAAAGACAAAATGCTAATTACCCATCTGTTCTCAAAGAGAACATTCTAGTGTTCAAAATCCAGATTGCGAAGTTAGTTCTGGCAACAATAAGGCAAGTTACAGGTCTAAGAAACTGTTCTTTGCTTACAAGTATCCATAAGAAATATAATTTTTTAAAAAACTAGACCTTTCATTGTATTCATTCACAGTGTAACAAAGAAATGAGACCAGAGGAGCTCCTTAATACAAAACCCAGATTAAGAGAGAAGCTTTTCCACTGATTTCTCTTGCTAAGAAACAAGAATGGCAATGACTCCTACTATTTTCATAATAAATTCATTCACTTGATATGGAAGAGAAGGGAAAGAAGAGTGAGGGAGGGTAAAAATAAAATGGAGACCAGGGAGAGCAAGGCAATAAGAAAGACGTCTTTACTGCCTTAGTCTGTTTGTTGGTTCATGAATAGCCCCATTCTCTTTTTATACCCTGAGTAAAATTTTGGTCAATGCTGAGTTATCATGATGAATGAGGTCATACTAACAAAAAATGTCAACGAAAAATGAGTTCCTTGATTTTAAAACTACACTATCTGATGCTTCAAAGTTCACAGACGTGATGAGGATATTGCTCAGTGGAAGAGCACTTCCCTAGCATGCACCAAGCTCTGAGTTTGATCCCAAGAACTGGGGGTAAAAAAAAAAAAAAAAATCCAGTATCCTTTCTTTAATCTTCCTTCATATCTCTGCTCTAGTTAATTATGACCATAAAAGTCCTACCTATTTCATGTACTTATGTGATTGGCTCTTTAACATGACATGAACCAAACTGACTGCTCTGAAATATACATATAAGGAAAAGGAAAAAAAAAAAAACACAGGTTCACAAAAAATAGTTTTTTGACTTTAAAGTATAAATCCATAAATGTGATACTACAGGCTCATGCCACTATGGTGGTGATTTTTTAAAAAAGCTTATTTGTAGCCAAGCATGGTGGCGCACACCTGTAATCCCAGAGGCTGGGGAGGTTGAGACAGGAAGATAGAGTTTTCAAAGCCAGCCTTAGCAACAGCAAGGCACTAAGCAACTCAGTGAGACCCTGTCTCTAAATAAAATACAAAATAGGGCTAGGGATGTGGCTCAGTGGTTGAATGCTGGAGTTCAATCCCCAGTACCAAAAAAAAAAAAAAGAGCTCATTTGTATAAACAAAGTACATATTATGACCTTTCCCCAATATGCATAAAAATTCCAATGTGCAAAAAATATTAGTTCAAAAGAAAAACAGGTTTTCATAAATTTGAAACTAAAGTTTCCATGTAGTAATAATGTAAAAAACTCAGAAAATGAAACCATTAAGTTGAAAATTACAGGAAACTTCTCTTAAAGGAATTTACCCACTTACATAAACTTTTTACCTCATGCAATATCAAATACTTACTAAGTAATTGGTAGTGGTGCTTTCTTCCCCTCTGCCCATGTATTTATAAAAGCGATGATCTGCTACCACCAATAATTTACAAGTGTTCTTCATGGGATTAGGATCAGCTCTTCTCTTCACTCGATGAACAAACTCTAATATGAATTTGTATGCACTATTAAATCAAAATTCATCAAAACAAGGAGGGCATTTTTACAATAACACTTCAAATCTAGTTATTCTGAAACAACATTATTTGAGCTTGGGAGCCTTGAAGGTATCTTGAATTTGGAGGAAAGCAGAAAAGCAAAATAAAATATAAGAGGGTTTTTTTTTCTTTTCTTTTTGTTTTGTCATTTTGGCAATGGGGACTGAAACCAGGGGCACTTTACCAATGGGCTACTACTCGATACATTACTGAAGGCCTAAAACACTGAGGCTGGTCTCGAACTTTAAATCCTTCTGCCTCAGGCTCACAGATCACTGGGATTATAGGCTTGTATCACAGCGCTCAGCTCAAAATATCAGGTTTTTAAATTGCAGGGCAACTGGGAACATGGCTCAGTGGTAAAATGCTTTCCTAGCATGCATAAGGTCCTGGATTCAATTTCTTGCCACCACACAAAAAAACAACACAAAACAAAATAAACTAAGAAAAAGTGCCTCCTTAATTTTTAAAATGTGAAAAACTTAAAAAGTGCTTAATAAAATAAAATAAATATTGAGGCTATGAAGTTGTTGTTTTCTAATAGTAAAAATGTCAAGGTAAGTAAGGCATGGTGGTGCATACCTGTGAATCCCAGGAACTCTGGAGGCTGAGGCAGGAGGACCACAAGTTTGAGGGTAGCCTGAGCAATTTAAGCAGGGCCCTAAGCAACTTAGCAAAACCCTGTTTCAAAATAAACAATAAAAAGGACTGATGATGTGGCCCAGTGGTAAGTGTTCCAGGGTTCAACCCCAGTACCAAAAAAAAAGTCAAGCTGGACGTAGTAGTGCAGGCATGTAATTCTAGAGACTGAGAAGGCTGAGGCAAGTTCCAAACTAGCCTCAGCAATTTAGACCCTAAGCAATCTAGCAAGACTCAAGCTGCAGAGGGCTGGGGTCATGGCTCAGTGGTAGAGTGCTTGCCTAGCACACGTGGGGCACTGGGTTCGAACATCAGCACTGCATTAAAAAAAATGAAATAAAGATATTCTGTCCACCTACAACTAAAAACTAATATTAAAAAAAAGGGGGGTGTAGATATTACTCAGTGGTTAAGCACCATTGGATTCAATCCCTGGTACCAAAAAAAAAAAAAAGTTAATTATACATTAAAAATCAGCAACCATGGGGACTTGGAGATATTTCTCAAGTCATCAATGCCTCCTCCAGACAAATAAGCCTTATGATAAATGCTTATATATCTTCACAGGCAAAATATATTTAAACATGTAGAAGCACAAACATAATCATACACATGTTATATATGTAAGATACAGAAACATATTCAAGTGTCTATGTGGCTCCACTCACCAGTCTGGGGTACTTTAAAAAACCAAGTAGAGGCAAAGCCATCAATACACTTTTTATAGAACTCTGTACACATATAGCTAAAACCTTCAACTTTGTAACACAAGAATTTTTAAAAATTAGTTTGTGTTAATAGGACATCTTTCTTATTAAATAAACTTCTTAGGAATTTATTTATATACTACTATGCAAGTAATACCATCTTAGGTCTTCATAAATGAGGACAATAAATCAGGCAAGATGGCACACATCTAAGTCCCAGCTGAGGAAGGAGGATCTGAGCCTAGGATTTCAAGGCCGATCTGGGCAACACAGCCAGATGTGTCTTTTTAATAGTAGCACAGTAAGCCTGAAGTAGCAGTGCATGCCTATGATCCCAGTGGTTTAGGAAGCTGATGCAAAAGGATCAAAAGTTCAAGGTCAGCTTCAGCAACTTAGTGGAGCCCTAAACTCAGTGAGACTCTGTCTTAAAAAATAAAAAGGGGGGGCTGGGATGTGGCTCAAGCGGTAGCGTGCTCGCCTAGCATGCGTGCGGCCCGGGTTCGATCCTCAGCAGCACCACATACCAACAAAGATGTTGTGTCCGCCGAGAACTAAGAAGAAATAAATAAATGTTAAAATTCTCTCTCTCTGTCCCCCTCTCTCACTTTCTCTTTAAAAAAAAAATAAAATAAAATAAAAATAAAAATAAAAAGGGGGCTGGGGATGTGGCTCAAGCGGTAGCAAGCTCACCTGCCATGCGTGCGGCCCGGGTTCTATCCTCAGCACCACATACAAAGATGTTGTGTCCGCCAAATGCTAAAAAATAAATATTAAAAATCCTCTCTCTCTCCCCCCCCCCTCTCTCATTCTTTCTAAAAAAATAATAATAATAAATATTAATAAAAAGGGCTGGGACTGTAGCTCAGGGGTAAAGTGTCTGTGGGTTCAATCCCCAGGATCTTTCCTCTACACACCCCAAAAAAGCAGTCAATGATAGGTGGCTACCTAGCATGTGAAGGCCTGGATTCTATCTCCAGCACCTCAAAAAAAAAAAAAAAAAAAAATTTAAATTAATGACAATGAAGAGAAATAGGAAGATGATTGGTCTTTTTTGTTGTTGTTTTGGGTATGGGGATTAAACCCAGGGATGCTTAACTACAGAGCTAGGTTCCCAGCCATTTTTATTTTGAGACAAGGTCTAAGTTTCTTAGGGCATTCCTAACATAAGTTGCTGAGGTTGACCTTGAACTTGTAATTCTACTGCCTCACCTCTTGAATCACTGATTACACGGGTGCACCACAACATCCAGCTTGTCATGCTCTTTATATGACTCTAAATAGATCTGTCCCAAAGCTGATAACCTTCCTGGTATTCTACACAATTCAGATTTCTCTTCTTGCCCAACTAATTAACCTATAGTTTCTCTAAAGTATTATTTTGACACTTCTAAGTACCTTCAAATAAAGAATTTTCACTCAGATCATTTAATTTCCCAATCCCCAATCTCTTTTTAAGACCAATCATTGTTGCTCCTGTTATACTCCAACATTACAGAAAAAGAATTGTAAGAATTTCTGAACAACTCTATTTTTAAACCAAATACTACAGTTACTTGATACTTTTCTTTTTTAATCAAAAACCACTCCTATCAAAGACACCTGTAATATGCTTGTCATTCAAAAATACAAGTATGGCTTCTTTTTGTTTTTGTTTTTTGCAGTACAAGGGATTGAACATGTTAGACAAGTGCCCTTCCACGGAGCTACATCCCAGTTTGTTAACATTCTATTTATTTATATAGAGACAGGGTCTCCCAAGTTTGCCCAAACTAGCCTAAGACAGCTGAAAATATGGGCATATGTCCCCACACCCAGCTCAAAATATATTTTTAATCTTACCTTCAGGTGGCTCTCTGTCTACCAGTCCTTTTGGAAGCAACTCTTCATTATCCACTTTTAAATAACCACATACTTTTGGAGACTGTAAACGTGAAACATTCTTGATATCTTCTGACTTATAAACTAACATTCTTTTGTCCTCAGTATCATTAACAAATCTCCAAAGTGGCTAAAACACAAAGTATACATGTCAAGATGGAAAAAATAAAAACTCCTAAATATTAAATTCTTACAATGTTCTATTTTTTAATATTTTTTTTTAGTTGTAGATGGACACAATACCTTTATTTTTTATTTACTTTTATGTTGTGCTGAGGATGGAACCCAGGGCTTTATACATGCTAGGCAAGCGCTCTGCCACTGAGCCACAATCCCAGCCCTCTTACAACATTCTTTGCTTGTTCTTAGATAACATTTAAGTAAACTGGACATTTTACCCAAAATAAATCATTTCTATTTTTATCACATGGATTTCTATGCGAATAAATTCATATCCCTCATTATTTTATCTGTACATGGGGAAAAGCATTAATTTGTGAAAGTTACAAAATCTTTTAGAAGATCCAGAAAAAAATATGCTTGTACTTTTCCATTAATTCATTCAAAAATTTCTAAGTAATGCCAACTGTATACTGGCACTGTTAGAAGGCATACTAATTTTGCAATAAGTCAGACAAGATTTCTGTGAATGTGGAATTTCCATTTTAGTTTCCTTTAACATTCAGATATTTGATATGTCTGTCATACTAATTTTTTTAAATATCTGTTTTAAATGTGGATGGACCTTTATTTTATTCACTTATTTTTATGTGGTGCTGAGAATCAAACCCAGTGCCTCACACATGCTAGGCAAGCGCTCCACCACTGAGCCACAACTCCAGCCCCCATACTAGATTTCATGAATAAAAAAGGAAATAAAAAGATTTTTAAAGAGAGATGACTAAAAACTTGCAACAATATGCCTGAAATTTCTTAGTTTCAGGAAAGTTACTTTATAAAAATCTGCATTTCCAGTAAATCAAACTCACGGGTTCCAAAGGTTTCCCAAGTCAAAAGGATGTTCCTATGTTTACAAAATAGTTATCTGTAAAGACAATGGTCTCAACAGAAATAGGCAGCTTGTGGGGAATGCATAAAAAAAAAATTTTAAATTTTACGCTGGGGATGTAGCTCACTGGTTTAGTGTTTGCCTAGCATGCACAAGGCCCTGGGTTTGATCTCTAGCAATGCAGAAACAAAACAAACTTGTTTCTCCATCAGGGAAATATGAATCAATGAGATACCACTTCATATCCTTTAGGATGGCTATAATCAAAGACAAATTCTGGTAAGGATGTAGAGAAATCAGAACCTTCATAAATGTTGACAAAAATGTGAATCCTCATAAATGTTGACAAAAATGTGAACTTTAGTTACCATACGATCTAACAATCCTACTCCTAGAATTATTTAAGAAATGAAAACATATACCCACATGAAAACCTGCTCATGAATGTTCACAGTAGCTCTGTTAATAATAGCCAAGAAGTGGAAACACCTTAATCGTCCATCAACTGATGAATGAATAAATATGTTATATCCAAACAATAGAACGTAATTCAACAATAAAAAGAAATGAAGTACTAGTACATGCTTCAACATAGATGAACCCTGAGAATATTGTTCTAAGCAAGAAGGCTACAAGGTGGGAGTTCATAACCCAATTGAGTCAAATGTATGAAAGATGATATATCATGAGCTATGTAATGTTTTGAACAACCAATAAAAAAAATAAAAATGAATAAATAAATAAATAAAAAGAAGGCTACAAGGCCAAGGAAATGCCAGCACCATACTCTTGAATTTCCCAGTTTTCAGAACCATGAGTAACGCCAGTAACCCTAGCAACTTGGGAGGCTGAGGCAGGAGGACTGAAAGTTCAAGGCCAACCTCATCAATTTAGCCAGGACCTATCTCAAAATAAAAAGTAAAACAAGGGTTAGGCATGTGGATCAGTGGTTAAGTATCCCTAGGTTCAATCCCTAGAATCCACCAAAAACAAAAACCTCTATTATTGATAAATTACCCAGTCTCAGACATTCTGTTATAGCAACAGTAAGGGACTAAGACAACAGCCTAAACATTAATAGTCTACAACATACTGCAAGATCATGTATTTCTTTTTTCATATTACTGATGAGTGACAAAAGACTAATGGTACATGGTTTGAATGTATTTTTAAAATATAAAATTTTTAGCACCAGCATCCTGGCTTAACCCTACCAGCAAATACACCTGAAAATTTCATTTACACCAACTTTTTAGTTCTCCCACAGAAGATCTGTTTTGGTGATGATTTCCACTACCCAAAGCATTACTGTTTTCCAAAAATCATGGAATCAACTTCAACTCACAAATAAATGGCATGTTCTGTTTTCTAGACTGGTATCTGACAAGTAGATACATGCCTGACACAAATATGGTAACCTCAGTCCTGATTTTGACCTAGTGCTTCAGTGGAAGAGTGGCCGGAGACTGAATTTCTCTACAGACTTACCAGACTATGAACTATAACCTTTTACTGATCTAACATGTCCAGAGTAGCTACCCAGGAAATGGATAAATAAGACTTCACCTTTGTCTTTGAGAATGTTTATATCTGGAGTAGGATTATTAGAGAAAAATTTTAAATGCATGAGAGAAGGAATGTTTTCTCTTCCTATATCCACCCCACATGTTTCTCTATCAATTGTGGTACTTTAGAAATACAAGGTGAATCTGATGACAGCTTCCTAGACATATAAAAAGTATCATCCTTGTTTTTCTTTTTTGGTACTGGGGATTAAACCCAGAGGCACTTTACCACTAAGTTACATCCCCAGCCCCTTTTATTTTTTATTTTGAGACAGGATCTTATTAAGTTGCTTGCAGTCTCCCTTAGTTGTTAGGTCTCAAAAGTGCATCCTCCTGCCTCAGCTTCCTCCCTGCTGGAATTACAGGTGTGTACAACAGCACCCTGCTTCATCCTTACTTTAAAAGTCATCTATTTTCTTCCTCGTGAAAAGAAAAAAAAAAACCTCTTTAAATATAAGGAGAAAAGAAATAATTAATTTTAACCTTTGCCATCTTAAAACAACTAACAGAGATATAAGCTACTACAAAAAGATCACATGTAGACTTACCTCTATGTTATATTCTGCACCATCTGTGTTGATTCTTATTATAACATCATCATCTCCTATATGGGCTAGGACTCTAGAGTTAGGCTCACCTTGAGAAGTAACATTTTTTTATTATTAAAAATCAGGTCAAATAATAAACCACTCATTAAACTTATTAAATCCTTCATCAGATTGAAATGTGCATCGTACTATGAATTCTGCCAACAAAAACCAAAAGTCCCAGAAAGAAGCTAGATAATTTTCACCTTGTGAGGAGGTATAATCATTTTAAATCTATCAATTTTCAAAAAACATACCAAAAAACTTGTAGATATTCTTCCAGAATAACTACCTAATTTTAGGTGAGAAAGAACTAAGAGAAGGCAGAAAATATGATCTGTAATATACAGATTTTAAACTGTGCTTTGGAGACTTCTATACCATCTCTTTTTTTTTTAATTGCAGAAAAAAGTTCAAAAAGTAAACTGTAGCCAGGTGTGGTGGCATACTCCTGTAACCTGAGCTGCCTGGGAGGGAAGATTTCAAGTTCGGAGTCAGTCTGGGCAATATATCAAAACCCTGACTCAAAATAAAAAATAAAAAGACCTGAGTCCAATCCCTAATACTGCAAAACAAACAAACAAATAAAAACCTGCAACTGCTTGTTTGATATATTTTCTCAAATAAATATAAAAAGTAGGATATTTGGCTGGTGAGGCGGTACACACCTATAATCCCAAGGACACAGAAGGCTAAGACAGGAGAATCTCAAATTTGAGGCCAGCCTCAGCATGTTAGCAATATCCTTAGTAACTCAGTGAGATTCTGTCTCCAAATTAAAAATAAAAATAATTGGGGGAGGGGCTGGGGTTATGGCTCAAAGGTAGAGCACTTGCCTAGCACCTGTGAGGCACTGGGTTTGATCTCAGTACCAAATAAAAATAAAATATAGGTATTGTATCCACCTTCAACTAAAAAATATTTTTAAAAAAATAATAATTGGTGGAGTAACAGAGTGATAAAGCATCTCTGGCTTCAATTCCCAGTATCAAATAATAATAATAATAAATTATGTGTTCCCCTAGTTTCCCTGATTTAAGTCTCATTAAGAAAAGCCTACTGGGCTGGGGTTGTGGCTCCCGGACAGAGCACTTGTCTCACACATGTGAGGCACTGGTTAGATCCTCAGCACCACATAAAAATAAATAAACAAAATAAAGATATTATTAGGGCTGGGGATATAGCTCAGTTGGGAGAGTGCTTGCCTTGCATGAACAAGGCCTTGGATTCGATCCCCAGCATCAAAAACAAAACAAAGATTATTATTAAAAGAAAAGCCTACAGTCCTTGCATAAAGACAAGAGAAGGTTAAATCTGTATCATTTGAAATTAATTTTAATCATCAAATCAGCCAGCTAGCATGACATGCTAGGTAACACTCATTTCCTCCTGTTATAATGTTTCTTCTTTCAAATTTAGTACAGCTCAAACAGAACCATAGCAGAATAACACTCCTATGAGAGCAAGCCCTTCCACCACCTACCTACCAGAAGAGATTATATAATTTTGTTAGACTTAGAGAACTAACCTCCCAGACATGAGGACAAAATCCAAGCCCCATACTAACCAACCACATGTCCACTGAAGAAGTCTTGCCATTTTACAGTGTACTCGCTTTCATCTTCACCATCCACCACCACAACTTTGAAATTTTGTGAAAAGCGTTCGGTACTTGATGTCAAGTACAATTTAAAATGCCTAAAGAGAAAATGCATTCAGAGTTTACTCTATGCATATTAAAAAAAAAAAACCTAAACTTTCTTAAAATTCTGGAGAAGTTGACAGTAAAAAAAACACTATGTAAGTTATAACTAAGGTATTTAGAGCAACGTACCTCCTGTAAAGACAAAAGAACTCTGGTCTAACTGCAAAAACTTGGCAGACCAAAAGAAACTAACTGGAGGAGAGATTCAAAGAGCTTATATGAGTTTCTCTTTCCTACAAAATTGATAATAAGTAAACACATGTATTTGGATAACCAAAGCAGAATTTTTGCTTATCTGGAAAAATTATTACTAAAGATTAATATTATTATATATCATTAACTGAACAACTACTTAATGTTATATACTCTATGTTAGTTTTACAAACTGTGAAACTAATGCAAGGTTACACAGCTAGTGAACAGTGAAACTAGAAACTAACTGCTGTATTTCACATCTTGGTGCTCTGCTGCCTCTAGCAATCAAGCTGGGTACCCTGTGGGAAAATTCTTATTGCTGTGCAAATTAATAAATAGCTGCTCTCTACATTTAAAAGCACTCATGAGCCCCTCCTCCTTTCAAGAACTTATCTTGAAAACTATGTACCCAAAATTACCATTAGGAAAATAAAAACAAAGCCTCCAATGCAGACATTAAAATATGCCCTTTAGATCTTTAGATGGGGCTTTTTGTTTTCTACAGTTTGTTGTTCTGATAAAAAAAATTGGGATGGTAAGCAAGATTTTTTTCAATTATTATTTATAGAGCCCTTTCAATGTGCTCATGAACACCAAAGACAAAGAAAGGCATGCTATTTATCTCAGCCACAGGAACAAATTTTGTCAGCTGTGGTGTTGAAAATATGAAATGTTGCTTCCCCATGGGTCTGCTTGAGTCTTTGAACTGCCAGGAAGAAATCCAGACTGGAACAGTTCCCGGGGGAAACAAATATTTTTAACTTTTGAGCACACAAGGTAATTTTAGTTTGCTTGTGGTTTTTAGTGGTTAGAGAGAAAGAAACAAAATAGAACATTATTTCCTAAAGCTTTAGAACATTTTATCCTGCTCTCCAAAATTGTATCTTCCCACACATTTTTTTTTCACCTTCAGTTATGCTGAGAACTGTCAAAAGCAAGCCTATTACAAAGCATCCCTATTATAAATTCTTATTATTTAGCTTTAAAGCTCTCTATGAATCAATATTATTTTTAAGGTTCTTTCAAACAAGTAAAAAAAAAACCCTATATTTTTCATTTTCTGTTATAAATCGCTCTAAAGATAAAGACCAAGAAATGATAAAATTATGGTTTTTCAAATTTTCCAATCTTAGCTTTTGAGCTATAAAAGCTCCAACAGGAAATGTCAATCAAAATTTACCTTAACTTATCTTCCTAAAGTTATGTAAAATTATTTACTTGTAAAGGTAAAATTTCTAAGCTGATTCTAAGCTGCAAAAGTCTGAGTTAAAGTGTAAAAGACCCGGCATTGTAAAGTTTCTAAATGGCAAGGCCTGGTCTAAAAAGTAAAGACTAGGTATTGTTAAAATTCTTCTGCTACCCCCGGAACCTGTAATCCCTGTAGCTGTTAGGACAATACCTGAACTGCCCAGTAAATATTTCTCCTGGTTCCCTGGTTGTTTAATAGCTAAGGGCTCCAAGTAGCTCGGCACGTAAGCATCCAGGTCCCAAAACCAATCAGTTTAAATGTGTACCCCGCTTAGGAGTGACCAATCACCCCTGCCCAGACTGTTCCCGCCAATGAATGTACTAATCCTGTCTCAGAGTTGTTGTTCAATTTTCCCGCGCCTCATGATGATTTGTTCTGATGTATGCAAAGCCCCCGCCCTCCCCAAAAAGTGTACTTAAGCTCTGCTTGACCTCTGCTCTGGGCTCTGGGCTGCTCTCCCTTCCTGAGTGAGCCTTGAGCCCCAGCATGCTGATTCAATAAACTCCCTCCTGCCAACTGCATGAAGCTAGTCTCTTGTGTGGTCTCTTCCTCCGATGCTCCGCCGGACCCTTACAACTTACAAACTTAAATTTATCTTTCTTTTGATTTCAGAATTTACTGTAATAACAGATTAGTACTAACCAGTCTGGATTACCATTATTTTCCTATTTTTTAATGGTCCATCTTATCAGGCATCTTACTTTTTTTAGTGGGGGGCAGGGGCGGGGGTACTGGAGATTGACCTCAAGAGTCACTCAACCTCTGAGCCACATCCCCAGCCCTATTTTGTATTTTATTTAGAGACAAGGTCTGAGTTGCTTAGAGTTTTACTTTTGCTGAGGCTGGCTCTGAACTCATGATCCTATGGTCAGCCTCTGGAGCCACTGGGATTACAGGCATGCACCACCACGCCCAGCCCTTACTTTAATTTCTTTCAGTCCTACCCTCCTCAAATAATTCGAGATATTTCGCCTTTAGGAAAAACATCTAGCTTTAAAAAAAAAAATCTGATAACATTATAAAAAAAATATTTGCAACTTTTTTGTTAAGTTAGATAAGTCTTTCTTTCTTTCTTTTTTTTGAGCTGGGGATTGAACCCTGGGTCTTATGCATGCAAGACAAGCACTGTACCAACTGAGCTATATCCCTAGCCCTAGATAAGTATTTCTCGATGTACACCAAAAAGGAAGTACAAATTTTAAACATTTTCCTTTTTTTCATAAAATTAATTAATGCAGTCTTCTCAGCATTCTGTGCTTTCCAACCTTTGTGTAATCTTGGTTTATTTTTTTCCTTTCCATTATTATTTTAAAACAATCTACTTATTTACCATTACTACCAAGTAACTGATGAACTCAGTTAATCCCACCTTAAGACTGGAAGCCATCGCATCACAAAGTCATGAAAAGTTCATTTGTGTTTACTATAAATTATTGCAATTTCCAAACTTGTTTGGATTCCCTGCCCGGGCCTTGAACTCACCCATGCCTGGCTCTCCTTGACCAGGTAACAACCCTCTCTGAAACCTCAGCGGTGCCTCATAAATTCTGATGTCAAGATCTGAATTTACTCCCTACCTTGAAACATCAAGTCATGTAGGTCATTAATCTGCCATCTGCCCTTGTATTTCATTTGCCAGAAACCTATTAGCTCTAAGTTCCCAAGATACTCCTCTTTGTAACTTTTTGTGCTATAAAAACATTTTCTTCCCTGAGAGCTGGGTTGTTCTCTGGCCCGGCTTTCGGGTGAGACAGTCGCTGGCCAGTTTTCTTTGTGTACACAAAATAAGCTTGCTTTAATTTGATTTAAATTTAGAGTCTTTTCCTTGTGTTGTGGTTCAACACAATAAGTGTACTCACAAAGGTGAGGTCAGTCATAATATGCACTCATCATGTCAGCTCTTTTTTTTTTTTCTAAGCGCTAATAACACAATGTAGTAGAAAAGGAAGGCTATTGGGATTTGATTCTGAAAACCCTGGCTCAAATCCTATCTCCTCCACTTACTCACTCTTTGCCTTTGGCTTTAATCTATGAACCTAGCATTCTATGCAAATGGCAAAAATATTGACTAAATAACTGGTTTGAAGGTTAAATAACCTGTTAAGCACCTGGCACGAAATTCTCATAAATCAGCAGACATATTTCCCATTAAATATTTATTAATTAGTTTATTTATTTATTTATTTTTGTGGTGCTGGGGATTGAACCCAGAGCCTTGTGCAGGGCAAGCATTCTACCAACGGAGCTACATCCCTAGCCCTCCATTAAACATTTAAGATCAAAACTATGAAAAATAAATTACAAACTTCCCCATATTATTTAACATTTTATTTTTCTTTTTTCCCTTGTGGTGCTGGGATTTGAACTCAGAGCCCCACACATGATAAGCAAGCACTCTACCACTGAGCTACATCCCCAGCCCAACATTTTCTTAATGAACCAATGTCTTCTATGAGACATGGAAGAGAAATACACAAGGCATACAAATATTTGCCCCTTGGCAAGGATTTTACAGGCCACCCCAAATCAAGCTTTAACAGAAACCAAGAAAGCTTAATTTTGAGTTCTGCTTTCTTTCCTTTCCCCTTGCTCTTACTCCTTCCTTACAATTTATCATATCCATTCCACCAACTCTTATCAGTACAACAGATACAACACAAACTTTGGAATTAGGCCTGTGCTCAAATCCCATATCAACCATTTACTAGCTAAGAAATTTTAGGCACATTATCTAACATTTTTGCGCCTTTTATTTATTTTTCTTTTTGTGTCTTCAAAAAAGGAATAAGAGCCAGGCATGGTTGCACATGCCTGTAACTGACTAAAATAATCAGTAATGTACAGTAATGGACCAATTTCTTTAATGTTCTAAACACTACTATAATTTAATAGTCAAAAAGACAATCCAATAGAAAAATGGTCCCAGAATGTAAAAAGTCAACTGACTGAAAAATAAAATAAAATAAATGAAAAGGTGCTCATTTTCACATAAAATGAAAATCAAAACTACGGGATACCTTCCCCTGGGCTGGTTGATAGAGTGCTTGTCTTGCATGCATAAAACCCTGGGTTCAATCCCCAGCACCACAATAAATAAATAAATAAATAAATAAATGAATAAAACAAACATTCACATCCTTGACTGAATAATTATCCTATAAATGTAACCTTTAAAAGCACCCAAAAGAGGGCTGGGATTGTGGCTCAGTGGCAGAGCGCCTGCCTTGTCCATGTGAGGCACTGGGTTCGATCACAACACCAGAAAGAAAAGAAAAAGAAAAAGAAAAAGACATTGTGTCCATATGCAACTGAAAAAATCCTCAGCACAATAAATAAATAAATAAATAAATGCATTATGTCCATATACAACTGAAAAAATATTTTTAAAAAAACACACCCAGGGGCTGGAGATGAGGCTCAAGCGGTAGCGCGCTCACCTGGCATGTGTGCGGCCTGGGTTCGATCCTCTGCACCACATACTAAACAAAGACGTTGTGTCCACCAAAAACTAAAAAAATAAATATTAAAAAAAAAAAAAACTCTCTCTCTCTCTCAAAAAAAAAAAAAAAAAAAACACACCCAGGGCTGGGATTGTGGCTCAGCGGTAGAGCACTCGCCTAGCATGGGTGGGATCCGGGTTCAGTCCTCAGCACCACATAAAAAAATAAAAGCATTGTGTTGTATCCATAAATAAATAAATATTTTAAAAAAAAACAAAACACACACACACACACCCAAAAGAGCTGGGCATGGTGGCACACGCATGTAATCCCAGCAACTAGGAGGCTGAGGCAGGAAGACTGCAAGTTCAAGGCCAGTCTCAGCAACTAAGCAGGGCTCTAAGCAATTAGGGAGACCCTGACTCAATCAAAATTTAAAATTTTTAAAAAGGGCTAGGGAAAACAAAAAAAAAGGTTAAGGAAGTGACTTAGTGGTAAAGAGCCTTTGGGTTCAATCCCTATCCCACCACCCAAAAAACAACACCAGAAGAGGTATATTTACAAAGTTATTCATTAGAGCACTGTTTGTTATAGCAAAAAAAAAAAAAAAAAAAAAAAATCAATTTGATTAAACAATATCCACTTGTTGAGTACTAGTCAAGAGTTGCTACAATTCTATGCACTGGAAATTATGTGACTGTTTATAATAATGTGTATCTATATTGTCTATATCACCTACAGTATTCCAGTATTTCAGGGAATGTTTCCAGGAGGCTCTTCCAATACCAAAATCTGTGGATGTTCGAGTCCCAAATATAAAATGGCATATAACCTCTCCTATACTTTAAATCATCTCTAGATTACTTATAATACCTAACACATGTAAATTTTATACAAATAGTTGTACAGTTCACAGAAAAACAGAACAAATGAACTGGACATGGTGGTGTATGTCTGTAATCCCTGAGGCTGAGGCAAGAGGATCACAAGATTAAGGCCAGTCTGAGCAATGTAGCAAGACTCTATCAAAAAATAAAACTTATGGGCTGCGGATGTGGCTAAAGCGGTGGTGCGCTTGCCTGGCATGCATGCGGCCTGGGTTTGATCCTCAGCACCACATACAAACAAAAATGTTGTGTCCGTCGAAAACTAAAAAATAAATATTAAAAAAAATTTTTTAAATAAATAAACAAAATTTAAAAAGGGGGGCTGGGGATGTGGCTCAAGTGGTAGCGCGCTCGCCTGGCATGCGTGTGGCCCCGGGTTCGATCCTCAACACCACCTACAAACAAAGATGTTGTGTCTGCCGAAAACTTTAAAAAAATAAATAAATATTAAAAAATTCTCTCACTCTCTCTTTAAAAAAAAAAAAATATATAAAAAAGGGTTGGGGAGGGGCTGGGAATGTGGCTCAGGCGGTAGCGCCCTCCTCTGGCGTGCATGCAGCCCCGGTTCGATCCTCAGCACCACATACCAAAGATGTTGTGTCCGCCGAGAACTAAAAAATAAATATTAAAAATAAAAAGGGTTGGGGATGTAGCTCAATGGTTTAAAAAAAAAGTAGCTATTGGCTATTGGGAAATGCTATGTGTTGCTTGATTGGGCATTGTCAGTAGGTTTTATTCTAGGAATGTACATTTTTATGCATTCACTTTTCTCTAAATTTTTTAGTTAATCTTAGGATTAATGTTGTATGAGAAATAGATAAGTCTGAATTTTTTTTTGGTAATCTATTAGAACAAAACATTTGATTGTTGCTGTTGTTGCTGTTATGATACTTTGTAGTTTGTGCTTTAATTATCCACCACTTTTCAGGAATTTGTATTAATAATGATACTCATTTTCTACCTTCACGTTTCATATATACAAAGACTTGAAGGATTATATAAACCACCACTAAGTCTTTTACTCTTCTTATTACTGATCCTAACTATGCCTTTTCAAACTCTACCCAGGTTTGCCATCTGTCTCTAATATCAGACACTTACAGAACTTTTAAAAAATAATGCACCAGAAACCATAGATCAGAGACTGATAAGACTTAATGGGTAAGATGGATCTGAACACTAGGCCCCAGGGTTCAGAAATAATCACATGTGTGAATAAGGAAAGACAATATAACCACCAAAATCCCTGAATGATAACTGAGAATCAATAGATCTGAATTTTAATTTTGATTCTGCAGCAGCATTAGCAATCTAAGCTACTATTTCAGAGAAAGTATAAAATACAGCACTGAAACAAGGAAAAAAAAAAAACTTGCCTAACGTAAGCAAGGCCCTAGGTTTGACCTCCAACACCACAAAAAAATTAATAGATAAAACAAATAAATACAATACTATATTGTTAGGGAATAATGACAGGAAAATCTGTATATACTCAATACAAACAAAATTTCTTTCTAAGAGTTTTGATCAATAGTTGGTTTAATCCATGCACACAGAATTCAGATATGGAAGACCAGCTATACCTACACATAACATGTGCACAAAAGATTCATGCGCCAAAAAACTACAATAAAAATTTTTAGAAGTTTACACAGGATGTATGGTCATGAAAATGTGAATATAATTTAAAAAAACTGAAAAACATTAAAATCTCTCTAGTATTTTTATATTTTGGAGTGCTGGGGATGGAAACCAGGCCTCTCACATGCTAGGCAAATGTTCCACCACTGAAATACATCCCAGCCTGTATGTTGTTTGTTTGTTTGTTTTTTGGTACTGGAGACTTAACCCAGGGAATATATACCACTGAGCTCCATATCCCCAACCCTTTTTATTTTGAGACAGAGTTTCACTAAGATGCTGAGACTGACCTTGAACTTGTGATCTTCCTGTCTCAGACTCCCAAGCTACTGGGATTTCAGACAAACACTACCATTCCCAGCCCCTAAGCAGGCACACATATTACTTTTCCTAGATTCCTTCAACAGATGAATGGATAAAGAAAATGTGGTACTTATACACAATGGAATATTATTCAGCCTTAAAGAATGAAAATTACAGGCAAATGGATATAATTAGAGAATATCTTGCTAAGTGAAATAAGCTAATCCCCCCAAAAAAACAAAAGCCAAATGTTTTCTCTGATAAGTGGAGGCTGTAAATAAATAAATAAGTGGAAGGGGGGGATAGGAGAGAATAAAGGAACTTTGGAGTAAGGAAGATGTGGGGTTGTGGGGATGGAAAAGACAGTAGAATAAGACAGACATTATTACCCTATATACATGCATAATTATACTACTGGAGTGACTCTGTACCATGTACAGCCAGAGAAATGAGAAGTTGTGCTCCATTTGTGTGCAATATGTGAAAATGCATCCTAGTGTAAAATTTTTTAAAAAATTAAAATTTAAAGAAGAATGGGATACAAGTCTATCCTATAAACAAACAATAATTCAGGCCAGTTACATTCTCCTAGTGTTTATTTTTTAATACTGGATAAAAAGTTTCTTTACAGACTCTAGAATGAGGTCTGCAATTACTGTACTGGTTTATATCTGCAAAACATGGGCTGGGGTTGTGGCTCAGTGGTAGAGGGCTTGCCTAGCACATGGGAGGCCCTGGGTTCAATCCTCAGCACCACATAAAAAATAAATGAATAAAATAAAGCTATGAAAATAAAAAGTTACCTCATTTTTTTAAAATGCTCATTTAAAAAATAAATAAATAAATCTGCAAAACAGCATGGATTAAAATTACTACCCAAATCAAGCACATCAATCAATTTATGGTTAAAATAAGAGGAGCTCAATTTTAGACCCAGTCCACCACTATGTGTGGGGTCCTAAACAAAACATTTTTCTCTCTCTCATGTCCTCACACATAAAGTAAAGATAATATTTAGTACCTGGTTGGTTGTGCTGAAAATGTAAAGTATTATAAGCATTCAATTTGTAAAAATCCCTAGCTAGGCGGGGTGGCACACACTTCTAATCCCAGCAGCTCAGGAGGCTGAGGCAGGAAGATCACAAGTTCAAAGCAGCCTCAGTAACTCAGCAAGGCCCTATACAACTAAGTGAGACCCTGCCTCAAAATAAAAAAATAAAAGGGACTGAGGATGTGGCTCAGTAGTTAAGTGCCCCTGGTATAATCCCTGGTACCCTCACAAAATAACCCCAATATCCCCCAAATAAAAATAAAAAATTAAAATTCCTTCTTAGAATCTCATAAACATTTCACCATCATTAATACCTTTACATCTCACTTTTTAAGAAAACACTCATCAGTATGAATTTCAGAATAGGAATCATGTATGACAGACTATAATCATATCAATTACAAATCTTTATGATGTGATTTTCCTAAGATTTCTGCTTTTGCCAAACCAAGCCCCTCACTGATCCAATATTATTTTATAAATAATTCAAATTACCTTTTCAAAGCTGAAAAAGTTAGTAATGTTTCCAAATGTGTTGAGGCTTGCAGATCCCTTTTCCTTATGGAGTGCTGCTGGATATTGGCAAGAGAGAGGATATCGTAGTCTGAGAGCAAAGAATCAAGCTTCTCTGAAAAAAGGGTAAAAAAGGTGATTAGCACCTGAACCTACCCATCGGTTATATTATCACTAAAATGAGAGTGCCAAATAATAAGCTCTTTCTGATGTAATAATTATGAAGCACCTAAATGCACTGCACAACCAATAGGGTATCTCTCCCCCACCCCCTCCACCCCATGCCTCCACATGCTAGGCAAGAGCTCTACCACTGAGCTACATCCCTAACCCCTGGAGTACTATAAGAAATCTAAACTAAATATGATGAAGATCTAAATTCTAGTTCTTAAGGGGCTGGGGATGTGGCTCAAGCGGTAGCACGATAGCCTGGCATGCATGCGGTCCAGGTTCGATCCTCAGCACCACATACAAACAAAGATGTTGTGTCCGCTGAAAACTAAAAAATTAAATACTAAAAAATTCTCTCAAAAAAAAAAATTCTAGTTCTTAAGACATAGAGGTTTTAGATGCTGCTAAGTTAAATAATAACTGAAGGAAGCAATCAGCCACATTCAGGATGCAGAATTCCAGAACAAATGACCCCAATTTCTTCAGAAAATAAATGGCTTTGGAAGAAAGGGAGGGGTAGAGACATAATAGATTTAAGAATACAGCAAGCAATCATAATATGTCAATACTTTTGGATTTTTGTGGAAAGACAATTGAGATAACTAGGGAATTCTTAATATAAACTGCATGTTAAGATACTAATTTGAGGGCTGGAGTTGTAGCTCAGTGACAGCACACTTGCCCACCATGCACAAACAAGGCCTGGGGTCAATCTCTAATATCACAAAAAAAAGGTTTTTTCTTAAGTTTTAAAAGACAGAATCATCCCCATAAACACATCCAATTATTTTATGTCAATAAAAAGTTAAAAAATCAAAACAGAATCAACCCAACAGTTTTCTCCTTCACCTAAATATCTTCAATCAGTATTCATTCATCAGTCAGTCATCCCCTGCTATGAGCCAGACACTAAGTCCAAAAGCTGAAACACAGCATTAACAGAGGTGTCCTTACCTAACAGCTCATTTTAAGGTGGGAGACCTAGATAGACAATGCACGCAAAAAATACGTCAATGTTGTGGGCACAAAAGCAAGATAAGAGAGAGAAGGAGTGAGTGGTAAGGCCAGTTTTCCTACCAGAGTGGTCAAAGGCAGAATAGTGCTTTGCCACTGTACAACACTATACAAACCTGAAGAAGGCTAAGGGCAGGCCCGCTGCTACCTGATGGAAGTCAATTTAATAAAAGTTTATCCAAGCTTCTAACTTAAAATTAGAATAAATAAAGTAGCAGCAATTTACACACCTTCTAGATACCACCCTTCGGGTTTTTGTTTGTTTGTTTGTTTAGTTGGTTTGGTACTAGAGACTGCACTCAAGGGCACTTTAAACTGAACTATATTTCTAGTCCTTTTTATTTTTGAGACAGGGTCTCGCTAAATTGCTGAGGCTGGTCTCCAACTTGAGATCCTCCTGACTCGGCCTCCCAAATTGCTGGGATTACCAGTATGCATCACCACAATTAGCTGAGACCAACCATCTTCTTTTTAACAAATTTTCCTTTTAAATTTAATCTAAAGGAAAGCTGTTTCAAAAGGGATTAATCACTTTTCTACCAATGGATAACTGTTGGTGATTCGACCTTGCTAATATTTTTTCTTAATATAAGAGATTAAACCCAAGGGTACTTTACAACTGAAACTACATCCCCATCCTTTTTAAAATTTTTTTGAGACAGATTCTCACTAAAGTGCTGGGGCTGGTCTTAGACCTGGTAAACCTCCTGCTCGGCCTCCCAAATTGCTGGGATTACAGATGGGTACCACTGTGCCTGGTGACCCTGCTAGTCATAATGCTCAGTGGCACCAACAGAAAATCTTCAACAGCTTACCATTTACTCATCAATATGTTTTGGGTTTTTTTTGTATGTTTGTTTTGTTTTTGTTTTTCTTTTTGACCGGGGATTGAACCCAGAGGCACTCTACCACTGAGCTACATCCCCCATCTGGTATTTATTTAGAGTCAGGGTCTCAATGAGTTGCTTAAGGCCTCGCTGAGCTGCTGAGGCTGGCTTTGAACTCATAATCCTCTTGCTTCAGCTTCCCAAGATTCTGGGATTACAGGTGTGTGCCACTGCACCTAGCTTTATCCACCAGTTTCTAAGTGTTCCCTATAATGCACCATGCTGGGTTTTTTAATGTAGTATCTCCACAAACATCCCTGAGATATTATCCACATTTTACAGATGAGAAACAGATGCAGAATAAGTGATTTATCTAATTTCATAAAGCTAATCTGACATAGAACTGGGTTTTGAACATTGGCCTGACTGGCTGAAATTCAAGTTTTATTGATATAATATTTCTGAAACTCCTCTAAAATCAGCAAGTTCTCCTAGAACTTTGTACTTTTCAGTATCCTACTTTAACACATGTCAACAAAACATGACCTCCCCTCCTTACTTATTTTTTTGTTTGTTTTTGTAGTATTGGGGATTGAACCCAGCACCACAAGCATTCAACCACTGAGCCACACCCCTAGCCCCCTCCCTCTGAATTCTGAAGTCTTTTGTTTATACCTTTCTTCTGGTACTTTATGGTTATGACATACTTATCTCACCACCAGACTATAAAATGGCCAAAAGGGAGCTTGTGTTTTATCCATCACAGCATATTTAACTCACAACACCCAGCATAGAACCTTACATCTATCCACACTCATGTCAACCAACTGCACCAATTCTCAGTGCTAGATGCTGATACACTCCTTCAGCCCTTCAACTTCCATGACACAGGTTGGTACATGAACTTAGTTTCATTCAAGATCATAATCACTCCTACTGATTTAGAAACTTAACTTCAGTATTGTAGTTTCATTGTTAATAACATGGGTCAATGGTTTTCAAAGTGTATGCATCATCTAGGAATGTGTTAGAAATGCAAATTTTCAAGCCTGCCCTTAGACCTCTCAGTCAGAAATTCTCAGGATGGAGTCCAGAAATCTGTTTAACAAACCTCTTAGGGGATTTTCATAAATTCAAGTCTGAAAACCATCATATAAGCAAGGCATGTTGACACCTGCCTGTAGCTCTAGCTACTTGGAAAGCTGAGGCAGAAAGATCATTTGAATCCAGAACTTTGAGGCCAGCCTGAATAACACAGTAAGAACTCTTTTAAAAATTTTCTACTTGTTTTAATTAGTTATACATGACAATAGAATGCATTTATGCATTTTGATATATCATACATAGATGAGATATAATTTCTCATTTTTGTGAGTGTACATGTTGCAGAATCATATTGGTCATGTAGTCATATATATATACAATACAATAATAGTTTCTGTTTCATTCTACTTCTTTCCTATCCCCACATCACCTCCCCTACCCTCCCATTACTTTCTTCTACCTAATTTAAGGTGACATTATTCTTCCCTAGTGCCTTCACCTTATTGTGAATTAGCATCCGAATATTAGAGAAAACATTTGGCCTTTGCTTTTGTGGGATTGGCTTATTTCGCTTAGCATGATATTCTCCAACTCCAACCATCTACTGGCAAATGTCATAATTTCACTTTTCTTTGAAGCTGAGTAATATTCCATTGAGTATATATACTATGTTTTCTTTATCCATTCATCTATTGAGGGACACCTAGGTTGATACCATAGTCCAGTCATTGTGAATTGAGCTGCTATAAACATTGATGTGGCTGCATCACAATAGAAGAACTCTCTTATTAAAAGAAAAAGAAAACCATTTAACTAAGTTAAAGTAAGGAACAGGTCAAAGTGAAGAAAAAAAACAACCTTTAAGCACAAGGATATTCACTACTCATCTTTGCATTATTTTTTTTTAAATACTTATTTTTTAGTTGTAGTTGGATACAATAACTTTATTTTATTTACTTTTTTCTTTTTAATGTGGTGCTGAGGATTGAACCCAGGGCCTCGCACAGCTAGGCGAGCGCTCTACAGCTGAGCCTCAACCCCAGCCCCAACATTATTTTTAATAACAAAAGAATCAAAGCAAATTAATAACTGGAAACAGCTGGATAAGTTCTAGAACTTCCAAATGACAGGGAAAAATCTGCAACCATTTAAATTGCTGTACACTACACCTTTTTTTTTTTTTTTTTTTGATATCAGGGATGGAAAGCAGGACCACTTAACAACTGAGCCACATCCCCAGCCCTTCTTATATTTTTAGAGACAGGGTCTCATTAAGTTGCTTAGGGCCTCCCAGAGTTGCTAAGGCTGGCTTTGAACTCCTGATCCTCCTGCCTCAGCCTCACAAGCAGCTAGGATTACAGGTGTGCACCACCATACCTGGCTACTACAACTTTTTAAGGTCTGAAAAATAAAAAATTTAAAAGAGCTGGGGGCAAGGTTGTGGCTCAGCAGTAGCGCACTTGCCTGGCATGTGAGGCACTGGGTTGGATTCTCAGCACCGCATATTAACATATAAAATAAAGGTCTATCAACAACTAAAAAAAAAAATTTTTTTAAAGGTGGGGTGCTGGGAATATGGCTCAATAGTGAAGGGGCTGGCCCCTAGGTTCAATCCCTAATACCAAAAGAAAACCCAAAAAACTTATGCTGTGTTAATGAAACAAAGAGAGATTTTAAAATACACTGTTCATATTGCATGATCTTAATTATTATAAAAACAGGCCTTAAAAAATGACAAGATAGTAACATCACCAGTATTTGAGTATATTTTCTATAATAAGCACTTTTTAAATGTAGCTTCCTAACATACTTTAAAATACTTAACAAGTATGTTTGCATTGCAATTTTTTCTCTTTTAATGAGTAGATAACCCAAATTGGATGTCCTGGAGCCATCACAAACCACCTAGTAAAAACAGATCTCTCTTTGGAGCCAAATTAGAGCTATATACTGCTCTTGAAATTGTCTTCTCACTAGCAAGTGAGAAGTGTGGAAAATGTGCCAGAGCGGAAAAAAACTGGAATCTGGGAATCAATAAGACGCTGAGCAAACCAAATGGAGATCACCAAAAGATTCCCAGGTTTCTGGTCTGGGTACCTAGGTGGATACAGTATAATTCATGGAAGGGTGGGGGCACTGGATGCTCTGGATACTCAATATTCTACTGCACTTCACTTTCAAAACTATAACCACTGGTAATCATAATTTTCTAGAGCTTTTTCAACAGAATTCAAACACTTCCTTCCCCAAAGATTCTCTTTTCTACATTTAAATCTCTTAATAAATGAGTATAAACCATCATTCTACTTACAACAAAGTTTATTACAGTTAGTCCTAAAAACTATGTTACCAAAATGATCTTTCTTTGCTCAGCATCTGGTCATGGACTCTTTAAAACTCTACAATTTTAATTGTAATTATCAGTAATTCTGCTGATTACTCTTTAAAATGAGAGCAGCTATTTCAACTTTCTACAAGTTGATCCAGCCATCACCCTAAATAACTGAGATTTTTCTCATTTCAGCCAACTACAAACACAAATTAGAAAATAAAAGACACAATTTAATTCAAAATTAATTAAATTAATTTATATATATATATATATATATATATATATATATATATATATATATATATAATAGAATTGTATTATTTAAGGTGTCCCCTATCTACTCCTCCCTTTCTCTGTCAAGAGCTACAGTTTATAGTTGTCCCCACTTGCCTTCCTGCCTAATGGTGCTTAGAGATACCGCACCCTTCTTTACTGTTTTTGTATCTTTTATCACCCCATCTTCACTTCTTTTTTTCTAAACCCATATTCTACACTTTTTTTCTCTTTTCCAACAGATTCCATTTATGCAGTTATTTAACAAATACTTATTAAAAACCTCCTATCTTTCAGGCACTACCAATATAACAGAAAAATATATTTCCAGTAGTTCATACTGGGGGAAGAGATCAAACAAAATTATAATAAAGTGTGTCATTTGCTGAGAGAGCAGTTATAGGAAGTTATAGGACACAACAGGGGCAGGGTTCCTGCCTGGTGAGCCAAGGATGCTTTCCTAGGGAAGCAGTATTAAAATCAAAAGGATAAGGTTGCCATCAAGAAAAGGGAAAGAAGGAAGAGTTTCTAAGTAGATGGCATAACATGCTGCAGTCCTCAGGAAACAGATAATCTATGACTTAAAGAAGTGAGAGCAATTCAATGAAGCTGTGGTGCACAACAGCACAGAAAGAAAAGATGAAGTGGCTGGGCTCAATGACACATTCCTGTAATCCCAGCAACCCAAGAAGCTGAGACAGAAGGATCCCAAATTCAAGGCCAGCAATGGCAATTCAGCCAGACCCTGTCTCAAAATAAAATTAATAAAGAAGAGCTGGCGATGCAGCTCAGTGGTAGAATGCTCGTAGGTTCTATCCCCAGTATCAAAAAAGAAAAAAAGATGATGAGGAGGAGGAGTGAGGCTTGAGAGGCAGACAGAAGTCAGGTTAAAGGATCATGGGACAAAATTCAGGATTTTGGACTGTGGACAAGGACAACAGCTGTTACTTAGAAATATCATTATAACCCCAGTGTGGAAAATGTGTCAAAGAGGAAGAAAACTAAAATCTGGGAAATCAGTGGTAAGATGCTGAGCAAACCAGGCGGAAATCACCAAAAGACTCCTAGGTTTCTGGCCTGGATACCTAGGTAGATATAGCATAATTCATGGGAGGAGGGGGTGGGAGGGACTGGATGATGAAAGACTCTAGAATGACATAATCAGTCTTGTTTCTTATATACAATTCTCAATTACACTGCCCACTTACATAAGACTTCCTTTGTATTAAGTCATCATACATTTGCAAATATGTTACTTGATAAGCCATACAGTGATTTTAAGTGGGAAGAAAGCAAAACTATGCTATAGTATGATTCTCAATACTGATATCAGCAGTAAAAAAACAGCTAATACTTTGCTCCTTCTAAATGCTCTAAAAGAAGAATAAAGACAAGGCAGGAGTGTTAAGCCTATGATAAACCCCCTATTAATATACATGTGGAGTAACCTACAAGAGATTTGATAAACCTTCAACTCCATCCTTTTCTTACACCTGAGTTGTTCTGTATCTGGGATAAGCTTTTATGGTCATTGATCATAGTACGATGACCTAAAGTATAGCCTAGTTTCTTTCTTTGAACTAAAAAGTTGATATTAAGTTAAAACTAATATTTAAACCTCAAAAGGGTATAAATTTTGCTTATATAAATATAAACAAAAATATATGTGTGCGTGTGTGTATATATATATATATATACATATATAGCTATACACATACACATACATATAGATAATTGTACCATGTATTTGAGAGCAATTTAAATAAATTGTCATAGAAGGAAACACTTGTGAACCTTAATGTTTTCTTTTTTTGCAGCAAACTGCATTTTCCTAGAATACAATCTCCAACTGTAATGAAGAACCCCTACAGTAGTACTCTGCTTACTCTCTAACTGCTCTACTGTATGAAATACAAAAAGTACCCCCCAAAATAACACCATCAGTATCATGCTTCTATTCTTGATGTCAGAAGTGGAAAAGGACTGCTATGAAGTATTTACAGTATCAGTGCAGAAGACAGGAGACCAGCTCTTTAGCACTCTCAAAAATACAGAGTAGGAGAGAAGCTGCCTGAACAGGTTGTAAAATAAACCCTAAGCATGGATGAATCCCTTCCTGAATCTAAGGGATAAGGAGAGAAGTGCTCTCTAGTAGGTCAGGAACTCCAGAACCTAGGAGCTAAACATGTAATTTTATGGATTTTTACCAGCAAAGGAGGATGGAGTTTCATCAGCCTCCAGTAATTAATCCCCATCAAGAGCTTTTGACCACTGGGCATAGTGGCACTCACTTGTAACCATGGTGGCTTGGGAGGCTAAGGCAAGAGTATACCAAGTTTAAGGGCAGCCTTGGCAATTCAGTGAGACTCTTATCTCAAAATAAAAAGGGATGGGAATGTAGTTCAGTGGTAGAGCACTTTTGGGTTCAATTCCCAGCAGGAATAAAATTTAAAAAGAGGGGAGAAAAGAAAAGCGGGGGAGGAGTATTGAGGTACCCAAATCCATGGCTAATTTAAGAACTAAGTTAAGAGATACAGTATATGAAAAGTCCTTCATTTCACTTCCCTACCCCAGTGAAACTTATCCCTGACCCTTCTTCCCTACCAACTTTTCTCAGGCTTTCTTCAAATTAACAGTTCCAGTTATATAAACTTAACATCTCTCACAAATAGAAACTGATGAAGGATCCAAAAAATCATACTTGGCCTTGCAGGACATATCTAGTATTCTGTGAAAGTCAAAAAAGATTTCTCCAGTTTCCCTATCACAGCTCTTTGCTCGACTCTTCATTTTATCCTAGTTTATCTCTTTGACTAGTACAAAATAGTTATATTAATTTCCCTCAGAGCAGTTAGGATCGTTAAGTGTTTAGGTTACAAAAGAATGCAGTTTATAAGCAAAATTAACACGAAAAGAGGAAGCCACATGTCAAAATACTGAGCAAAATGGTGCTGTTAATGAAATGAGTACTGTTATGTGGAGAATCACCAAGCCAATAACCTCAAGTTTCAAATATATGTTTCAAATACAAATGTTCATCCCTCATCTGTGACCTACATTTTTTCCTTCCACCCACTACATCCTCTTTCATTAAAAGTAACTCAAAGGGAAAACAATTTTGAAATCAAAGTGAGACTTATACACCCCTGCTGCAACTTTAGATATCATCATGACTAAGCTCATATGATTCATAACTTTCCTAAATTATGCAATTCATAACAGTTTGATTGAAATCATTTTTAGTGACCTATGGAGTACTCCAAAAGTCAGGCTTCTATTTATTATATGTATTACTGCTCTTCAGAAAAATGGCATAAGCTCCGGCTGGGGATGTGGCTCAAACGGTATTGCGCTCGCCTAGCATGCGTGAGGCCCGGGTTCAATCCTCAGCACCACATACCATCAAAGATGTTGTGTCTGCCGAAAACTAAAAAATAAATATTAAAAAATTCTCTCTTTAAAAAAAAAAAAAAAAGAAAGAAAAATGTTATAAGCTGGGCATGGAGGCAAACACCTGAAATCCTAGTAACTCAGAAGGCTGAAGCAGGAGTATTACCAAGTTCAAGGCCAGCCTTGGCAATTTAGCAAGACCCTGTCTCAAAATAAAAATCCCAGGGATATAGCTTTGTGGTAAGCCCCTAGGTTCAATTCCCAGTACCACAAAATAAATAAATAGATAGATTTTAGAAAAAAATCCTATATATACCTAATCAATATTTAGTACTACAGTATATAACATCTGCAGACAAAAGACTAATAAACAAAAAACCATGGTCTGAAACTACTTATCAGTCTTGACCAACTCAATCTTAATAATAAGATTGAGTTAAGGGTCGTGACTTTGTCCTTGGTGAGAGAAGTGTCTCTGCTTCCTAGGTGCCATGATCCCAGCTGTTTTCATCTGCCACAAAATTCCGCTATGATATTCTGCTTCACCTTGTTCCCCAAGGTATAGAGCTGGCTACCTATGGACTGAGACCTCCAAAACCATTAGCCCCCATATACACTTTTCTTCTTTAAAATTGTTTTTTTAGATTTTTGGTCACAGAAACGAAAAGCCAATCAAAACACATACTTAAAAACAGTGCTTCAAAACAAAAGGGGGAAAGTGCCATAAATAAAAGAAATTATACTTGGAGGGAAAAAAAAAAAAGATTTGAGTTAAGCAAAAAAAAGTGACATCCTGAACTGTCGAACATTCTGTGCTGTCCAACATACACAAAAGTCAATATTTCAAATGCCCACAAGGCATATATGTTCATCAATGTGTAAATCTAACAATTCCCTACAAGTTTCTAAGACCCATTTTTCGAACCTATTAAAAAAAAAATTAGACACAATCTCTAAAGTTCATAACAGTCTCTAATCCTAACAACCTTTTATTCTGTCATCAGAAGTGCCCTTATTTTTCCCTTCTCACCTACCTAACCTTAAAGTCTAGGCTCAACTATCACCTCCCCCATGAAGCCTTGCTTCCCTTCTTAGACTGCATTCAGTAGCCCCTTCATGATTATATTTGCCATAATGTGTCCAGCACTCTCCTCCACATTGTTTTAGAAGTGTCTGTTTAGATCTCTTTATGAGTCTCTATTCTGCTATGCTATAATCTGTTTTCCCTCCCCTCAGTACTGAGAAGCACTTCACTACTGAGTTACATCTCCAGCCCTTTTTATTTTGAGACAGGGTCTCACTAAGTTGCCCAAACTGGCCTTGAACTTGCAGTTTTCCTGCCTCAACTTCCCAGATATGTACCACCACACGGGGCTATGCCACAGTTTTTAAAGATGGATATACTCTGATCTTTGTATTTCTGATGTCATTCCTAATACTGCGCGGACAGTATGAGTGCTTCAAACATTTGATGAATAAATGGGTAAGTCTATGCAGTTTTCTGGCAGATGGTCTGCACTAATTAAAAAACCAGCTTGGTTAAAAAACCTATGATGTGCAAATGTTGCTGAGAATCAGTCTAGAAGTAATGCTTTTTCCTCTATATTGTATGCTTATTTTTTCTTCTGAGAACAAGAGAATGATAATAAAAAGTAAAAAGTTGTCAGACAGATGAATATAATTTTAATATCTTAAAACTCGTTTTTCCTTTTCATTAATTTATACTTAAAATTAAGCAGATCCTTACCCTGTCCATCCTGACCACCACACTTCAAAATTTTCCTTCAACTTTACTGACTTAGCACTTCCTAACTGGCTCCCTTGCGCCTTTTCTTAAACAGTCACTTCGTAATTCATTTCAAAATGAGACCACAAGGCAGTTATTTAGGTGAGAATACGCAACACCTTTAATCACCTTTAATACCCCTATCTGGGGATGGGATGTCAGTGCTGGAGGCTTGCCCAGCACATGTAAAGCCCCGAGTTCTATTCCCAGTACCAGAGGGAAAATGCCATCAGACAATTTCAATTTTTGTCCATTATATAAGAAAACATATACCATTTCACACTCTATTATTAATTAACGGACCGGTATTGCATTAACTTTTAAAACATAAAGGACCCTACCTAACACACAGTATAAGCTCACTTGCACCCATCATTAAAATCCAATATCTCCAGAAAATCTAATAGGGACCCTTTATTTTATAGGCTCAAAACTGATCAGATTGGTCATGCCTGCTCATTTCTTCTTAAATTAGGAAAGCATTCACGGCGGCAGCCTCCCAGTTGGTTTGGCAGGTCTTAGCTTCCGCCTACTCCCCAAGCGCTTTCAATAAACTACAACGTAAATAAGAACGTGCAGAGGATGAGGGCAAAACCCAACTCCAAAACCCAAATTCCGTCAGAAAATGCAAATGAACCCTCTGCAGTCGCCGCCTCCCGCGGCAGAGATTCCAGCCCGCGGTTGGAGGGCGGGAGGAACTCGGGAGCTCCGGGCCCCGCCCTCGGTAGCGGCGCGCAGCACTCCCGGGTTTTGCCCGGCAAGGCCACACCTCCCGACCCTCGCCGCCCTCGCAGCCCACTGCAGCGGGCCCCGTCCCCACAGGAGACCCACCGGGAGCCCGTCACCGCCACCCTCCCGGGAACGCAGCGCCACACCCCCTTCCCACCCTGGAAACCGGGGACGCGCCACCGTCGCCCGCACCCCGCCCCCGAACACCTGCCAGGGCCCGCTCCCCTCGCTTCCTCCGCGGCCGAGGCCGGCTTGTCCCCGGGTCTCACCGAGTCGCTGGCGGGAGCCGAAGCCTGGGTCGTCCGGAGGTCGCGGCGCCAACACGAAAGGAACCAGGCTGGTCAGAAAGAGGAGACGCTGCCTCATGTTCCCGGCCCGGCTGCCGGCTTCACCACTCTCGGCCGCCGCTCCACGACTCTCGGCCGACGGGGGCTCGGGAAACTGCTCACATTGGGGAAGGGATCCACCCGGCCCGGCCCCTCAGACCTCCTTCCCCTCCCGCGCCGCCTACCGGGAGAACTCTAGAGCCAGGAGCGAGGCCCCCGGAAGTGCAGGCGGCGCTCCGAGCGCCGGCTCTGCCTGCTTCCGGCAGCCGCCGACCCCTGCACCACCCACAGCCGGAAGCCGGCGCCGCGCGGCATGCCGGGAGCCCCGGCTCGCCCCGCCCCGCTCGGACGCGCCGGCCTCTTAGCCCACCGGCCGCCTTCTTTCCCTGCTCGCGGCCTGCGTCTGCGTCTGGTCGGAGCTCGACCGGCGCTTGCCTGGCCTCGGCCCGCGATGCCCTGACTCGACCCAGCCTCGTGTCCGAGCGACAGCGGAGAAGGAAGGCAGAATTTCGCGAGCACGCCCTGAGGCGCGTGCGGACGCCGCCTTCTCCGTGCTGCCCACGTGCAGTTAGGGTTCCTGTCAGTCCTTCGGGTAAAGGAGCTGTGAAGTCCATCGGAGGCCGACAGGACGCAGCTGGCTGGACCCCGCAGGCTCTGCGCGCGTGCTCGGGTGGGAGGCGGAGGCCTGAGGCCAGCCGCAGTGCCCTAGGGACCAAGGCCATTGACCACCAGCCCACTCTTTGATGCCGGTGCCTCCGCGCCGCTGCTGTCACACAAAAAAAAGGGCTTGGGGACCATAATGAGTGCGGTGCGCTTTTGCTCAGGCAAGGGTCTACAGCATTTTCAGGAGATAGAATCTGACTCCTTACCTGTGACTCCAGGAATCAGAATCCATCCACAAAGTTTGTATAGTTCAGTCCTCTACTTGATACATTCAGCTTGGACGGGCAGTTTGCAATCCTTTGCAGAATTTTACCTCTCTGAATCAGAGTTTAGTGTTTATGTAGCTGAATAAAGCATTCTAAAAAGGTTGGATATAAATTTTTGCTTTATTGAAGTACTGGTGATCAAATCCAGTGCTTTGCACATACTAGGCAAGTACTGTACCACTGAGTAAAACCCCCAGCCTTATTTTATTTTGAGATGATGTCGGCCTAAATAGCCCAAGCTGGCCTTCAACTTGTGATTCTCTTTCCTCTGTCTCCCTAGAAGCTGGGACTACAAAGTTTGTGCTACAGTCCTGGGGCTAATTATTGTTTTACTTTGACTAAAGTTTATCCAAATAGGGCCAAACTTTTTCCACCTGCAAAGAGTGGGCTGGGGGTGAATCCCTGCAATCCTAGCAACTCTGGAGACTGAGGTAGGAGGGTCTTGAGTACTAGGCCAGCATGGGAAATTTAGCGAATCCCCATTTAAAAATAAAAAGACAAAAGGGTTGAGATGTAGCTCGGTACATCACCCTGTGTTCCCAGTATACAGAGTGGGGATAAAACCTAATTCATCTTCTCATAATCAGAAGCCCCAGATTTTCAGGAGCAATCTGAATTTCAGGTACTCTTTCCCATTCACAAACCAGGACCCAAATTGTGATTCCAGTTTGAAGCTCATCTTTATCAATGGTTTTGGCCTTTAAGATGAAAGAACCACATGAGGGAGTTCAAGACTGGGGTTGTGGCTCAGTGGAAGAGCATTTGCCTAGCATGTGTGAGGTGCTTGGTTTGATCCTCAGTACTACATATAAGTAAATAAAGTTATTGTGTCCATCTACAAGTAAAAAAAAAAAAAAATGACCTAGAGAAACATGTTAAGAAGGACATACTATAAAGACGGAGTTGGGCAGGGGATGTGGCTCAAGCGGTAGTGCGCTCGCCTGGCATGCGTGCGGCCCGGGTTCGATCCTCAGCACCACATACCAACAAAGATGTTGTGTCCGCCGAGAACTAAAAAATAAATATGAAAAATTCTCTCTCTCTCCCTTCTCTCTCACTCTCTCTTTAAAAAAAAAAAAAAAAAAAAAAAAAAAAAAAAGACGGAGTTAACTGGCAGTCTAAGTCACTGGTTTTCAAACATTCTTTTATTATGAAAAGAATTTTTTTTTTTTAATATGTGCCCACAGACTGGGGATATAGTTCAGTGGTAAAGGGCTTGCCTAGGATGCACAGGCTTAGGTAAATCCAATTAAAAAAATACCCCTTAGATAGATTTTTTTAATTTTGTCACCATAAGTGTAAGTTGTTGCAAAACATGTATTTTCCAGCATAATGTAAATACACTTAATTAAATGGTTACATCATTTTTTAACATTTTTCCAACAGAATATAAATACCTCAGAGATTCCATAACTTATGTGACAGTCTCCAGGATAACCAGCCTTTGTATAGTCAGTCCCCTTCCACCCTAGAGCACAGTTGGTCTGTGTGACCCATAGGTCACACGCATAGCAGAATGACATCTCACTTCCAAGATTAGGTTATAAGACTTTGCCTTCCATGTCAGGTGTCCTCTGGCTTGACTTGTTTTTTCAGATTACACAGACTGGAGAAGCCAACTTTCATGTCATGAGAAACTTGTGGAGAGGCTGATAAGAACAGAAGACCATGAGTTTGGAAGAAATTCTCTAGCTCCAGGCAAGTGTTGAGATCACAATAGCCCCCAAACCCAAAGCCTGACCCTGAGAAACTGTAGGAGATAATAAAATGTTTGTTGTTTTAAACTCTTAAATTAGGGCTAATTTCTTACACAGCCATTGTCATCTGTATAAAAAAAAATCCATAAACACATCATCTAGATCCTAGGTTCATCTTCACATCTGTAATGATTGTGTGTGTGTGGTGCTTGGGGTCCAACCAAGGGCCTCATACATGCTAGGGAAGCTCTTACAACTTAGCCCTGAAGGAAGTTTTGTAAAAATAATGATAAATGCATATTAATTGTACAAATTAATGGGTTTCAATGAGTCATTTCCATAGGTGCATGTACTGTGTGCTTTGTTCATATCTATCCTCCCTTCTAACTAAACCCCCAGCCCCCCACCCCCACTTCCTCTTCCCTGAAAAGTCCCTCTTCTATTTTCACGTCATATTTTTTATTTTATTGTTTCCACATAAGAAAATACACAGACAATACTTGTCCTCCTGTGTCTGTCTGACTTCAGTTAACAAGATATTCCCCCATTTCATCAATTTTCCTATAAAGGGCATGATTTCATTCTTTATGGCTGAATAATACTCCATTGTGTTTATATGCACTTTTTTCTTTTTTGGTACTGGGGATTGGATCCAGGGATGCTTAACCTCTCCCAGCCCTTACTATTTTTCTGACTAAGTTGCTTAAAGTCTTGCTAAGAGGTTGAGGCTGACCTCCTGCCTCAGCCTCCTGATTATCTGGGATTACAGGCGTGCACCACCACGTCTGGCTAGGACTGACTGCATTTAAGGGGTCTTATTTGGTGAATCTGTCCCATGAATATAAAATAACTGGTTAACAATTTTGAATGATTTGCACTTTGCTTTTTGGCAAATTTCAGTTTATTCTTGTTTAAAGGAGAACGATACAATCCACAAGTAATGTGCAACTGTCACCTTACCTCAGCCATTTAACCTCTAACCTTTTGCCAACTGTGTGTATAGTCAGGTAACTGTGTGTCTGGCCTCCTTCCCCTTCTCTTCCTGTCCTGCCCACTGTCAGAGAGCCTCTCCTATGTCATAAGCTGAGACACTGGGGATCCACAAGAAAAGCAGCAAAATCCTAGGCAAGAAGGCTCTGAACAAAAAAAGTGTCAGGATCTTAGGGAGGTAGCTTTTATATCTTTGACATGGCTCAGAAATTTTCCAGAGATGTTGATTTAGAAGGAGAGAGGAGATGTTCCGCCCACATCAGTACTCAACGAGCTTATTAAACAAGGAAACAAATTTAGATTAGACTGGTGTTGGCAAGTCCATTCGTCTTATGCAAGAGTAGATCATTTACTGCTAAATTGGCTTAAGGAAAAGAGGGGATCAGAGGTGAAATATCTGGTGTGCAGACTCCCTTGTTCAATGGGGCAAGGTGGGGCACTGTAGCTAATGTGAAAGATGTCCCCCAAGCTATGCAGGTTACAAGCTATATGGCATCCCTATAGGAAGCCAAAAAGTCAGGGTCAAGAATCCTGACCAGGGCTGGGGATGTGGCTCAAGCGGTAGTGCGCTCGCCTGGCATGCGTGCGGCCCGGGTTCGATCCTCAGCACCACATACAAAGATGTTGTGTCCGCTGGAAAAAAAAAACAACTAAACAATAAATATTAAAATTCTCTCTCTCTCTCTCTCTAAAAAAATAAATAAATAAAATTAAAAAAAAAAAAAAAAGAATCCTGACCAATGAGACCTGCTTATTAAAATATTTTAGAATTTAGACTGTAGAAAAAAAAAATCACTCGTGTCCATGCTTCTGAGACTATGCATGTATCCCAAGGAGAATCACCCATCCAGTTGTGCCTCTCTGCTCTTGTATGGTTTAGGAGTCCCCTAATTCTTTCTTTTTAATTTATTTTTCTTTCGTGTGTGTGTGTGTGTGTGTGTGTGTGTGTGTGTGTGTGTGTGTTACCAGGGGTAGTCTAACACTGAGCCTCCTGAGTTGCTAGGGTTACAAGATGTGTGCCACCAAACCTGGCTTAGAATTTCTTCCCCTCCACTCCTTTTCTTTTTTGGCAGTACTGCAAATTGAATCCAGACCCTTGAACATGCTAGGTACTAGGGATTGGATCCAGGGGTGCTTAACCACTGAGCTACATCTCCCAGCCCTTACTATTTTTCTGACTAAGTTGTAGATATATCCCCAGCCTAAAGGTGTGAATTTGAAATATACAAAGGAATGTAGTTGTCTTCAAGTTTAGTGATGTTTTCAAGTCCCTGTGTTTAGGGTTTACTTACTTTTTTTTTATTAATGCCATGTTTGGCTGTAGCACTTCTATATCTAAAAGAAATCTTTTGCAGTCTTAATGCATAAAATAAGGCAAAACAGAGTTACTCTGTTTGAAGTACTTTTGGATCATCTTGTAAAATTATTTCTTCTTCCTGGAGTTCCTATTTTCCCAAAGTACATGTGTTTGTGGCAGGGATGACAAGCCAGAACTCCTGACCTCCAGTCCAGGGAACCTTTGCCTAAACTACCACATCTCTGCAGACAACTCCTGAAAATGTATCTTAGAGGAAACAGAGTAGCTTTTGACTGCCTTCTGACCAATGAGTGTATATCCAACAGTTGGTGGTAACAGGATCATCCAGCCCAAATACTAAAAATTAACAGCTGGGAGGCCAGCTATTCACTAATTGCTACCTCTAATGCCTCAATTAGAGGTATTCAAGTTGAGCATTTAATGTAAAATTCAAATGAATGAGACATCTATTTTGGGAGAGATAAGAGGTAGAGAAATAATTGCCCTTGAGATTTTTCTTAAGAGAAAAGCAGGGTAACTTAACTTGGGTGTGTAATCTCCTCTCATTTTAACCATGAAGGACAGGAAAAAATTATTTGTACCAATTTCTACCTAACAAGTAATATATGGCCAGGCATGGTGGTGCATGTTTGAAATCCCAGCAACCTGGGAGGCTGAAACAAGAGGATGACAAGTTTGAGAAACTTAGTGAGACACTGTCTCAAAACAAAGCATAAAAAGGGTTGGGAATGTGGCTCAATGGTAGAACCCCTCTGGATTCAATCCCTAACAAAAAAAAAAAAAAAAAGGAAAAGAAAAAGTAATATGTTCTACCAAAACCATGAGGCATCTTCTTCACTTTGAACTGGACACATTAGCAATAGTTTTCTTTAGCTTTAAGGAAGCTGCTCATTCTGTCTGGGCAGCAGGAAGGATGTCAGAGAAGAAGACTGAAAAGTCAAGGGCAGGACAAATCTTCCAAATTCTTTATCAGTTAAGCTTTTTAGTTGAAAACAAGAGGTACCACTGAGGCTAAGAAAAGGAATTTATTGGCTGTCAAGTAGTTAACCTAATTGATGAGAAGTCTGAAAAGCCAGATGCAGAAAACAAGAATAAAGAAAAATGTTCACCCAGAACTTCATGCATGCTAGGCAAGCATTCTAAGCAAGTGATCTACCACTGAGCTATATCCCCAGCACTTTTTATTTTGAGATAGGTCTAAGTTGTTGAGGGTCTTGATAAATTGCTGAGGTTGACCTCGAACTTGTGACCTTCCTACCTCAGCCTCTCAAGTTGCTGGGATCACAGATATGTGTCACTGCACCTTGCAAATCAATGGAAATGGACAGTGTGACTCAGCCAAAACCATGCCAAGCAAATGAAAGGACATCACCACCTGCATTGCTGCTATGGAACATGACTTTCAAGTCACCATTGGACCATCTAGGCCACCAAGAACAAATTCCTAAACATTTCTGCAGGATTTTGCATCATGAGTTAGTCATCTCAGCCCAGGTCACAAGCCTGTCTTCAAGCAGCCAACCAAGAGGAATCTGGCTCCCTCTCCTACCAAGACCCATACAGTGAGGCATAGTGGGTTTTCAGATGCTGATGGGCAATTATGATCATGACAGTACAGTCTATTCTACCTAGAGGTCTCAAAATGGGGAAAACCAGAAATAACTTGAATAGCACAATAGGGAACAAATTATGAAGTAATATCCTGCTCTAATGAATTCCTCCAACTAATGCCAGAGAGGGTAACTTCTGACCTAATGACAACAGAGACTAGGTCAGAAAGTAAGAACACTCAGGCAATGCTCTCATTAGTCGGGGGTGGGAGGGATGTTATCTGAAGGAGGAAGAGAGAAACAGAGGAAGGAAGAGGGAAAAGGACAGGGAGAGAGAGAGAGAAACAGGAAAAGGGGAAAGTGAGGGAGATCATGCTACTCCTAGAATAAAGGAAGAGTAAGTCTTTTTTTTCATGGTACCAGGGATAGAAGCCAGGGGGACTCAATCATGGGCCAAACCCCCAGCTCTTATATTTTATTTTGATATTGGGTCCCCTTAAGTTGCTTACAGCCTCCCTAAATTGCTGAAGCTGGCCTTGAACTCCTGATCTTCCAGCCTCAGTCTCCTGAGCCACTGGGATTACAGGCATGCACTGGACAAGGACTAAGTCTTTCAACAGGTTGCTGGGGTAGGCTAGGGAGAAGTCTTATGACTTGAGGGGGCCATCTGGTTCCTATGAGATGATTCTCCTGCTTAGAAGAAGAATGGGTAATTGTTCCTGCTTGAGAAGGAGGGCAATGTCATCCTGGGGTGATCTGCTGGCAGGCTTCAGTTGTTTCTGGAAGGGTAGGACAATGACTGAAGACTTCTAGGCATCATTCATGGGGTCTGGAACAGGACATTGTAAAATCTGGCAATTGAGTGTCCCTGCAAATGTTGAAAATAGCTTAGTTATTCTTATCTTGGTGTGCTCAGTCTTGAAAGGGAAAGGTTAGGTAAATTTAGGGCTAACAAACCTTGTATGACCAGTTTAAAGATAAACATTCCTTAAATTAATACGTCTATATGCAGAAATGAGCAAGAATCTGACCCAAAGTTTAAGACAAATGAGACAGATCCAAAATGGAGAAGGCAATGCCAGTTTTGATCCTTCTTCAGTTGCCTCTTGGGCATCAGCAGGCCTGTGAGGAGTTGGTGTTTTTTCTAGCAAAAGAAGCTTAATCCCTGTTACAATCCAGGGCTTGAACTTGTCTAGTGTTCGTGGTACTTTTAATGGGAAATAGGCAATGGGTTAAAGCACTGAGAGTGCATCTATACCCTCGAACCCTGCACTTGTCCCTGTCTCACAATCATCTCCCCAAAATCTAATTTTACAAAACCATCCCATCACTAAGAGAGACTAATGTCAAGATGAAATCTCATAAGAATCAATTTCTTGGGCATTTTTTTTCCACACAGGGAATTGTACAAATCTAGCTATCTTTGACTGAAGTTTCCTTATCAACTACATCAAGACAGATGAGCTTGTAAGTCCAACAGCACTGGATCCTTCCAGGGCACTCCCAGATCTGCATCCAGAACTAAAAAGGACTTAAATGAGCAGCTACTCAAGAAGGGGCCAGGGAGCCAAACCTCCCTGCCAGCTTGCTGTGCATAAGCTAAAACAACCTGCCGGGTAGAGTATTTTTATTGCCTTAACAATTTGAAGAGAGAAGTATCTAAAGAAACTCGGCTATCTACAAAGGTTAGAATGAGAAAATATCTCTTTTGTCTTTTTGAAAAATTTCCTCCCCCCCCCGCCCCGGTCATTTTTAGCAATGTGCTTTTATTTGGCACCTTATATATACAAGACTCTTAGGTCAGCCACTTTGAAGAAGCATCTTATAGCTCAAGATATTATTCAGTTAAGCAAATACAATTACTAAACATATATCATGTTACATGCCAAGACATTGAGCAAGAAGTCACAGTCTTCATCCTTAAAAAACTCTTCACTACTGTGGGACAGAGGGACAGACTTGAAATCTTTCACATTATCACTGATAGCTACAATGGTGGGTGTGGAAGAAGCCTGGAAGCAAAATGGCACTGGGGTGTGGCTCCATGCTGGGGCGCTTGACGAGGACCTGGGCTCAACTCCCAGTACCACAAAAAAAGGGGGGGGCCAGAGCGTGATTATCTGTGAGGGCAACAGAGATGAGTTTCTGCAAGGAGGGAGGCGGGAGTGTCCCAGATGGGTCAGCATCCTTCTCTCAGCCACTAGTCCTATAGTAGTTTTCTTGCCTCTAGTGAGTTTCCTCCAGGCATCCAAATGAGTTTTTCACACTCTGGTTAGATTCCTTTCCTGGCTTTGCCTCATTCACGAGGTACATTTCCAGATGTTTTGCCTGCCAACAGGACTCTCCACAACAACTTGCTCTGCCCCCATAATCCCCTCCCCCTCCTCACACAACATTCAACAGCTAGTCATTCCCTCTCCATGCCTTTATTTGAAAATTCTCCTTCCTGCTCACTTCTTTGAGCAAATTTTACTTCCCTTTTAACACTCACCTCAAGCAACATTTCCAGGAAACCCTCATGAGTCTGACTGCCCTGGGCTGTGTGGCTCTCCTCTGTGTGCTATAATACTCTTTTTACTTCTATGCTTTCTCTTCTTTTTTTTTTCTTTTTTTTTTTTAATATTTATTCTTAAGTTTTAGGTGAACACAACATTTGTATTTTACATTTATGTGGTGCTGAGGATTGAACCCAGTGCCTCGTGCATGCTAGGCAAGCACTCTACCACTGAGCCACAATCCCAGGCCCTATGCTTTCTCTTCTCTCAGGACATTAAATTATCTGGTGACTAGATGGCTTGCATCTTGGTGGCAATACTGAATATAAGTATGACCAGCTAGCATAATGCTAAATGTTCTTTAAGGAAACAAAACTTTGAAGGATAAATTGGGAATGTGCTAGGCAGAAAGAGAAGGTAAGGTCAGCGTAGACATTTATCAAGGCATGCAGCATGACCTGGTGTGCTATAGTATGAAACAATAGTGTAGTGCAATCCACAAAGACTTCTTAGCAGAAAAGCTGACCTGGAATCTAATAAAGCACCTCAAGCTAACTTACAGGAGGCCTGGGGGAGAGAAGAACTATCTAACCAAAACCAGGAGGAAGCCAGATTCCTTCTAAAGGAATCTGGCTTCTGCCACAACACAATGCCCCACCCAAAGAAAGAGCAAGATGCTCCAACACAAGTAAAAACAACCTGTGCTTGAATCCTGATTCTAAACCATTAAAAATGTATATGAGGGCTGGAGATGTGGCTCAAGTGGTAGTGCGCTTGCCTGGCATGCGTGCGGCCCAGGTTCGATCCTCAGCACCACATACAAACAAAGAGTTGTGTCCACCGAAAAATCTAAAAAATAAATAAAATTTTCTCTCTCTCTCTCTTTAAAAAAAAAAAAATGTATGTGAGCCAGGCATGTAGTAATCCCTGTGGTATGGGAGGCTGAGGCAGGAGGATCATAAGTTCAAGGCCAGTCTCAGCAATTTAGTGAGGCCCTAAGCAACTTAGGTAGGCTCTATCTCAAAAATACAAAGGGCTGGGAATGTGGCTCACTGGTAAAGTGCTCTAGGTTCAATTCCCAGTGCCAAAAAAAGTATAACTTCAGGGAACTCTCCTTATTAGCAGGTGATTTAAAAAAAAATACTATAATATTTGGGTTACCCTAGTTCTTCCCACATTTCTCTAGGCTACTCTTTTTCTGTTCCTAAACTCTGACATTTCTCTATATATATTGCACTTTCATTTGCTGGGTGAATCTTAGTTGTTATTGTGTCACAGGCACTGTTTCTGTATGTAGTTATTTTATGTATTTATTCTTTTCCCCAGACTATATATTTGAGAAGGCCAGCTCTCTGTCTTCAAATCCTTCCTTACCAGACAGGATTTGAAGTATCCTAGGTGGCCAATAAAGACTTGAATGTTGCTTCTCTTTTTTTAAAGAACTTGAACTTCAGACCCTCTGTCACCCTATAAGAAGCACTTGTATTTTGGCCTCAAATAGTTTTCAGCTGATCTTTTCCCATAGCCCTGAACCTTTTCTTTCTTGTGTGGTGCTGGGAATTGAACCCAGGGCCTTGTGTATGCAAGGCAAGCTCTCTACCAACTGAGCTACATCTCCAGCCCACCCTGAACCTTTTAAAAGCAAACAAAACATGTCAACACAATACAAAAACACCTAAATATTATTTCTTTCATCTCTTAAAAAAATGGAGGTTTGTTTCTATTTTATGTTGCCTTATATCAGCAATTTAGAAACCAGAGAGACCGGTGAATAGGAATAGAGAGTGAATCCAATTCTCTAACTTGCAATAGCACTACTGTGCCCCTTGTTTGACTCACATGACCTTCAAAGCTATTAGCCTGCATGATGTCCGAACTGTGGCTCTGGGCCTCCTGCCTATTGTTGGGATACATGCCTACTCCCCACCTCAAACTTTAGGCCAATCTCAACACTTATCTTGAATTAATACTGAACACAGAACTCTGACCACATATCAATGGATATGGACCAGCTAGATCCTCAGCCATCATTCCAAAGACCTTAAGAATTGATTCTTTTTGCCAGGTGCAATGGCAAATGCCTGTAATTCCAGCAACTCAGGAGGCTGAGGCAGGAGGATTGCAAGTTCGTAGCTAGCTTCAGCAATTTAGCAAGGTCCTAAGCAACTTAGGGAAACTGTGGCCAGGGATGTGACTCAGTGATTAAGTGTGTCCTGATTTCTATCCCCAGTACAAAAACAAAAAAACCACAATTCTTTTAACTCAAGGATCTTGTAAGATCCTTGGCATCTCACACAGCATGAAATCTACCTGGTCAGGGTTGTAATAAAACGAGTTTTACTTTAATAAAAAACATTAAACATGGGCAATAACTAAAGGACCAACCTAGTTAACATGAGCGATTGTGCTCCATGTAGTTTCAGGTAGCAAAAGGCCCTCTCTGAGTATGAAGAAGGCACAGATTTTAACGAGTGATTGGGCTGAAGCCCAGAAATTCAAATTTAGATAATTTGGGTCCTACCTTAGACTTACTGAATCAAAAACTTGGGGTGTATGTGTAGGTTGGGGGAAAAGAGGTGTCAGCAAATCCTTAAGGTGACAAGTTAACTTTTTTTGGTAGTGGTACTAGGGATTAAACCCTTGGATGCCCGACCACCAAACTATGTCACCTGTCCTTTTTATTTTTTACTGAGACAGGGTCTTGCTAAATTACTGAGGCTGTCTGGCCTCGAACTGGCCATCCTCCTACCTCAGCTTCCTAAATTGCTGGGATTACAAGAATGTGCCACTGCACCTGGCCAGCAATAATAAACTCTTGACCAAAAAGAAATATGCATTTCCTCTTGGTACTGGTTCTCTGGGTCCTGATTTTCCTTCACTTATTTCACAGAATGACTTTTCCCCACTGTATTCCATCAGAAAATGCTAATTAGCAGCAAAATCATTGCTTAATTTTAACTTTGCATTCCCAAGTTACACTGTCATTTTCTTTTTGTGTCTATGTCCTTGAAAAAACTAGGGCAATAGGCCTGCTCAGTGTGGTTGCTTTTCTTATCCACAAGATCAGTTCCACTTTATCAGAACTTTCCAGCTCCAAAATTAGGCTGTCCTGCTACTCACTTCTTTCCCACTGGAGTATTTCACTTTATATATGTATATATCCACAACTCTATACCTGGCTCACAGGTGGGGATAGGTTGTGTACCTGAGAACACTGAAAGATTAAGGCCACAGCTATGGCAGTGAAGCTGAAAGTTCATATACCTAGTACGTCACTGACAACCAACAGGCATCCAATGTATTTAACAAAGCTGTGAAGATGCTTGAAAAGAGTGCCTATTAAGGAATGAGGACGCCACCCCAAGATTGCAGAGGTAGCCTATTGTGGAAGCTTGGTATAGAACGCTGGCCAACATACCCTTCAGCACCCTGAAGAACTGAGCATGTACACAAAGGCCTTTGAAGTAGAGCACACAATACAAGTTCAATGAATTACACTGGCCAATAAATTATTTCATGATTTTCTGAAAATCATTAGAGCTTACACCCTTAAAAAACACCAGAAAAGAAACTGAGGCCAGAAAGGCACCTGAGGTTTCAAGCACATTTATGTTGTCCAAATTTAAGTGTTTGTGTGTCCCACTGTACTCTAGTGAGAATACAAACACGTGAGGAAGACAGGAACATACTGGGAGAACATCTTTTCTTAAAATTTTCTTTAGTTGTAGATGGACACAATATCTTTAATTTTATATGATGCTGAGGATGGAACCCAGTGTCTCACATGTGCGAGGCAGGTACTCTACCACTGAGCTACAGCCCCAGCCCCTGTGAGAACATCTTTGATGACAAATCAGAGAATGGAGTTAGGCAGCTGCACACCAAAAAATACCAGGAATTGCCAGCAATCCACCAGCAGTTACGGAAAGACAAGGATTCCCTACAAATTCCAGAGGCAACAAGGCCCTACTGACACCTTGAGACTTCTGGTCTCCCCACCTCTAAGACAATATATTTCCATTGTTTTAAAGCACCCAGTTCGTGGTACTCTGCCTAGGAAGCTGAAGTATTATCTTGACATCAAATCATAATTATCAGATTCAGTGTATTACACACCACTAAGCCAACATACTTATCTTCTGCTTAAAAGGTTCTCCAAAATACAGCTCCATGAGTGACAAAACAACCAACCAGAGAAATTTGAACTGAAGACTTCATCTTTCAAATCTAAGTAACACAAAGTAAAATAACTTTCATTGAAAAATTCTTTCAACTTAGCCAGTGGAGAACTGACTTTTGAGTCATTTGCTTCTGGTACTCTTGTAAGTTTTCAGGTGGAACATTACCTAGTTGCTGGGACCTTAGGAAAGTATGTTGGTCTCCTTGGACTTGCTTTCATAATTGGAAGAGTCAGGACCCACATGTACTAATATTCTCTTGAGTTTCTTTTTTTTTTTTAAAAGAGAGAGTGAGAGAGGAGAGAGAGAATTTTTAATATTTATTTTTCAGTTCTCGGCAGACACAACATCTTTGTTGGTATGTGGTGCTGAGGATCGAACCCGGGTCGCATGCATGCCAGGCGAGCGCGCTACTGCTTGAGCCACATCCCCAGCCCTCTTGAGTTTCTTTTGAGATTTCCCCGAAGGAAAAAAACTGACAAAGGAAAAAAGACAAAAACCACCTCCAAATGATAGAAATGAAAAACAAAGGATAAATAATCAAATTTTATGCCTTAATAAGGAAGTTAAGGCACCACACAGGAAATAGTGACATAAAAACTTGATGTGGTGTCAAATTCAATCTCTAGGCTTGTCCCTTCTCTCTCTCACACACACACACATTGTACAAATTTATTATTTTTGATGAGACATACTACTACCAGTTGAGGGCTCTTTAGAGGATTAAGTATGAATATACACAACCAGGCACCAGAATGAATTCAATCAATGTTGGTTCCCTACACCTAAAATAAAAGGGCTGGACCATTTACATACATGTTCAAGGTGCTATAATCTTGAGGTAGGGCAGTCTCCAGGTTTTCCCCCTGGGTACTTATTATCTAGCATTAGTACTCTGAAGTCATGGTGATTTTAAAGTGGTTAAATAGTAAATGTAAGTTTCTTCCAAACTGGATTTTATCTATCTTCACACCTTCAGGACTACCTTCTTAAGCACCTACTGAATAGAACAAAAATGGTTATTGCAGTAAATAGCTTACATTTAATTGTAATATGCTCAATAGTAATACACATAATACCTACAAATTCTCCTTTAGCAAATAATATTAATTCCAGAGAAGACAGAGTTGCTCAAATGCACGTTACTCATGGGAAGACGACACACATGGCAGAACACACAAAATAACTGCCTTCTGAGTTGAAAATGAAAACCTTGCTACATCACAGAATGAAGTATTAGTTTAGAAATATACCAGAAGAGATGAAAACAACAGTACAGTCTATAATCCCAGTGACCTGGGAAGCTGAGGCTGGAGGATAAGTTTGAGGTCAGAATCAGTAACTCAGAAAGATCTGTCTCGGAATAGAAAATAAATGGCTGGGGATGTAACTCAGTGGTTAAGTGCCCTTGGGTTCAGTCCCCAGTGTCCCCCCAATTTGTTTGTATCTCAAATGATACATACAATCAGAACAAGAAATTTTGGGGGGAAAATGTGCCTATAAGAGGCCCTTCTAGTAGTTTGGAAAAAATGGCTCAACTCCTTAGAAACCAGGCAATTTTAAGATAAGCAACTAAAATTCTCATCTTCTCCAAATTTTATACTTCAATTAGAATTCTTTTCATTTTTTGTTCTGAGGATTGAACCCAGGGGGTGTGTCACCACCGAGCTACATCTGTAGTCTGTATTATTTTTGAGATAGGGTCTTGCTAGGTTGTTGAGGCTTGTCTTGAACTTGCAATTCTCTTGCCTCAGCTTCCTGAGTCTCTGGGATCATGGGTGGACACTATCCTGCCTAGAGAATTCTTACACATTTTTAACGGCCTTTCTAATATTTCTCACTACAAAAAAAAAAAAAAAAAAAAGACAGATCTTTACTGATTAAGGGTCTCACCAAGTTGCCCAGGGCCTCACTAAATTGCTGAGGCTGGTCTTGAACTTTCAATCCTCCTGCTCCAACCTCCCGAGCCCTGGGATTACAGGTATACACTTCTGCACTTGGCTAAAGGATTCTTAAATGCATATTAATAAATGAAAACAGTCACTCCGAAAATGATAAATATCTTGTTATTCCACTATTTGTTGTTCTGAAAAAGGTAAAACTAGAGAAACAGTAAGAAAGATCATATGGTTATAACAAATTAAAAGTTAAAAAAAAAATATATCAGTGGTTACTACGGGGGACCTCACTCCAGATTACTTATCTCTTTCCCCTGAGGAAAGGTGTCCTCTTCCTACAGAGTTCTTGGTGGTAGTATATAGGTATACTCTTTTTCTAGTGCAAAGGAGGCCCACAAGGCAGAGGGACCAAGGAGAAACCAGAGACAGGCCAGTTTTAAAATAGTCCTACAGCAAGAAGGAGCTGCTTGGCAAGTCACCGCCTAGTGCTTTACTCACCACTTCACTTGCCACTTTGTGTTTAGGACAGTCTCCCAACTCCTAAGTGTTCTTCCCATCTTCTTATTTAAAAGTAGTAACATCATACTGACTTAAATTGGGGGGAAACCAAGTACTATTAACCTTTTTTTGAGATGCTGGGAATCATACCCATGGCCTTTTGGATGCTGAGCAAATGCCCTACCACCAAGCTATTCTTCCAACCCAACCACACTTAAATGGGTACTACCCAAATGCTGTTGAATTCTGCCTTTCATTTCCCCTCACAAAAAAAAAAAAAAAAAAAAAGTGTAAATAAAGTCTCACTTCATAATCAAATTTTAGGAAATAAAGGACAAATTCTACAGTATTAACTTTTTAGATTATTTTCTGACTTAAAAATGTCAGTTCTCAAACCAATAAAGACAAGGTTAGTAATCAAAGTTTACAAAAATATTTCTGAAAAACTAAACAAGGTACTCTTTACCTCTTAAAATATCTGAAGCACAATTCTAACACCATCCAAGGTACTCACAATCAAATAATTAGCTTTTCTAGTTTTAAAATGTCCACTTTATTCCATAACACTTAGCCAGATATCATTTACATCTGAGGAAGAGAAGGACCATGAGACTGATTTATGGTAAAACACTAAGAAATTGTAGTCCAATTTTACACATTTCCAGGAACCCCCAGACAAGTGTACCACAATGCAGAAATATGGGTATCACTACTACATTTTACATGAGATTAAAGGGAAGTATCAATCAACTTCAGAAAGTAGTAAATTCACCTGTCCCTTAAAATATGGGTAATGCAATTGTTACAAAGTCATAGTAAATGGTTTTATAAAATGTAATTTTATTTTATGTTACTCTGCTGTTACATAGGGCATAACATTTTCACAAGGCTTTTTTGGGACTACAGTCAATGATTAGAAACACACAATAGTGGTCCAACTCTCTAAAGAACAATCACAAGACAAACTGGACACCCTCTCACATGTGCACAAATCTGCATGGAAAAGTACTAAAGTTTTAGACTTGGACTTGTGTACTTTTATTTCCCCTTTCTAGTGTATTAAGAAATGACATGCACTTTTAATTTGCCAAAAGCAATGCTTGTATTCTGGCAGCAACATGCTACTTCTATTACATAGTAAAGTGAATACCAGAACTACAAAGGCAGGAGGTGTAAGTGAATTTTTATTGGGAAGGGAAGTTGTCAACTTAAACAGCAGCAAATGATGAGTGAATAAGGAAACTCCCTGTGATCACAGATGGACATGACCTCCACAACATGGGATATAGGAGGCATTTCAATTTGTGAACCCCCCCCCAAGCCAGGAAATGTCAAGTGCTCTCCCATTCCATCTAATACTTCTGGATTCCCACTAAAAAGGAATACAGTAAGAGTATAGAAAGGTTGCTTACTGAAAGGAAACCCTCAAAGAAGAATAAAGAAGGGAATGTAGAAAGTAAGAAGTCATGTAGAACACTCTTTAAAATTGCAATTAACTACATTTTCTTATCTTCACAGTAATACAAAACACAGTCACTTGTAGAACTGGTTCAGATTACTTAAATATCAGATACATTTTCAGTCCTCTACTAAGTGTTTGGAATTACTTATGTTTATATGAAATGAAGCTATTAATACTTTTCTACAGCAGTAACTGCACACCAGGAAGGCCAAGACAAACACAAATCAAGGAATGGAGTTTTCCCAAAGCTGCAGTGTGAAAAGACTATAAACAGTTGATTCCATACACATGAATGGGTTTCTTTGCTATAGGAAATCCAAGTGGAATAAGGAATGGAGATGTGTAAAAAGGTTTCTTGAGGGAAGAAGGATGACACCCTGTTTGCATTTAGTTTTCAGCCCCTTCTGCTGCATCACATTCTTCTCCTGCACTGTCTGATGTCCATAACTAGAAAAAAATTAAAAAAAAAAAAGTTATATTAGGTTACTATTTCCAGATCAGACAATCTGTCAAGTCCTACTGCTACATCAAAGTGTAATTTTTCTTTTTTGGGGAGGTGGGGGTGGAGGACTGGAGACTGAACACAGGGTGCTTAACCACCATGTCATATCCCAGCCCTTTTGATTTTTTTCAGGCAGGATCTTGTTAAGTTGCTTAAGAGCCTTACTAGCAAATGTCTATCGTGTGCAAAGTCCTGAGTTCTATGCCAAGTTATGTGAAACAAACCAACCAAAAAAACCAACAGGGGGAAAAAAAGATCACAAAGTACTATTTTCTAAGGATCTTTCTAGTTTTAGGATAAAAAGATGAAGTGAAAACTTGTTAACTAATACTGATTATAATCATTTCAAAAAAAATGGGTAATTTTTTAGTACAGGGATTGAAACTTGGAGTGTTCCACTACTGAGCTACATCCCCCTTTTTGTTTTCGAGACAGGCAGAGTCTAAGTAAGTTGCTGAGGCTGGCCTTGAACTTGCAATCCCCCTGCCTCAGCCTCCAAGGATTATAAGTGTGTGCCACCATGCCTTTTAATAGAACACGGTGTTTCACTGGATCTTAGGAAAGCTTCTACAACTATATAGTCCCTAATAAGCTATTGCAAATTTACCCAAATAAAGGGAATACTATGTGCTGGGGTTATAGCTCACATGCACAAGGCCCATGGTTTGATCCTTAGCACCACAAATAAATAATTAAACAGGATACTACAACTATATAACCCTATGCTAACATAATCAACACCTTCAACCCACAGACTAGCATTATGTTAATACCAAATTCCTTTGTTCTTAGTACCTTCTCAGGAATGTCTGATAAAATGCCTATTCACTAGGGAAACCTGCCTACGAATTCTACTTATGTATTAACTGTCCATTTTCTGAGAGAATAAACTACTTTTGTTCCTGAAAGGAAATAAAAGAGTGAATAACTCACTGTTAAGTTGTCTCTAAGCAACTGCATGATGAGGGTGCTGTCCTTATATGAGTCTTCATTCAGTGTATCAAGTTCTGCAATGGCCTCATCAAAAGCCTGATAAATATTAATATCCATGGTAAGCGATTGATAGAAACTGGTTAGTTTACCATTTTTATAATATATGCGAACATCAATGTTATATTCTACTATCAGTTAACAACAAACTCAATGGCATCATTTCCTGAGATTCACAGTTTAAGAACTCGTGCATATAATCTGAAACTTAAAAAGCTATGTCTTAAACACTAAGCATTTCTTGGTTCTTTAATAGGACACACAGTACGGTAACAATGATTAATATAACCTACAAGAACTACTATTTATTTGGAAAAGCCTCTTGCCCTGGCAGGCAATACTTCCCAAACCTTGTTTCCTGTCTAAAGTAATTCACACTTCTTTGACTACTCTGTCCATGCTCTTTAGCCAGATTACTGCTATAATCACTGTTAGAAGAGATTATGGTGTTCAGGGCTAGGGACATGTGGACAAGATGTAATAAAAAGGAATATATCCACATAAATACTGAAGAAATCCTTCCTATCCATCCAAGTGAAATACCTAGAAATTAACTTTTTTTGGGGGGCAGGGGCAGGTGGTGGTACCAGGGATTGAACTCAGGGGCACTCAACCACTGAGCCACATCCCCAGCCCTATTTTGTATTTTATTTAGAGACAGGGTCCCAATGAGTTGCTAAGTGCCTTGCCGTTGCTGAGGCTGGTTTTGAACTCACGATCCTCCTGTCTCTCGTGAGCCACTGGGATTACGGGCTGGCATGTGCCCAGCTGAAATTAACAAACTTGATATCTAAAACAACCTTAGAAAAAGAGGACATTTCCTGGAAAACATCTTACCGTTTTAGCCAGTGTGCAGGCAAGCTCTGGGTTATTAAGGATCTCATAGTAAAATACAGAAAAGTTAAGAGCCAGCCCCAGGCGGATTGGATGTGTGGGTTGCATCTCTTTCTTGCTTATATCAAATGCCTCTTGGTAAGCTCCTTGGGAATTATCTATCGTTTCTGAGAAGAAAAGAAAAAACACTATACCCAAAATATCCAATATATAGCACATTAACTTTAACACATGCTACTAGCGTTTGGTAGAATGAGACTTTTCTCTGTAGCATTTTTTAAACCACTGCATACTAGTACTAGATATTTAAAAATTAATTGATAATGCAAGAAAGTGGGGCACAGCCATTATATGAAACTTTTTTGTTTTAAACTGTGCTGGTATTACTTAATCACTTGGTCACTCAACTGTCTTTATACTGCTGCTTGCTTACAGCTAATTTATAAAAATGCTTGAGATAGTATATCACATTTTCCCATCTCTGAGACTAAGATGTTTTCCCTTTTAGTACTAGGGATTGAACCCAGGGGCACTTAAACATCGAGCCACATCCCAGCCCCCTTATTTATTTATTTTTTATAGTTGTAGATAGATAGCATACCTTTATTTGCTTAGGTTTTTTTATGTAGTGCTAGAAATTCAAACCCAGAGCCTCACACATGCTAGGCAAGCACTCTGCCACTGAGCTATAGCCCCAACCCCAGCCCCATCCCTTTTAAATATTTTATTTAGCAACAGGATCTGGCTGAAGTTGCTTAGAGCCTTGCTGATTTGCTGTGTACCACTTTACACAGCCCTCTCCTGAATTATAAGACCAAGCCTATCAATAAAAATAAATCAATGGTGAGAACAAAAAAAATTTTTTTTTGTAGTTGTAAACGAACAGAATGCTTTTATTTTATTCCATAATTTTCATACGGTGCTGAGAATTGAACCCAGTGCTTCACGCATGCCAGGCAAGCGCTCTGCTACAGAGCCCTAGCCCCAGCCCCAACCCCACAATTTTTTTTGACTGGAATGCTACCTCCCTAAATAATGAGAACACTTTACAAATACCTTACCACCAAAATCTCCAGATTTTGTGCCTTTATAATCATTGTTTTGAAAAGGCGCCCACATGAGCCTTAAAGACTAACATAACACAAATTAAGCTATTGCTGAATGTGTGTATTTTCCTTCTTCTGAAATAGCCTATTATTGACCTAATTACGGCTGGAATAGCCCTCATGTAGTGAGAAGGGCATGCTGTCAGGCACATGAGAAAGCCCAACACAGGAGAATAGTAGTAATATAAGGACAGCCCACTTACAAATCCAGATGAACAGAATGCATGTGAGAACTATGTGTGGGAATCAGGGGTGTCAGTGAGCTACAAGCAGCTAATTCAGATTAAAGCCAGGGATATGTCCCAATCTCCCAAGGACATTCCTTTGACTTGTTATAAATATTTTCATTTCTGTGTCAATGTTTTCAGGTCCAGTTCTGCTTATCTGTGTGGCAAGAGAAATTATACATCAGCACAAAGTGTTAGCTTAGTAGACAGATTTTACTACAGAAAAGTATAACTATTTTTTCTTTATATCTTCAATTACACTGATACTTAGGATGGCAGAATTCTCGTTTTCAGTGACTAACTCAGAGATCAGAGTATAGGAGTACATCTTTTTGGATGAGGCAACATTAAGAAAAAAACAAGCTTATTGTAAAAAACTAGGAATTCCGTGATATTTCTCTACCTTCAACTTTACAATTTTGTCAGCAGGTCCATATATAAAATTCAGTAGGGTTTATTATAATACTCGCTAATAATACTCCAGAAGACTGAGTTCACTGCAAATAGGTTTACTTTTCCACAATTAAAAGAGGGAGACTGATTATTACTTTTTCCCATCATTTTTTAAATGATACTCTAAAATACAAAATAGGGCTGGGGATGTGGCTCAGTGGTCGAGTGCCTCTGTGTTCAATCCCCAGTACCCTCACCAAAGGTATTTAGTATTCTATTTTTATGACAATTCTTCCAGTCAACACAGTTCCTATGTATTCAAATAAAACCTAGACATAAGGGTCATTTAAAATTACTGTTAAGTTGGAACAAATCATACACCAACAATAGACTCATCTTACCTATCTTCAGAAATCTGATTAGCAATGTTGTGATCCTTTAAAGTTGGTAATATGTGGGAGACTAACCTTGCACTTGACTGAGTCACAGAAATATGGCAGAACTTTCCCCACCCTTCTTGGGTTTGAGGGTCGAGGGTTGGTGTCTCGTGCATGGGTCTGTCTTGCTATAGCCCGCCCCATGAGTGGAGCTATGCTCACCTGTTCCTTTGTAATATAACCCCTTGCCCTGTTTAGGATAGAATCTTCCATGGAAATGCCGTGTGTGTGTGTGTGTGTGTGTGTGTGTGTGTGTGTGTGTGTCCCCTTCTCTTACTGTGTCCTTGAGTATGGCCTACCCAGATGCCAATCAACCTGCTGACAGTGGACACATGAAGAAGACTCAGTCCCCTGAAACCCCCTTGCCTCATTAGAATAGCTTCTCCTCAATAAAAGGGGTCAGTGCGTGCTCTCGCTCTCTCTCTTCCTGCGGACCTTAAGATCAGAGGAGCCATCACTGCGACCCCAAACAAAAAGGTACTTAGCCCAGTGCAACTGGAATAACCCTTGAGCCTTTTATCCTGAACAGAAACCTGACAGTAGTAGTATACTAAACTAATGACAAAGGAAAATAACATACTGTTTCTATGTTCTACATGTAATTTCCACTGAAACACAGAATCACCCAGAGCTAAAAATATTAAGAGATTGAGCCTGTTATTAATATCAGATTAGAATTAGAATTCACATGTGTTTAAATTTTTAAAGGACACATTAAATTAATGACTACATTTTTTTCTTCTCTTTATTTGGGACTAGGGATTAAACACAGGGTACTTTTACTTCTGAGCTACTTCCTCAGTTCTTTTTTATATTCTATTTTGAGAGAGGGTCTTACTAATTGCTGAAGCTGGCCTCTAATTTGTGATCCTTCTTCCCTAGCCTCCCAAATCATGTGCTCCAAATAAGGCAATATTCACTTTCATGACATACAAGTTGCACAATTTTCTTTTAAATTATAAAGGGCCTGGAGACATAGACTATCATTATAAGTGTCATCTTCTCCCCGACTCCCTTTTATACATTGACTTTACATGTATGTCAAATATACTTACGTTTCCGATCATCACCACAGGCAACTTCAGCAAGGTACCGGAAGTAATCTCCTTTCATTTTCAGATAGAAGACCTTACTCTCTGGATTAGTTGCATTGGCTATTAAATACTTATCCAACAATTCCTGAAAGAAATAAGATAAAACAGTAAACACTAGTAAAAACTATTTAATTACAGACAAGAACTTGTAATATAATGATATGCTTCTGCCTATCATGCATTTGAACTGCCTATTATCAATATAACATTATATCATTCTAGCCAGAACTTGAAGCATGTTCTTACAACTGCTTGTTGTAAGCTTTAAATCATGTGGCCTACAGTTTCTAACAGTAAAGCTAAATTACCCCAAACATTATTAAAAACAACCTGCCCTTTTACCCAGCCATTCATGCATCATTTATTGATCCTTGCATACATGCCAGGTATGTATGGCCAGAGTGAATATATACAAGACTGAAGATAAGGTCCCGGCTCCTAAGAAGCTCCCAGCTCCTAAGAAGCTTCCAATCTACATACCAAGTGTTAATAGATATAGAAATGACATGCTATGAAAGCACAGAGATTAAATAGCTGGTTCTGTCAGAGACCCCAGGGGTCAGACAAACTTCCTAGGGGAGAGATACTTGAATATCAAGAAGAGTGAATGAACCAAGAAGAAAACAGGGATTTGTAATCATTTTATTTAGGGAGGGGAAACAAAACATTTAAGACATCAAGTTCCAGGGAGAAGAGTACAATCAGGGAACAAACAAATAAATCATCACAGCCTCAAGCAGCATGTCCAGTACCCTCTACAGACAAGCACCTGTCAAGAATAAGGCAAGCCCAGGAACTGTGTATGAGCTTTAGAAACTTAAATAGCAATTTTATGTCAACTGAATTTGAATTTTTTAAAAAAGCAGCACCAGGGATGACCCAAGTGCTCTATCCCTAAGTTACACCCCAGCTTGATTTTACATATTTCCAAAATTGGGTATTTCTTTTATGCCTGATTTCATATCAAGATACTTGCAACTTGATGGAACGAAAACCAGTGCTGCTCAAACAGAAGTATTTTTACTTCCAAAGATGCCAGGTATGACCAGGAGTATTAAAAAAAAAAAAAAAAAGTCATAAAAAACAAGTATGGTATTTTAAGACTACCGATTTTACTTGATGTTAAGTAATTAAAATCTTTTTTGGCCAGGCACAATGGTACATACTTGTAATCCCCAGTGACAGGGGGACTGAAGCAGCAGGACCACAAGTTCATAGCCAATCTAAGCAACATCGCAAGACTCTGTCTCAAAATAAAAATAAAAGGACCGGGAATGCAGCTCGGTAGTATGGCAACCTTGGATTCAATCCCCAGTACAAAAAAAAAAAAAAAAGGTACTAAAATATTGTGGAATATAGTGAAATTCTCTTAGAAATTTTAAGATCGTAACACCCACTGCATACGTTTGTTTTGGTAATAAATTTTTTCAGATGCCACTAGCTCTGGATTTGGTAATGAGGGAAATGTTACATGTTAAGTGCTCAGGTAACCATGTCACATGTTAAGTGCTCAATAAACGCTGGCTGTTACTGGCCAGTTCTCCTGCCTAGGTACACAGTTTGAGAACTGCTTCAGGCAAAGTTAAACTAGTGAAAAATTCTAAGCAAGAAAATTAAGAATGCACTTTGGAAAAATAGTTACATACTATCAGTTAAGAAAACATAAAAGTACCAACAATGATACGAAGTGGGGAGTTTGTAGAATAACCCAGTAAATCTGCTTCAACTTCAGATAAATTCACTACTGAAGAAAATGCAGACTTTTTATAGATCTAAAAATACAAGTTTAGAAAATGTAGTTCTAATCCAAGAAACCTTGTTTACCTAATTTAAAAATGACCCAACAAGACCAACTACTGCATTTACAAGTTATTTTAATGAAAAGAAACAGAAAAACATAAAACCTTTAAAGTTAAAAAAAAATTGTTATTTTAAATGTTATATTAAAATGGTCAAATCCCCAGCCCCCTGAAGGAATATTTTAAAAGGCCTGAGGCTTTTAAAATAAAATTAGTGAAAAATTATGTAATAAACTCCCAGAAGTTCATATATTATGAAAGTGGCAAGTATGAAAACCATGGCTGAAGCTGGAAAGTCGTTGGGCCAGGAGTGTGGCAAAAGGCCCAAAGGGCCACACCCAAGGTACAAACAAGCGCTGCTCCACATCATCACACTCAGAAGGGGAAAAGGAATCATGGGATTCTTTTTAAGAATTTCTTCTGTTCAACATTACCAGTACATTTTTAACAGTTATTTAATAAACCCCAAACTCTTCCCCAGAATCTTAGAAAGCCACACTATTTTTTCCCTCTATGTCTTTTAATTTTAAAATTGAAAGTTTAAAATTTTTATGAACTGAATTTAGCATTTTTTTTCTTAAAGGAGGGAGGCAATAGTGACAGCCATTTAAAAAAGTTCTAAATCTCAAACTGAGTCTTTTTAAAACATTTTTTTTTGGGGGGGGGGTACAGGTGAGTGAACCCAGAGGTGCTTAACTACTGAGCTTTTTAAAAAGTACCCCAGTACTTTTTTTTTTGAAACAAAGTCACACTACGTTACTCATGGCCTCACTAAGTTGCTGAGGCTGCCTTTGAACTTGTGATCCTCCTGCCTCAGCCTCCTGAATCACTGGGATTATAAGCATGAGCCACCACTGCTGGCTTCTTCTTTTTAAATAAGGAAAAAAAAAAAAAAAGTCAAGTCTGACTAAATAGAGGGCTTGGGGTAAGAAGCAGAGATGAGAGAAATTTCCATTCTAGCACTAGTCTCTCCTGAGTCAGGTGTAGGCTGCTCATGAGGACCTGTTGACATGGACTATATTACAATTACAAGCAAACTTGCCTTCTGAGGATTCAGTTAGCTGCTACTAGTGCATTAGTTAGAACTCAGCCACTTATGAGCTAACTTCTCCTTTCTAAAATTATTAATTTTAACAACTAGTTTGCATATAGCCATTACGTACGATTTACAGTGTTGGGCTTTTATAAAGTGACTTGGACATTACTTCCATCCTGGAGTTTCAGCCAGGTATCATGGGTTCTTTTTCAGATGCCACTAGCTCTCTGTGAAGGAAACAACAGGTACAGAATAATTCTGTCTTCCCATATGATGTGTATTTTAGTCCAATTAAAAGATAATGGAGGGCTGGGGTTGTGGCTCAGTGGTAGAGCACTTGCCTAGCATGTGTGAGGCACTGAGTTCGATTCTCAGCACCACATATAAATAAATGAGTAAAATAAAGGTCTATCAAGATGTAAAAAAAAATGTCCAGAGGATTAAAAAAAAAAAAAAAAAAGTAAGACATTTAAAAAAAAAGATAATGGATGCTGCTTCAGTCTTACCAAAATGACCATGGTTCTATCTAGTTATCCATGGCAATTAATATGAGATGGAATATAGGCTACTAAAACTTGAGGCATACAGCCTGTCCAATTTAATTGGTAGTATTTAAAAAATTATTTTAAAAAACTCAATACAGATCCCCGAGAGGAAAAACAAAAAACAAAAAACAAAAACCCTGCAAATAGATCCAAACTTACAACTGGCTCCCTCAAAATCTTTCCAAATAAGTGTATTAATTAAAGGGCTACAGAGGAGGCTCATAGTAGATTGCTGGCCTATGATGCTCGAAGCTCAGCACTGGGAGAGAAGGGGTACTGCTAAGATGCCAAGAGAGAGAAGTAGTGAATCAATGTTAACATTTATACAGTTAAAAGTTCCTCCATTAATTTTCTGGATACATTATTCTTTTTTTTTTTTTAAAGAGAGAGTGACAGAGGAGAGAGAGAGAGAGAGAGAGAGAGAGAGGGAGAGAATTTTTAATATTTATTTTTTAGTTCTCGGCGGACACAACATCTTTGTTGGTATGTGGTGCTGAGGATCGAACCTGGGCCGCACGCATGCCAGGCGAGCGCGCTACCGCTTGAGCCACATCCCCAGCCCTGGATACATTATTCTTATCAATGAAGTTAGAAATCCCCCTTATAAACTCTTTAATTGGAAAATGTTGTGCTCTTGGGAGCTTTGGAGCAGGATTGAGCTCCTGCCAGTGCTCGGTTGTTACCTGAGGGGCAGAAGGTTCTCCTTTTTGAGAACCTGAGAGAGCATAAAGATCCTATCATTACCCTCAACCACTTTTCTAAAGTAATTTGTTTGTCTTCAGTGATATTCCATAGCACTCAATACTAAATAAACTCACTGATAAGTAATTTCTGATTTACAAACAAAATAAGCTGCTCATCTCTCATTATAGAGCTTTCTCTTTATACTAATCTGATTTAGGAAAAAAAAGTAACCAAAGAAGAGCTTTAAAACAGGAGCAAAACAATCCAAAAGAAACAAATGTTTTAAGGCTTTTCAAATTTCCTATCAGCTTATTAAAGTTCATTAATCTGCAGTATTAATATGTTCAATCTCTAATTTTAGGTCATTATTACAAACAAACAAAAACCTTAAAATGGAGCATAAGGCCAAACTCAAATTAGAGATGTCTGTGTGTTTATGTGTGTGTGGGGATACTACTAGGGACAAAACCCAGAGGTGCTCTCCCACTCAGCCATACCACTTTTCCTGTTGTTGTTTTGAGACCATGTTACTAACTTGCAAAGGCTAATCTCAAGCTTGTGATCCTCCTGTCTTAGCCTCCAGAGTCACTTGGATTACAGATGTGTGCTGGCATACCCAGCTCAAATCTTTAATCAGTAACACAACCCAAGTAGAGCTTTAGAAATTCAATTATCATCTGTGGAAATGACTTGTGTACTGTCATTAGCTCTATGAAATCTTGTGGCAAATTGGTTCCCAAGAATATGTTTTTTTTTTTAACTATGTAATGAGGGTATTATAATCTAAAAGCCTAACTTCAAGCCCCATTCTACCCTGAGTATACCCACTAGGGTTAAATTTCATAAAGGTTTTGCTGCCTTAACCAAGCAAGCAATGAAACACTGACGGTTTGATTCAAGTCATCATTTGTGGAAATGTTTTCTATCATTAATTAAAAATTATTGGGCCAGGCACAGTGCTACATGCCTGTAATCCTAGCAACTTGGAAGGCTGTGAAACTTTTTTAAGAATGCAGTGAAACTTTATCATAGAGATCAAGCAAGCCTTATGACACATCATGCTGTGTGATCAGCCGACAGTTCACTGTGTGACTAGCTGATGGTAAGTAGCATAGCATTCCATTTAGAACTCACCCTCAGCTACAAAATCTAATCAATTTCTTTCCACCTTAAATGCCGTTAAAATTTTTCACTTAGGCTATGCCAAATCCTAAAACCTCTACAAACTAACTTAATGAAGTGGTGGAGCTGGAGAACACTGACTATATGTGCTGGTCTGCCCAGGATCATCTCAGTTTAAGCTGCCATCCCAGTATAATTATTAATACTATTTTTTTTTCATTCCTAGAAGTATCCACTTTTGGAAGATATTATACCACCACCCTGCAGAAGAGATGTAACATATTATGTTCAAAGCCTTCTAGTTTGCTTCCTTCCCCAACCCCATTATTGACCTCAGGGCTTAAAGTATGCTAAGCACCTGTTTTACCACTGACTCACATTCCCTATTTCCAAAGTATTTTTTTCAATACTTACAAGGTAAGGAATTAAATTTATTGCTGCACATTTAACGTTCACATAAAAGACACTTCTTCAGATATGCACTAAAAACCACATGTGATGACATCTAATCGGTAGGACTTTTTAAAACACTAATTACCCTATTTATCAAACAAACAGATGTTAATTAAAATAACCCAACTATAAATATTAACCTCATCATGTCCCAAAATAATCAAAGCAAATTTTGTAATGACACCTTGGACTTACTTTTTTTTTTAATATTTATTTTTAGTTTTCAGTGGACACAATATCTTTATTTTAGTCTTATGTGGTGCTGAGGATCGAACCCAGCTCCCCACGCATGCCAGATGAGTGTACTACTGCTTGAGCCACACCCCCCAGCCCTGGACTTACTTTTTAATAGTGCCTTCCCTTCCCTTACCCATTCATCCCTTCAGATAATACTCCATTTTATAACTAATGTTTAATCTTTTAACTATATTAAAATAAAATTAGTGGATAATAAATATTCTAACATACATTTTATAACATTTGTTAAAAGTCCTAACTAAGGCATAAGAGACAAAGTAATTATAATAAAACAATATGCATTTCAATATGTAAATGTTTATGTATCCACAGTGTAAACATAGCATAGATGGTTGGATGTCTGCCTCTAAAAATCACCAATACAACATTATTTTCAATTACAAATTTACAGTCTGTTCAAATATCACAAACGGCCTATCCACCAGTCAATAACAAGCAAAACAAAGTACAATCTTCTCTTCATTCTTCCACAGTACTTTGCATTTCTGTTTAACTTGGTGTTACTAAAAACCATGAAATAAAACTTAAAAAATAAGCAACCAGGCATACAAAGTTCAGAGGCTAAAGCAGAAGGATCACAAATTTGGGGCCAGCCTCGCAACTTAGCAAAATTTAGTCTCAAAAGAAAAAATAAATAAATAAAAAGGACTGGGGATGTAACTCAATGGTAGAGCATCCTTGGGCTCTATCCTTAGTACTACAAACAAACAAAAAACCACTGGGTAGACTTCCATAATTCAAGATACACATGTAAGTTCCATAGAGAAAGTTACTAAAATCCCCAAAAAAACTTTTTCAGGGGATCATAAAATAAATGAGAAAATCAGAAGACAAATAGAAGTGTTATTTCTCAGGTACTTAAAAAATAAGTGTTAATAAAAAAAGGTATGTTGAAATGATTAAAGAATTCTTTAGAGAGATACATACATACATATATATATATATATATATAAACATTTATGAATTATAACAGATAATGACAAAGACTTCAAAATAACTGGGGTTTGGAGGTAGGGCTAAAAAAACAGAATCCTTAACTATTGAAGCTGGGTAGGGATATATATTATTTTCTTCATTCTTGTAGAAGTTTGAAAATTTTCCTGATTAAAATAAACAGGATTGGGCTGGGATTGTGGCTCAGTGGTAGAGTGCTCACCTACCATGCATGAGGCACTGGATTCGATCCTCTGCACCACATAAAAATAAAATATTATGTCCACCTAAAACTAAAAACTAACTAAATAAATAAAATAATCAGGATTAAAAAAAAAAAAGCCAGGAGGAAAGAATACAAAGAATTAAGAATGGGCTGCTTGGAGGTGAGAGGAGAGAAAGGTTTTGTTTTGTTTTTTTTTTTTTAATAAAAACAAAACAACTGATAGAAAAGACAGTGGAATGGGATGGACATCATTATCCAAAGTACATGTATGGAGACACGAGTGGTATGAATATACTTTGTATACAACAAGAGATATGAAAAGTTGTGCTCTATATGTATAATATGAATTGTAATGCACTACTGCCATATATAACAAATTAGAATAAAAAATTTAACAACAAAAAACAACTAAAGAATTTAGAAATAGATGAAGGGAAAATTAATAATATGGAAGGTACATCTGAAGAAACTACACAGAACCCAGAATAAAGAACTAACGAGACAAAAAAGGTAGAGAAGTTATGACATAAATACAAAGTCTAAAGATAATTTCTAATAGGAATTTCAGGGGAGAATAAAAAGAACGAGGAAGAAATGTTAATCAGAGGTAATGGATAAGACTCTCTGTAATCATATAATCATCTTCAGATTGGTAATGCACACTAAATCTCAATCAAGATAAAATAAAAATAAATTCATACCTAGACCATCATGGTAAAATTGCAGAATGCCAAAGACAAGAAAATTCTTAAAAGCAACCAGAGAAATGACAGGTTACCTATAAAGGAAGAAACAATAACATGACTGACAGTTGATTTTTCATAAAACAATCAAGAATCTTCAAAGTGCTGGGAAAAACAACTGTCAGCTAGAATTCCATAACCAATTAAAGTAGCACATAAAGGCAAAGACACTTCCAGACAAAGACAGATGTTCCCACTCAGGCCATTACTGAAGGAATCTTTTTAGAGTGGGAAGGCAAAGTAATGGCATAAAGGGAAGGTACCAATTGGAATATTAACAGTAACTAAAATACCATGTAACCAAAAATTTCCTAGTCATAATCTTGGAAGAGTTCTCATTCTCTCCCAAACTGAGGAAACACAGAAGTATTACAAAATGTTGAGTGTGATCATTCAAGTTTGCAAAGTAGTAGTACCTTGTGTGTGAAGGATGCATGGCATTAAATCAAAATCAGTGTTGAGGACAGGGTTCCTCAATTCTTTTAAAGGACCAGGTAAATTTTCAAGAGTTTTTTTTTTTTGCCTTAAGACCAACAGACATCTGCCTTTAAGACTATACTTGCTAAAATAGGATAACCAAATTATGATAATTTGCTCCAATAGGAAACGTTTCATTTCTGAAACATTTTAATTGTCCACAATGTATTTTAAGACGACATGCATTCATTGACATGATTTTAACCAACTTACATGTTAGTAACTCACAAATGTTCCTTACTTAGTTGGGCAATTTACTTTTACAGTTCTGTACCTCAGTTTTCTCATTTATACAATAGTTACTGATGGTTCCTACTTCACAGGGTTGTTGTGAAGATTAAATAAATTAATAAACACCACTTGGTTAAAAAAAACCTCAATCATCCTGCACCAACAAAACAGATCTTTTTCTTACACACCAGGATAAGCGCCTCCTATATTTACTGACATCTAGATGGATCACTGGAATTTTAACTACTTATTTTTTGAAAATTACTTTTGTCTTCTTAACATAATCTATCATTGGTTTTCTTCTCCTAGTTATTTTTTTGTCTTAGGAAAAGCACTCAGTAGCCCTAGTAAAAACTTGAGTGTCATTCTACTGTATCTTTTGGCCTCACTCCCCCTTGCCGTCAAATGTTCAAGAGTCACACAAGTCCCAGGAAGTAATTTTCTTTAAGAAGTCAAGACAGCACTTAGAAACCTCAAAGAATCAAAGTACACTGCAGAAATATGTATCCCCCCCCTCTCTTAAATATATACCACAGAGGGAAAAAAACTTAATCTTGCATAGATTTTATTTATACACACATGCATAGTGAGTATGTGTATTTAAATATGCAGTACATGTAACATATATGCGTTAGTAGAGATTAGTAAGAACAAGACTTGACTACAATTTGACAATGTATGAAGTAAATATATTTTAATGACACAGATGAGTTCAAAATACCAATGACCATTCTTCACAGAACTACAAAAATCAATCCCTAAATTTGTTTAGAAAAATAGCCAAGGCAATTGTGAACAAGAAAAGTGTTGTAGGAGGCACCTCAAATTATACTACAGAGCTATAGTAACAAAAATAGCATGGTACTGGTATCAAAATAGACATGAAGTCCAATAGAATAGAAGACAGAGACAAGCCCACATAGTTAAGAGCCATCTGATACTTGACAAAGGCACCAAAAATGTATGTAGGAAGAGCCAGGTACAGTGCCACATGCCTGTAATCTCAGCTGCTCTGGAGGCTGAGATAGGAGGATCAAGAGTTCAAAGCCAGCCTCAGCGATAGTGAGGCACTATGCAACTCAGTGAGACCCTGTCTCTAAATAAAATACAAAATAGGGCTGGGGATGTGGCTCAGTGGTTGAGTGCCCTTGAGCTCAATCCCTAGTACGTAACCCCCCAAAATGTGAAGACAACCTTTCAAACAAATGGCACTGGGAAAACTAGACAAACTGGATATTCATAGGTATAAGAATGAAATGAGATCTCTACTTTTCACCTTGCCTTAAAGTCAAATCCAAATGGATTAGAATTAGGAATTAGGGGGCTGGAGCTGGGGCTCAGTGGTAGAGCCCTTGCCTAGCACATGTGAGGCACTCGGTTTGATCCTCAGAACCACATTAAAAAATAATAATAATAATAATTAGGAATTAGACCAGAAACCATGCAACTATTAGAAGAATACATAGGCTCAACACTCCATCATATGGATGCAGGCACTGAAACAAGACCTCCAGAGCTTAAGAAATAAAAACCAAGAATCAATAAGTGGGATGCCATCAAATTGAAAAACCAATTATTTCCTTTGCTCTGCACAGCAAAGGAAATAATTAAGAGAGTGAAGAGACATCCTACAGAATGGCAAGAAAATCTTGGCCTCTGACAGGGGATTAATATCCAGAATTAGATTTAAAAAAAAAAAAAAACCACACAAAACTCCCAAATAGCCCAATCAACAAATGGTCAAAAGAATTTTTCAAAAGAAATACAAATGGCCAACAAACATATGAAAAAACGTTCAACATCTCTAGTAATCAGAGAAACACAAATCAAAAACCATCTCACTCCAGTTAGAATGGCAATCATCAAGAACACAATAATATCTCAGGTGAGGATGTGGGGGTGGGGTGGTATAATCATACATTGCTGGTGGGACTGCAAATTAGTACTTTGGAAAGCAGTGTGAAGATTCCACAAAAATCCAGGAACAGACATACCATGTGACCCAGAAGTCCCAGTCCTTGGTATTTCTCCCAAAGAACTAAAATCAGCATACTATAGTGATACAGCCATTTCAATATTTACAGCAGCACAATTCATAATAGCCAAATTAGGAAATCGACCCAAATGTCCATCAGTAGGTGAACAGATGGAGAAAATGTTGTATATATACACAATGACATTTTACTCAGCCATAAAGAAGAATGAAATAAAGGCTTTGCTGGTAAATGGTTAAAATCATGTTAAGTGGGGCTGGGGATGTGGCTCAAGCGGTGGCGTGCTTGCGGCCCGGGTTCGATCCTCAGCACCACATACAGACAAAGATGTGTGTCCACCGATAATTGGAAAATAAATATTGAGAAAAAATTCTCTCTCTCAAAAAGAAAGAACTGCTAGGTTTAAAAATAAACAAATAAACTTAAAAAAAATAAAAAAAAATCATGTTAAGTGAAATAAATCAGAGTCAGAAAATCAACAGCCAAACATTTTTTCTCTCATATGTAAAAGTTAGAGCAAAACAAGGGAAAGAAGATGGTGGGGGAGGGAATAGGATATCATAAATATATAGGTAAGATCAGTAGAGTAAAAGAATGAGAAGTAGGGAGGGAAAAAGTGAAAAGGAAAGAAATATAAAATGAATTTAACAAAATAATGTTATAACTTATATATGTACTAAAAAGAATTACACCTTTATGTACATGTAGAAAATATCAAATCAAATTCCTTGCACATATTATATTGTCAAAATGAATCCAAATACTATCAATAGTTATAATGCTCTAATTGAAAAAAAAATGAGTAGATCAGAAAAAACTGAGTCATGGAAATAGAAAAGGGACAGGCACTGTAGGAGAAAGACCCAATACATGGCCTAGGAGAGTATGAATCCTGGTCAATGCACTGACAAATCCACCCCTACTCTAGAGATGTCCGTCATTACACATCTGAGCAGCGATCCGATTGCTCTTGTTATCATGCCACATTCATTAAGCCAACTTTTTGATTATGACTTGATTCCTATTTATCTCCCTCCTGAAAGAAAACACACCAGTCATGCCAACAGAAGTAATGCAATTCTTGTTATTCCTCAATGTAAATAAATAAACTAAGTTTTTGTTTTATACAATCATCACATGAGCAATAATCAATATTGGCTCCACCCTGATTAAAGCTAAAGGCCACACCAAGAATTGCAGCAAACTCAAAAGTGCTAATGTGGGAAATATCACTCTCCATCCACATTTCCAGTTTTTCTGTAGTGTTACATGGCTGAGTATTCTTATATTTTGAAATATATATATACACACTAGATTGCAATATGCCCTGAGCAGAAATAAATTTATTTCCAAACCATTTCTATACTTCTCCTAATTATTCTACTTCCCTCTTATTTTCCAACCACCCAAGCTCATCAGCACTGCCTTGGACTTTTCACTTCGCATTTCACATTCCACCAGCTTTCAAGTCCTACTGATTCTATTTCCCTAAAAATATTTTCCCCCCATCTCTTCAGTGACATTCCTCCTCCCTCACCTTGGCACTGGAGATTGGACCCCAGGGCCTTTTACATATAAAGTATGCACTCTGCCACCGAGTTACACCCTGAGCCTGCATTCCTAGTACTATTATTCAAGTTAATCGTATCATTTCACCTCAACAAATCCAATAACCTAACTGACCTGCCAGGTTTTAGGGCTGACCTTTCTCTAATACATTTTGTACCCTGCAGACAGATTAACCTTAAATTCCATTTGGGGTATATTCATTCCCTACTCAAAAACCCCAAAGTCCTATCAAAGAAAAAACTTCTCATTCAAGTCCTACAGACCCCAACCTAGAGCTTCTAGGTAATGTAAATTGTAAGAGATACTGATTCAATCATCACAGAAACAGGGTGAGAAATGTATTTTCCCCAATGTACTACACAAATATAGTTATTCTATTTGTTACACAAAAGGGGTTATATAAAAGGAATTGGAAAGCATTGTCCTAATTTAATCAACCTTATTTCTATTATTATCATTCCTGTACCAGCAGAAGGAGTATGGAGTAATAAGGTACCTCCCAAATACTGAATTGGCCTCCCCAAAAGCCAAACATATAAGCATTCTTTATGTTGGATACTAGAAATACACAGGTAAAAAGTAAAAAGAAATTTGCTTTTCTTTTTTTGGGGGGGGGGGGATTGAATCCAGGGCCTTATCCATCCGAGGCAAGTATTCTACCAACTGAGTTATATCCCCAGCTCAAAAAGTGAAAAGAAAAAGCAAAATACTGGCAGTATCTCCAGCACTATCCAGAAGAGGATAATTGGGTCTGTGAACAGTCTTCCATAGTGAAACAGTTATACTGACGCTGCATACAGTAGTGCTGGAGTACCCAGCCCTTATGATCATCCAACTACAGCTTCTTATGCTCACCAAGCAATCTTCTGACACTAACTTGGATCTTCCTGCCAATTTCCCTGTAAGTGTTGGGCCCATTAACACATGCCTGTAATTCCAGCAACTGGAAAGGCTGATATAGGAGGACTGCAAATTCAAGGCCATCCTCGATAACAGTAAGACCTTGTCTAAAAATAAAAGATCCTGGATTCAATACCAAGTACTTCAAAGTAAATAAAATAATGCTACAAGCAATAAAACATGTTTAAATAATGACTCACTCTCTGCCTGATTTCTAATCCTTGTAGCTCCCCTCTAGATGTACCAACTGATTTAGAGGTCAAAGGCTAAGGAGACAAATCCTAGACCATAATGTATACTACTATAATAACCTGTCCAGCACCCCTACCCTACAAACACTTCTTCCTTATCCTAATTTAAATGAGGTAATTTCCTAAAAAATATAATCTCCAACTTATATTTATTAAAATTCATGCAACTCTGGAGTATTCATTAATGTAAATATGCTTTTCTGGGAGAAAGCTGAGTAACATCAGTAAAAATCACACTATAAAAAAGGCATTAAAAAATTTTTTTTTGGTGGGTACTAGGGATTGAACCCAGGACCACATGCATACTAAGCAAATGCTCTACCACTGGAGCTACACACTCAGCTCTTTTAATTTTAATTAAAAAAAAAAAAAAATTTTTTTTGGGGGGGGTATTAGGGCTTTAACCCAGGGGTGGATTCACCAATGAGCTACATCCCCAGATCTTTGCCAAATTGCTGAAGCTGGCCTTGAACTTGTATTTCTCCTGCTTCAGTCTCCAGAGTTGCAGGGATTACAGGTGTACACCGTATCATGTCTGGTTTGGGGTCTGATTCTAATAGTACCAAAAAAAGACCCAACATCAGCTAGAATACTTCTTAAAATAATGTCATGAGGCCGAGCATGGTGGCTCACACCTATAATCCCAGCAACTCAGGAGGCTAAGGCAAAAGGATGGATTGCAAGTTCAAGGCCAGCCTCGGCAACTTAAGTGAGGCCCTAAGCAATTTTGAGATCCTGTCTCAAAAATGAAAAGGGCACGGGATGTGGCTCAGTGGTTAAGCTGGGTTCAAGTCCCAGTACCTCCCCAAAAAAGTCATGAATTAATATAAGTTGTCCTGATGTCAAGGAATTTATATACTCTTTAGACCTAAGTGAGTATTTGCCATTTAAGTTACAGTGAAAGCAAAAATAAGCAAAATGGAAATTGTGGGCAAATTTGAGTGAAAACCTATAGGCTAAGAGACAAAGGGAGGAGGAAGAAGGTAAAAAAAAATCCAACATTTTGTATAACAAGAAAGAACTTACTTGTCTGCCCCAAATAAAATTCCTAAATCCTTTTTCCTGGTCCACAAGATCCCTAGCCACCTCTATTCCAAGACACAGACAAAATTTACAATAATGTTGCCATCAGCCTAACATCTGCTACAGTACAATAGTGTCTTATGGAGGACTGGACAGCCTTTTATGAGCTTGGTGCATTCTACTGCCCCCAAACAATTTTATGAACTTTTCTTTAAAACTGTAGAGGAAGGTGATTCAATTATTTTTTTTTAAGTTCCTCAGAGGAATGAATTTCCTTCAGAAAAATTTATTGTGTGGTAACCATTACAAAGAATTTTAAATGGTGCTACAATTTTTAGTGTTGTTTTATTTTTGAAAATGTTAAAAAACCACTAACAAAAAAAGCACACAAGACAAAAATGGTTCAACAGTACTTACAAAAAAGTTCAGGGCTCTTATGGATAATTTGTGACCATCATTCATTCCCTTATTCCTATTTTCTTCATAAATTCTCTAATCATAAATTCTACCACCACAGGAAAAAGTACTATATCTTATCAAAAATATCAGAGGGCTGGTACTCACAACCCTAGTAGGTCCATCAGACTCAACAGATTTGGCAGTTGAATCTGCTGCTCTGATATGCTGATAATGAATTAAAAGGAAACTAGTTGTAATCTGGCTGAAATATTGTTTTATAAACACCTACAAGACCATTCACATTAAAAGCAGAGTTCAGAAACCTGCCTTGAGCAAAAATAAATCACTGCTAGGCAACTTAGCAAGGAAGGCCCTCTGAAGTCCTTCAGGGCAGCAGGCCCTGCCTGCTGAACCTGTCTGGGTGCTCCCCCAGGACCAAGACCTCTTCAGTTCAGCACCTTGATGATGAAGCCCAAGGCAAGAAGCCAGAGCTAGAGCTAAACTCAGATCTTGAGGCCCAGCTGCAGGAACTCAACATCACAGCAGCCAAGGAGAGCTAAGTTGGAGATAGCCAGAAAGATGTAACTTTTGTTCCAGGTCCTCAAATGAAATCTTTCCAGAAAAATCCAAGTCCAGCTAGTGCATGAATTGGAGAAAAAGTTCAGCGAAAAGCATATAGTCTTTACTGCTCAGAGAGTTCTGTCTAAGCCAACTAGAGAGGTCACACCAAAAAAAAAAAAAAAAAAAAAGAAGCATCATCCCAGGAACTGACAACTGCACACGATTCTTGAGAAACCAGTCTTTCCAAGTGAAATTGTATACAAGAAGAGATCTGCAGAAAAACTTGGCAGCTGCTCATAAAAGTTCATCTGCACAAGGTACAGCAGAACATGAAAGATTATCAGAATGGTTTCTCTCTTGACCTCAACTAGCAGTGATCCATGGATCTGGGTTAGAAGCTCTGACAGATTCAACCAGGCCCAGGTCTTTGACAATAGTGAGATAAACAGCGCCAGGTCAAGGTCACGCTGGCAGACTAGGGTTTGGGTTCCTGAACAACAATGCATGTGATGAAGCAGGACAGGTTCCACATGTATGAAGGACACCCACTCTGGAAGGTGACACTCCCTGTGAGGGTCTTCTGGCTTCCAGGTGTGGACACCTTGGCAGTCACAATGCAGCTGAAGGACTCAACCTCAAGTTTGAGGTTGGAGATATCTTGCTGATCCATAATCACATTAAACTAACTGGCCTCTGTGGCCAGATCCCTCTCAAAGGGCTTAATGACCAAAGATTTGGAGTTCATTTTCCTGCCATGTCTGATGCTTACAACTAGAATACGAGGCAGAAGGCTCTCAGTACCTAGAAACAAATAGGGGAGCTACGTGAAAGTACCTACATGTTGGTGACAGGCCCCAATTTTGAGACTGTGGCAGAATGTCATCTGCTGCAGAAGCATGGTGAGTGGATGCTGCTGGCATGAGCACAGTACCAGAAGTTACAGTTGCACAGCACTGTGGACTTTGGTTTCTCTCTCATCATTAATAAGGTTATCGTAGATTATGAAAACCTGGAGAAGGCCAATCACAAGGAATATTAGAGGCTGGGAAACAAGCTGCACAGAAACTGTTTGTCTCCATTTTTGTGGTCAGTATTCTACCCCCTGGCCATACCAGTTGACCAACACTGGTCTGGCTCCTAATGGGATCCAAGTAGTTACTACATACTTCGGCCCTGAGCTGGGGTCATATGCCCTGCTCTTATGTAGTAACAGAAAGGAAAGGAGCAGATCCTTATCTTTCACCTTGCCCACTTTCTCCTACCAGACTCTTCTAGTACCAGATCCTCTTGCTTAGTTGTCTTCCCAAAGTAGTTTACTTTCACTTCTGTTCTGTAAGAGCTGGAACCCATATTCTATCACACATATGGATGGATATGCTTGTGGTATGATGTAGTTTTTTAAATTTCACGACTTTATTTAATACTATCATGTTTTAAGAATAAGGAGAGATGAAATTCTTTTAAAAATAGTGTGTAGTTGGGAATGTAATGTACAGCAATGCTACTATTCTAATTTTGTTGTTATTCTTTTTTTAGAAAAATTGATTCTACTCACTCGAGGTACCTACAGCAGTCAAATTTCATAAAGCAAAAAGAAGAATGGTGATTGGCAGAGGTTGAGGATAAAGAATACAGTGTTTAATGGGGTCTAGAGTTGGAGATAAGAAAGTTCTGCTGATAGATGGGTTGCACACAGTATGAACATAGTTAATGCCACAGAATGGAACACTTAAAATAGTAAATTTTATTTTGTATGTTTTATAATTTAAAAATGTTAACTTCTTGCTGTCTGAGGTGGCCTCCAGGAGCCTGTGACTTCTGCACAATGTCCTGCCCTCAATAAGACTTCATGCCCCCACAGTAAGCTAATTCTTCCTCCTTTGGTTCCTGCAATTGAACCCAGTGGTGCTAATCCCGGAGCCACATCTCAGCCCTTTGGGAGAGTCTGGTGAAATTGTCTAGGCTCGCCTACTATTGCTGCAGTCCTCTAGGGATTACAGCCTTGAGCATGCCCACCCTGGCCTCAGCTAATTGTTCACATGAAGACTAGCATATTGAGAAGGCCAGAGGTTGAGAATCCTGGTCTCATGCACCCTACTAGGAACCCCCGCCTAAAGAGGACATGCAGGGGTTAAATGGGAATGTGGTTTCCCCTAGATGTGACCCTTAAGTCTAGCCTATTTTCAATATGCAGAATTTCTAGTGGCCAGTAGTTTTGTAGTTTTGAATTTCCTGTTCCAATTGGGGAAATGTCCAATCCTAACCCTCAGCTACTGAGGGAATTCAGAGATTTACAGACTTTTCAGTGTTGCCTGGGTTCCCTGTGCCTTTGATTCCCCCCTTCCAAAGGGCCCCCAAGGGAGACGGGAGTCTGGGGAGCTGCCAGAGGCTTAGCCATTGCTGAGACCTGCTTGGGAAGTTGGCTCCCTGCATTGGACCTGGGCCAAGTAGTTGGCATGGCAGGCAGGAGCTACAACCCAGCTGAACATTGTCTTTAATAAAGTGTTTTCTTTGGAAAAAAAAAAAAGTTAACTTCTATTAAATTTGTAATCATGTAAAATATCTATAGATTTAATCTATATAAAAAAAACTTTTAAGGGCCATGATATTTTTAAAAAAATATATATTGTTTTAGTTGTAGATGGACACAATACCATTATTTTATTTATGTGGTGCTGAGGATCGAACCCAGTAGCTCACACGTGCCAGTAAAGTGCTTTACCACTGAGTCATAGCCTCAGCCCCAAGGGCCACGATTTTTTGAGTTGTACAAAGGAGTCCTGAGACCAAGTGTGTGAACCACTGCCCTAGAATATGGTCCATTATGGAAGTCAGCAACTTGTAATTCTGTCAGTCTAACCCTCATCACCAAATGCAAGTTTATCAACCACACCTTGTAAGTGGATATCTCACCTTTCTGTACATTCTCATATCTTGAGGACAAAACACAGGCTGCAGTACTTGTTTTTGTTGGTGGCTGTAGATATACCCAGTCAGTGATGTGGAGTACCATACCTCAATACATAGCAACCAACACTTTCAGTGGATACTCATGTGCCCTCCACCTAGATCCTATCATTAACCTTCTACATTTACATACAACGCAATGCACAACCTAGATGTACAGTGGGATGCTGAGAGATGCATGTACTTGTGTAACCAAAACCTGTAACAAAGAACCATAAACATCCGAGAAGGTTTTCCCCAGTCCCTTCCTAGTCAACCACGTGCCTCTTCCCCAGAGGCCACTAGTCTTCTCTTGAATCATATAAAATTCGTTTATTCTAAAATTTCATATACATGGAATCACACACTAAGTAATTTTTCATGCAGTTTCTTTCACTTTCCATGTTTTTGAAATTCACTCATATTGTAACGTTTCAGTAGTTCATTTCTTTATCACTAAGTAGTATTCCATTTACTAACATGCCAGTATCTATCCATTTTCCTATTATTGGAATGTTTCAGCTTTCTGCTCTTAGAATACAGCTGCTATGGAGATTATATATATATAAGTACTGGGGATCGAATCAAGGAGTGCCTAACCACTGAGACACATCCCCAGCCCCCCTTTTTAATATTTTATTAGAGACAAGGTCTTGCTGAGTTGCTAAGTGCCTCACTAAGTTGCTGAGACTGGATTTGAACTGGTGACATGCCTGCCTCAGGGATTACAGGTGTACATTATAGGTGCCATTGCACCTGGCTGGATATTCTTGAACAGCCTTTTTCTAGACTTATGTGTTCATCTATCTTATGTAAACATCTAGGGGAGGGAACCCACCTCTTTTATTATAGTAAAGCTTAAACATACAGAAAGAGAGAATAATACAAAGAATTTCTACTTCATCCCTACCTCTCATTATTCTGAAGTGATAGATAAAACAACAGTGCCAACTCAAAGATATTTTCTGTTGTCACTTTGCTAAATGTAAAAACTGATCTTAATGATAAATATCATAAAAGAACATCATACATAATCAAGATTTTCCCAACTAGTAAACACTATGAACTAACAAATCCCATGCTATGGTATCATTTTATAAGTGGAACTACATGAGGTGAAAGTTAGTTGTGATAACTAGCCCTTTGTGAGAAACAAGGTAGTCCTCATTACATCGGATGCTAAATAAACATGGAGGTAACAGTTTGATGCTTCCAGTAAGTAGATTTTTGTTATCCTTACTACCTACCTGTGCTTGAGAAGGGGTAAAGAGAAATGACCATTCTCAACCACTGCTGCTGACAGTGTAAACTCACAATCTTTTCAGAGGGCTTTCTAGGGAAATGCAAATCTTTTAATATGGAAATTTCACTGAGAATTTTACAAGTAAATCCTAATATAAAGCATGCAAAAAGGATGTTGTTCCCAGTGTTGCTTATAATGGAGAAAGTTGTTTAAAACGTAAATTTCAATAGAGTATTAGTAATTCAGTAAAATTATAGAATATGCAAATAAACAGACCACAGGGTTAAAAGTGTAGACCACATATGCCACACTATTAGTGGGTGTTATGAAAGGGGCCGAATATTTGCAGTTCATTAATTTTCCTAACAGATTTCAGGTGGTCTTTTCTTTCTGTGCCAAGTTTTTTTCTTTTTTTGGTACGGGGGACTGAACCCCAGGGGCACTTAACCACTAAGCGACATCCCAGTCCTATTTTGTATTTTATTTAGAGACAGGGTCTCACTGAGTTGCTTTGGGCCTTGCTAAGTTGCTGAGGCTGGTTTTGAACTTGTGATCCTCCTACCTCTCAACCTCACAAGCTGCTGGGCCAAGTTTTTAAAAGAACAAATTTCAGGGCTTTCAGAGGTACTCATCAAGTGGCACTTGGAAAATATAGGACTCACTAAGTATATTTCAGCAAGGTGAACTATAGCTACCCGCACAGAGTATTGACAAGGGAGAAAGTAACAAGTCTAGATAAATATAGTTCAGGTAAGATGCCAAAACATTAATAGAA